>NC_079190.1:456641008-457241008 GCF_029499605.1 Hyla sarda
CTCCTTTCTTCACAACACAAACAGCACCACACCTGTCCTCTGGTTGAATGTGGTATTACAACTTGATTTCATTTGCTTCAATGGAACTGAGTTTCAATACCACGCACAACCTAACGACAGGTGTGGTACTGTTTCTGGAAGACATTGGCGCTGTTGTTTCTCAGCCTGGGAAACCCATTTAAAGATATTAATGATTATTTATTCATATAGCACTAACATATACCATAGAGCTTTTACACCCACACACATTAAATCGGTGTCTGAACCCTTTGGGGCTCTCAATCTAAACTCACCCATCCTCACATTTTGGAGTGTGGGAAAAAACCCACATAGAGAAAGAGAGAACAGTCCTTTGCATATGTTGTCCTTGATGGGATTTGAACCTTGGTCTCCAGCACTTCTTGGCAACAGTGTTAACCACTGAGCCACCATGCTACCTTTTTAAGGGGTACTCCACTGGAAAACATTTTTTAGTTTTATTAACTGGTGCCAGAAAGTTAAACAGATTTGTACATGACTTCTATTTAAAAATTTTAATCTTTCCAGTACTTATCAGCTGCTGTATACTACGGAGGAAGTTCTTTTCTTATTGAGTGTCCATTCTGTCTGACCACAGTGCTCTCTGCTGACACCTCTGTCCATTTTTAGGAACTGTCTAGAGTAGGAAAAAAATCCCTATAGCAAATCTATCCTGCTCCGGACAGTTCATCAAATGGACAGAGGTGTCAGCAGAGAGAACTGTGGTCAGAGAAATTCAAAAAGAAAATAACTTCCTGTGGAGCATATAGCAGCAGATAAGTACTGGGAGGATTAAGATTTTTAAATATAAGTAATTTACAAATATGTTTAACTTTCTGGCCCCAGTTGATTTAAAAAAAAAAATGTTTTCCAGTGGGGTACCCCTTTAAGCCTTTTATAGTACTCTGTAACATCATTTTATAGAGAAGACTAAATTGGAAGAAAGTCTATATACTGGAGCAGTGTTTCCCAAGCAGGGTGCCTCCAGCTATTGTGAAACTACAACTCCTAGCATGCCAGGACAGCTGCTGGGAAACATTGTATTAGAGTGTAATGATGCACCTGGGCCTAAATGCTTCATATTTCATATTCATATTTTGCTGCTATTTTATAACATAGTCTATTCCACAAGGCATTGTTTGACCTTTATAGGCTAAGTTAGAAAATAATTTCATTTGTTGCTGCACAATTATATGTCATTGTTGTTACAGGGCATTAGCACTTTGATGACACCGACTGGCATAAGAAAGGAGACGGACTGGCGTGCACTGGTCTAACACGAAAGCCACAGCACAAAATGGTTGCCTGGTATAGCCACTAATGTCAGATGAATGGAATAAGGTTTAGCTCCAGGCCAGACTGACATGGCATCTCCCTGCAGGCACACATTGCCTCCAGCACTGGTCACACCGTCATACCCGGAGCAATGCTTGCACTACTTCTTTGAAGATCAGAATATATGTTATATGCTGTTGAACTATGTTACAAACAGAAGTATATATTATTTATCTTGTCCTACAAGTCCTAAATATCCTATATGCTGCCCATCCTATAAAATAACCCTATGCTCATTGTAACTTGTCCACAAAAAGGGTATCTAGAAAAAGAGTGCGCTTAAATGGGCACTCTCATTAAAACTAATTTTTGCTATTGCACTCCTCATGGTAAATAAAAAATCTTTCTAATGTACTTTGTTTAAAAAAAATGAAGTTTTCTATGTTTTATTTGGGTTTAAAAAAGCTTCTACTAGGTGTCTCCCTACTTGTCCAGAGCACATTTCTCCCAATCTCTGGCACAGACTTTGGACTCTTGCTGGCCTGGCAGAAGTCCCAAATCAGGAAATGCAGCCTGGAATGCTGAGGAAGGTTTGTGCAGTCTTAGCCAATCATTGCTCATCTCACACTGAACCGCTCTGGGCTTTGTGTAGCAGAGTGAGGGAGGAAGTTCTCCCCTGTATGGCTTCAGATGATGTCACAGCCTGCTGGGTAATGCCCCTTCCCAGTCTGTGAATTTGTCTGAGACTGAGCAGAAAATACAGAGCAATATAAAGGTAGAAAACTAACAAATAATAAAAATAAAGGCAGGGGGTGGTTTATCATGATGGGGGCAGTGAAGTGGGAGGATTATAAAGTTTAACAAGATAATGACAGGTACTCTTTAAACAGCAACACTCTTGTCCATAGTTTGTGCCTGGTATGGAAGCTCTTTAAAAGGGAACCAATCATGAGATCTTACCATATATAATGCGTGGCAATGTGTTATATATGATAAGATCTTCTTCCTCACATACCCAAGAGACATTACTGCCCACAGGAATGGTGAGGATATGACGTTAGTAAGTCTTCCTTGCTGGTCTGTAAGTAGTTCCCTGGGCGAGGAGCTATACCTAGCTAGTTCAGTCTTCTATAATAACGCCCCCTCAGTGTGATTGCCTGGGCCCGAGCCATGTGACGAGGGCTGTCAATCACGATGAGGGGGCGTGATTACAGCTGGAGGAGATAGGACTAGGTAAGTATGGACTACTTACAGGGCCGGCGGGGGAGACTTTATAACTTGATATCTTCACTATACAGGAATGTGTTCTGGGGATAGTGAGGAATAAGATTTTCATACAATCAAAAACGAACGGACCGCAGGTGTGAAGCACCATTGGGTGGCTCCCTAGTGTCTAGCCAGAGGCTCCGTATACTCTAGCTGCATAAACCAATTCGCATTTACAGAAAAGAAAAAAGACACTTCAATAGGGATTGCATTTAAATGTCCATTTTATCCCCAAGCTTGTTTAGGTATAACAAAAAGTGCAATGTGCAGGATATGGAACATAATATTCACCCGGTGCAAAGTATTGTAGACACTCAACAGGTTGAGAAAGGGAGGCAACTCCTGAAACGTGCCGACTGTCTGCTCACAGCGAGCGCTTCAATTCAGCCCACCAGAAGGCAGCTCTCAGCGGCCAGGAACGGGATGAATATGTTCTGAAGATGTCGCTTTGTACATGTGATCTGCGATACTTTGCACCGGGTGAATATTATGTTCCATATCTGGCACACTGCACATTTTGTAATAAGTAAACAAGCTTGTGGATAAAATCGACATTTAAATGCAATCCCTATGGAAGTGTCTTTTTTCTTAATGTGAGGAATAAGATTTTACCATATATAATATGTTGCGACTAGTGTTGAGCGCGAATATTCGCAATTTGAATATTTATTGCGATTTTCGCATATTCGCAATTCCGAATATTCTTTTTTTTTCTTTTTTTTTTTTTCACACAGAACACATCACAGTGATCTCATCCCTCCGTGCTTCCAGCTTGTGGTCTAAAGAAGGCTCCTATACTATTTACTGTATTAGACTGGAGAGCGAATTTTCGCAAATATGAGAATATGCGAGTATGCAAATATTCGCGAATATCCTCATAATCTGGAATATTGTCACTAAAGAATATTAGGAGATAGCTAGATAGATGGATAGATAATATAGATAGATAGGTAGATAGTTATCCACGTGCGCATACACGCATGCGAAAATAACCGCAAATATATCAAATATACAAATTTTGCGAATATAGGACGAATATTCGTCCATATATTCGCAAAATATTGCAAATTCAAATATGGCACATGCCGCTCATCACTAGTTGCGACATGTTATATATGCTAAAATATCATGACTGGTTCCCTTTAAGTGAATAGGACTGAGCTGCACTATCACTCCTAACCAAGGGGGGCACTGTCAACATAGACAACCCCCCCCTTTAACTCTCTTTCTCCCCTGGGCCTTTCATCCATTATTTTTGCCATACTAGCACACAATGACCGGGCTGCCCGTGCTTTATGAATCATATTTCTGTGTGTCACCATCTGCGATGCCGAGCGCAAAGCCCGGATTATCTGTTTATTTACGAGACAGACACGACTAGGAGGACACCCTGAGATAGGTCAACCGTGCTGTATGAACATAGAGATATGTAATCAGCCACTTAAATGAAGCTTCTGGCATGTGTTGTTATATAGATAAAGGAGGGAGAAGGCAAGAGAGAGAAAAAAAAGAAGTCTTGTTTGCCGACACTGTGCCCCCTTGGTTCTTGGATGAAAGTCCCTTAAAGAAAATATTTTTCTGCCAAGAGAAATTATTTATCTCGGCTTTAATTTGAAAGAGAATAATTTCTCTTTCTTTCTTTTTTTTTTTATCCTTAATGAAGTAAAAATCAAGGCCATCCGGAGAATGCCGCGTCTTATTGTTCTGCTCCAACCAACTGCAGATGTCCTCAAAATGTCATTAACAATATCATGTAAAAGGCTTCACGTTCACCCATTAAATTGGGTCCCTAAGGCAATGGGCTGCAAGCTGAAATTACATTCCTACCTTAAATGTTACTTTGTGCCTCTGCTATAGATCACATCTTGTATTTTTAGTCTATTATTGGATTAATTCATTAAGAAAGGGGGCGGTTTGGTGGCCACATCACCTTATATTACAGGACACTGAGCCCTATGCGTCTGATGCATTGATTCTGGGATGTTATTGCGGGTACGGGGGGGGGGGGGGGGCTGCCTCCAGGTCTGACGTGATGACTTCGATATAGAATGCTCAAGGGCTTCTCTACCTGTCACTTTAAACTCGGAAGCCTAATATGATGGGATGGACGGCTTGTTTTTGGGACCTGACAGGAGAACGAGTGAATGATCTATCTATACTTCATCCTAATGACATTTCTGAAGACTGTATTGATTCACAACATAGCTATTTAACACCTGAGGCTGGAGTCCATGCTGCTGTTATCTTATAAAAGCAAATACAATGCATTCAGAAAGTTTTCAGACCCTTTCACTTTTATGATTTTTTTATGTTGCGGCCTTGTGCTAACAATAATATATATATATATATATATATATATATACATATATATATATATATATATATATAGCTATGCACTCTATACCCCATTATAACAACGTACAACAGAATGATAAAAAATCTTTGATAATTTTTTGAAAAAGAAAAACGAAAATATTGTATTGACATAAGTATTCAGACCCTCTACTCAGAATTTAGTTGAAGCACCTTTGGCAGCGATTTAAAAGCTTCCAGTATTCCTGGGGATGACGCCATATGGTTTACACACCTGGATTTGGGTGTTTGTTGACATTCATATCAGTAATCCTCACAAGCTCTGTCAGGTTGGATGGGCACTGTCAGAGGAAGCCATTTTCAGGTCTCTTCAGAGATGTCCAATTGGGCTCTAGTCAGGGCTCTTGCTGGGTCACTCAAGGGTTCCTAAGCGACTCCTGTGTTATCTTGGCTGTGCGCTTAGGGTCACTGTCTTATTGGAAAATAAACCTTTAGTCGAGTCTGAGCTACAGAGCACTTAGGATCAGGTTTTCATTAACATGTCTGTTTTTTTTTTTTTTTTTGCTCCATTCAGCTTTCCCTAAACCCTGATCAGACTCCCTGCCCCAATGAAAAACACCTCCACAATATGATGCTGCCAGAACTAGTGACACCGTATAAGTATTAGCACAGTTGAAACCTGTTTAACCTTACTTTGAAGTTCCAAAGTCAACCCAGCTCCATTACGTTAGTTGGCCACCCCAATCATGTGGTCATCGATAGCCCATTTCAACCACTCCAAAGTGCAAAATATATTTACTGTAATGGAACATAAGACTACATGAGCTTTGGTCTGCAGAATATTCTTTCCAACTGAATATTCACAAACTTGATTTGTTTTGCGTTCCGATTCTACCTTAAAATTTCAGATGCAAATGAAGTAAAATATTTACCCACACACACAATCTGCATTCAATTTTATCTTTGATGTATTATTCATGCTATGTGTGTTTCCTACGAAGAAATAAGAAGACATTAAAGGGCTTGTAGCATGGTGTGCAGATCCTTTACGTTCTGGTGTAGGCTGATGAACCTTGAGATGGCAACACGGAAGGACATACATGTACATGTTCTGCTGCACACATGAAGTTTCCATTCCTAACCATGTTTTTCCTATGTTCAACGGTATTTAATTGATCTTACATTTTAGTTGCAGATGGTTTAAGAAAATTTAGCACAGGGATGTGCATCCGAACCCACAGTGAACACTAAGCCATTGAATTTCACTGTACACTGGAGATTACAGAAACTATTTGTCACTACGGGGGTATAAGTATTTCTAAAATTAGATTTTATGTTCATGCTGTAGCTAAGCATGAATTTACCAAATAGTAAAACAAATTAAGCAATAAAGTCTATAGACCTTTCAGGAATCCTGGGGAACATAAAACTAATGAAAACTTTGGTCTAGCTTTGAGCGTCCAGATGGACAACCCTGTGCTCCGCTATTGTTTTATTGTCATTGAAGGTTTATCCTGTGCAAGAAAATTATACTCCAAAGAGCTCATTACATTATAGTAAGTGACTTATGAATATACTTGTTCTTACTGTCCCCGGTGGTCCAGTAGTTTGTTTCACTGTGTTGACCGCCATGTGACCGACGGCTCTTTCCACCTCCCGTTGCATCATCATGTCATTAAATAATGTGATCACTACTGTTCACACTAGGGAGATTCCAAACTGCTGCTTGCTTTACATATCGAAAATTCTGGAGAGCAGTGGTCTCAAACTGTGGCCCTCTAGATGTTGCAAAACTTCAACTCCCAGCATGCCCGGACAGCCGTTGGCTGTCCGGGCATGCTGGGAGTTGAAGTTTTGCAACATCTAGAGGGCCACAGTTTGAGACCACTTCTGTAGAGGAACTTCTGATGAGGAATTTTATTCCATTGGAAGATAGAACCTGTTCAATCTCCAGGCGAAATCTAGCGCAATCCAGAAAAAACATTTTCAATGGCAGTTTACATGGGGCATAAGCGCCGCTTCCGGATCATTTTAGATGGTGCAACTACAATGTGAAAATTCAGCAAGGAAATTCCTTGCTTAATATCCATAATGCTCACAGACCCTACGGATCATCAATAAATCACATGACCACTAAAGATGTACCTCATAAGAGGCTGAGTAGGTATATGCAGGAGAAGAATGGAAAAAAGGAGGGATAGAACTTTCAACATGCACTAAAACTGCAAGTTCCATCTCGTACCCAGACAATTGCAAGCAGCTGTAGTGTTATATCGGGGTGAAATGGATAATATGAAATAATTGTTTCGGCATGTAGACTATATGTAGCTAAATATTACATATTAATTCTCCGGTTCTCCATATTTGTTCCTATATCGATTTAGATATAATCCGTCGTTATTTATATAGGGCCAACATATTCCACTGTCATCACTCACATCAGTCCCTGTCCCCAATGGGGTTCAAAATCTAAATCCAAAATTAATCAATCTGTATGTTTCTTGTGGGAGGAAACGGCAGTACCTAGAGGGAATAGACATATGAGGAGAACATACAAACGTCTCCTTAGTTAGATTTGAACCCAGGACTCCAGCACTGCAAAGTAGCAATACCAACCACTAGACCAACATGGTGACCATTGGTGAATGTACAGTACATTAAATTAATAATCATTTATAAATTGTATAAATAGCTAAAATGCTATGGCAAACAATAAGAACTAGTTTATATTAAGTAAAATTTACAAAGGGGTACATATAACAAAACACCTAATATTATGGTAGGCAATCAGTTTAAAAGGGGTACTCCCGTAGAAAACTTTTTTTTTTTTTTTAAATCAACTAGTGCCAGAAAATTAAGCAGATTTGTAAATTACTTTTATTAAAAAATCTTAATCCTTCCAGTACTTTTTAGGGGCTGTATGTATACTACAGAGGAAATGCTTTTATTTTTGGATTTCTCTTCAGTCACGACCACGGTGCTCTCTGCTGACCTCTGCTGTCCATTTTAGGAACTGTCCAGAGCAGCATATGTTTGCTATAGGGATTTTCTCATGCGCTTGACAGTTCCTAAAATGGACAGCAGAGGTCAGCAGAGAGCATTGTGGTCGTGACTGAAGAGAAATCCAAAAAGAAAAGCATTTCCTCTGTAGTATACAGCCCATAAAAAGTACTGGAAGGATTAAGATTTTTTTAATAGAAGTAATATACAAATCTGTTTAACTTTCTTGCATCAGTTAATAAAAAAAAAAAAAAATAATGTTTTCCACGGGAGTACCCCTTTAATACATCTCTGATGTCCACTGCATTAAAAGGGGTTATCCAGCAATAGAAAAACAAAGCTACTTTCTTTTAAAAAAAAAAAAAAACGCTCCGCATTTGTATCCGAGTTGGTTGTGGTTCTGCAGCTCAGTTCCATTGAAGTAAATGGAGCCAAGTTGTAATACCACACCCAACCTGGAGACAGCTGTGGAGCTGTTTTTGAAAGAAATTAGCTCTGTTGTTCTATTCCTGGATAACACCTTTAAATTGATAACATGACTGTTATACTGTTGTTTAGAATGTGACCATACTGTCTAAACATATGGGGTTTTAATACAGATAAAAAAATAATTAATGAAATTAGCATTGTAAATGGTTTCCAAGTTATCAGTCATGGGCAGGTGGGGCTTAAAGACTCTCATAGGAAATCCCAAGCATATCTCCCCTAAACTGAAATGGTAATCACAATGTTATCCTGTTAGAGAGCTTGATAATCTTTGCTCTTCTGATAAAAAGGTCTCGTTTGCTAACAAGGTTCTAATTTACTTATTTGCAAAACAAATGAATGATACCCAACAATTGAAATCATGGCACAAGGCTTAAGTGGATTTCCCAACAGCTGGATGACATGATCTTTCTGTAATGCAATAGCAATTATTAAAGAATTATAATGTAGTGTAATAAATACACTGGATGGCTGGGGGGAATATGGTACCCTCCTAAAGCTCAAGGGAAATGATGGAGGAATTAGCTGGTCCATGTCCCTGAAGATGTGTCTGAGCTGGTTGAAGCTCTTCACTCTGAAGGATTATCTGCTTCAATCTGCTTTAATCATAGCTAAATGCTTACAACTGGTCTTTATGGTGGGAAAACGGGCTATTAAGAAAGATCTGTTCAGCAAAATGTTCCTTCCACATCTATTTGCTATTAAACTTTAGGTCCCATGCAGACAGGTCCTAAACGGAGACATAATAATGCTCAGTGTGCCTTGACCATGAATGTCCAGAACAAAATGTACATTACATGGAGCCGCGAACCCACATTGGCTTACATCTGCCTAGTCGCATAGCTCTGATGTCGTAACAACCTTCTAAAGACTGACTTGAGTGCTAAAACGGGGCATGTATTAAAATAGAACCAGGTAATGGAAAAAATCAATGTTTAGCTGTTTTATGTTGCTCATCCAACCTCATCTAAAGATCCTATTTTAGCTTTGGGTGGTAAAGCTAGTAAATGCATAGTGACATCCTCTCTCATTACTATAGCACTTTCCCTGCTACTAGTCTCAGCAATAAAATCTAATATAATAAATATTTAGGAACTATGTGTAATAACACTTTAATGGCACACAATTAATGCTATACAGAAGAGAGGGGTTCCCATAGCAAAGACCAAGATGGGCCTCCATTATGGTGGAAGAAAGTAGAACCTGTAGATTATTTTTCACTTCATGCCATGTACCTGCCCATTGGTACAAAAAAAAAACAAAAAACAGTTTTTGGAGATGGGAGTGCTGCGCAGGTTAGATGGTGAGATTAACCCAACAGCAAAAAGCATGGGCCCAACCTAGCTGTGACCTCTGACATGAAGCTAAAATGAAGTAAAGCGCTCCACAGTGTTATATCGTAACAATAGAATATGGGTGGACACAATATAGGAAGTGCTCACCCTTGATGGTTGTACTGAGCCAATTACAACAATGGAAAAGCGTATATGAGATCGGTAGATCTAGGACCCAGCAGCCGCTCCTGAGATACAACAGCAATCACAGAGAGGACCTCCAAAAGACTCAGGATCAAGCAGGGTGCATGGATCTCAGGTAAAACAATTGGGTTTACTACCCACAATTCAACGCGTTTTGCGGTAAACCACTGACCTCCAAAAGACTCAGGATCAAGCAGGGTGCATGGATCTCAGGTAAAACAATTGGGTTTATTACCCACAATGCAACGCGTTTCGCGGTAAACCGCTGACCTCCAAAAGACTCAGGATCAAGCAGGGCGCATGGATTTCAGGTAAAACAATTGGGTTTATTACCCACAATGCAACGCGTTTCATGGTAAACCGCTGACCTCCAAAAGACTCAGGATCAAGCAGGGCGCACGGATCTCAGGTAAAACAATTGGGTTTATTACCCATAATGCAATGCGAAACGCGTTGCATTGTGGGTAATAAACCCAATTGTTTTACCTGAGATCCATGTGCCCTGCTTGATCCTGAGTCTTTTGGAGGTCCTCTCTGTGTCTCTGATTTGAAGGACCAGGTAAATCCAAATGGTCTGCCTCTGATACATATTAGTGTTGAGTGCGAGTATTCGAAATACTTATTTTTACCGAGAATATCGGCACTTCGCAATTTCAGGAATAAATAGAATATAGCGCTATATATTCATAATGACGAATATTATTTTTCTTTTTTTTCTTCTTCACAGTACATATCCCAACAATGACGTGTACTGTGTAAAATAAAAAAGTGATCATCCCTCCCTGCTTTCAGCTTGTCGTCCAAAGAAGGCTCCAAAATTATTTACTGTGTGAGTCGGTGTGGAGCGCGAAAATTTTGTATATGTGAATATGCTAATATTCACAGATATCGGCACCTCCAGAGGACACTGATCCCTCCCTTCTTTTAGTAGTGTAGGGTATAGTGTTAGTTGAAAGATATTATCGCGCATGTACACTATAACATAGCGACTATGCAAATTTTGCGAACATAGGATGAATAATCGTCCATATATTCGCGAAATATCGCAAGTTCGAATATGGCTCCTCACTACTACGTATGCCTTTGCAAATGATACTATAGTTTGAAAATGAGAAGAAATAGCTCAATAAATAATATCCATACTCTATGTCATGACAGGTTCATCAATTCTGTATAAGGGTACGTTAACACGAGCAGATTTTTTTGCGGGTTTTCCACTGCGTATTTGAAAGTGGGCGGGCTCTTCTCGGCTGTCCGCAGCAGATTTTCCACGGTGGAATTTACTCTGCGGAAAATCTGGCGCAAGCCCCATTGAAGTCAGTAGGGACTGCGGCGGATTTTCTGCAGCGTAAATTCCATCGTGGAAAATCTGCTGCGGACAGCCGAGAAGAGCCCGCCCACTTTCAAATACGTAGCGGGAAAACCCGCAAAAAATCCGCTCGTGGGAACGTACCCTAAGTAATCACAGAAAAAAAAAACAGGTTTGTCGTCCTATGGGCACATGGACTATCTACAAATATGGGGTCCTAACTCTGTCAGCCAGAATGGGTCTGATCGTGGAGGACGTGGTCCATGACTTTAATGAAAACAGTTATGTGCCATTCATTTAAGAGGTGACACCTAAGAAATTGAGTAACTATTTTAGTGTCGGTACAGTAATACATCATATATCATATTTATAGCTATCATCCTATTTACAGCATTATGTTGAATTCCATTGGCTGGGGAAAAAAAACATGATCATGAAATCGCTTCACTTTCCTGTTCACCTTTTGAGCCTGGTGCCCAATAAAGTCCCTTTTTCCCCAATGACGGTACCCCATAAAGCGCATTATCATATAAATTGGCTTGGCTCTTTCCCCCATGTACAGCCAACAGCTGCAGATCTATATAGAACCAAAAACTCACCAAAGCTTCAATTAGCAATTCTACATATTTTTCCAGGGAATTAGACTAATACGGATCAGCAACAGACGGAAAGGGCTCCGATTGCTGGAAATCTACTCGCACTTTGTTATGTGAGAGAGCAAATATTTCAACCTTTTAAAAGGGTACTCCCCTGGAAAAAAATTTTTTTTTAAATTAACTGATACCAGAAAGTTAAACAGATTTGTAAATTACTTCTATTAAAACATCTTAATCCTTCCAGTACTTAGCTGCTGTTATGATCCACAGGAAGTTTTTTTCTTTTTGAATTTCCTTTCTGCCTGACCACAGTGCTCTCTGCTGACACCTCTTTCCATTTTAAGAACTGTCCAGAGTAGGAGCACATCCCCATAGGAAATTTCTCCTGCTCTGGACAGTTCCTGACATGGACAGATGTGTCAGCAGAGAGCACTGTGGTCAGAAAGAAAGGAAATACAAAAAGAAAAGAACTTTATAACAGCAGCTGATAAGTACTGGAAGGATTAAGATTTTTTTTTATAGAAGTAATTTACAAATCTGTTTAACTTTCTGGTACCAGTTGATTTAAAAAAAAAAAAAAAATGTTTTCCAGTGAAGTATCTTTTTAAAGTAAAGAAAGTCATAAACTATTATAGGAAGAAAATACTAGTTACTGTAAATGTATATCTACTGTAAATGTGTATATCTATCTATCTTTCTATCATCAAATCTGTCTGTCTAATATCTATTTATTTATTCATTAATTTATTATCAATTAATTTATTTATTTATTTATTTATTTAAAGGGGTACTCCACTGGAAAACATTTTTTTTAATCAACTGATGCCAGAAAGTTAAACATATTTGTAAATTACTTCTATTAAAAAAATCTTAATCCTTTCAGTACTTATCAGCTGCTGTTATGAGCCACAGGAAGTTCTTTTCTTTTTGAATTTCCTTTCTGGCTGACCACAGTGCTCTCTGCTGACACCTCTTTCCATTTTAGGAACTGTCCAGAGCAGGAGAGGTTTGCTATGGGGATTTGCTCCTACTCTGGACAGTTCCTAACATGGATAGAGGTGTCAGCAGAGAGCACTGTGGTCAGACAGAAAGGACATTCAAAAAGAAAAGAATTTCCTGTGGATCATAACAGCAGCTGATAAGTACTGGAAGGATTAAGATTTTTTTTTATAGAAGTCATTTACAAATCTGTTTAACTTTGTGGCACCAGTTGATTAAAAAAAAAAAAAAAAAAAAAAAAAAAAAGGTTTTCCAGGGGAGCACCCCTTTAAGATCTACCTCTATACCTATCTTTCTCATATGTATTAATCTATACATAATTCATCTGTCTATCTCATATCTATCTAGCTATCTATCAGACTGTCTATCTCCTATCTATCTATCTAGCTATCTAGCTATCTATCTATCTATCCATCTAGAGATGAGCGAAATTACAGTAAATTTGATTTGTCACAAACTTCTCGGCTCGGCAGTTGATGACTTTTCCTGCATAAATGAGCTCAGCTTTCAGGTGCTCCGATGGGTTGGAAAAGGTGGATACAGTCCTAGGAGACTCTTTCCTAGTAATGTATCCACCTTTTCCAGCCCACCGGAGCACCTGAAAGCTGAACTAATTTATGCAGGAAAAGTCATCAACTGCCGAGCCGAGAAGTTTGTGACGAATCGAATTTACTGTAAGTTCGCTCATCTCTATATCCATCCATCTATCCATCCATCTATCTATTCATCTATCCATCCATCTTTCTATATCAGTGTTTCCCAACTAGGAGGCACCCTTGTTGGGAAACACTGATCTATATCTACCTTATCTAACTATCTATCTATCTTTCTTATCAGATCTATCTATCTCTCTATCTCATATCTATCTATCTATCTATCTATCTATTTCATATCTATCTATCTATCTATCTCATATCTATTAATTTATCTATCTATCCCATATCATATCTATCTATCTATCTATCTCATATCTATTAATTTATCTATCTATCTATCTATCCCATATCATATCTATCTATCTATCTATCTATCTATCTATCGTATCCAATCTATCTATATCTATCTATCTATATCATATCTATATATCATCTATCTATCTATCTATCTATCTATCTATCTATCGTATCCAATCTATCTATATCTATCTTTCTTATCAGATCTATCTATCTATCTATCTATCTATCTATCTATCTAACTATCTCTATCTTTCTTATCAGATCTATCTATCTATCTATCTATCTATCTATATCATATCTATCTATCTCTCTATAGTATCCTATATATCTTTGTGTTGTTGACAAAGAAACAAAGCCCCATAAATGACATAGATTGTTTCTAGTGTTCTGGCAGGGTCGGAGCTCCTGATTTGGTACAGAAGAGATATGATGAGCTCCAGTTAAATGACAAGTTCTTTTGTTCACTTGTCAGCATAGGCGACTAGATTAGGGCAAAGATCTGATTTTCTGTTTTATGGACATCAATAGATGCAAGTTTTGCCATGATTTAGAGATTTTTATGCTGACATCAGTTGTCTCCCTGACAGCTCAAAGATATGAAATAACAAGCCATCAGTGTCAGTTCTCCTAAATCAAACCCAAAAGCCCCCTTGGCACCAAAACTGTGGCGGCTTGTTACTGCAAAAGCAAATGTCAGGCCAGCAAACTCCCCGGCTGCTCCAGATTCTGCTTGTCTGGATGGAAACAACCATAATACACAGAACACACAAATTGTGCAAGTGTTATCCTACCAGACAATACAGTCCACATGAATGAAGGGATTGTATTCATACAGGGGATATAAACCTACAACTGACTATGGAAATGCCGCAAAACACCAATTATATAATAGATAATACACTAAAACCGATATTTATAAACATAGGGAATAAATCACAGTCCTTCCTGCATTGTAATATAATGTAAAGGCAAATTAGGATTAAAATTATTATTTTAACTTGTAGAGTAAATCATTTATATATCACAGATTCATTAATATGCAGAATTTTTTTATAGATAGATATGAGATAGATAGATATGAGATAGAGAGGTAGATATGAGATAGATAGATATGACAGATAGATAGATAGATATGAGATAGATAGATAGATATAATACAGATAAATAGATACAGAAAAATGTAATATACAGTGGCACACCAAGTATAAGCAAAAAAAAAGGTGAATGATTAAAAAAAAACGTGTTAGGCAACGTTTCAGCTGGCTCACCCAGCCATTTCCAAGCCGGAAAATGGCTGGGTGAGCCAGCTGAAACGTTGCCTAACAGGTTTTTTTGAATCAATCACCTTTTTTTTTGCTGACACTTGGTGTGCCACTGTATATTACATTTTTCTGTATCTTGGAGGGGTCCCCAACCTGGACCTGACACAGTAGGCACCTGTGCACCTTTCTACCCATAGATATGATAGATAGATGAGATAGATAGATAAATAGATAGATAGATAGATAGATATGAGATAGATAGGTAGATAAATATGAGATAGATAGATAGATATGAGATGGATAGATAGATATGAGATAGATAGATAGATAGATAGATAGATAGATAGATAGATAGATATGAGATAGATAGATAGATATGAGATATATAGATAGATAGATAGATAGATATGAGATAGATAGATAGATAGATAGATATGAGATAGATAGATAGATAGATATGAGAAAGATAGATAGATATGAGATAGATAGATAGATAGATAGATAGATAGAAGAAATGTTAACACTGTTAACAGCATTCAGAAATATGATTTCTAGCAGTCACATGGCCTGTGGACAGTAGATGTACATTGACTTTTAATAAGAGACTGTTGTGGGCGTTCTCGGTGACCTGGACAGGAATCACTGTGCAGGGAAAAGAACCTGTGATTATCACTTACTGTAAATGGTGAATCCTTGTGTTTTCTATATTAAGGTATTTCCCAGCATTGCAATCCTGCGTGAGATCATAGTGAGATCTCTGCTGAAAGGTGATCTCCACAGAACAGGAGATGCACATTTAGCTCTATGGAAGAGTGTAGTGGACATGTTCTGGGATATATGTAGAAGGAGGGGAGCCGTGTCCTGCATATATATATATATATATATATATATATATATATATGCTAGCTTTCACTGTACGCCTGTCTAAGATGATGCATAGATGACTAATGAGAAGTGATCCATGAGAGTGTAGTGGACATGCTCTTAGGTGTCTACAGAAGAACATGAGCTGTATCCGTGTATGGTCAATGGTGGATCCTGTGTTACTTATATAGAGATTTTACTTTAAACCTGTCTGTGATGATAAATAGATGACTGATAAGAAGTGATCATTGGAAAAGTGTAGTGGACATGTTCTTAGATGTCTACAGGAGGACATGGGCTGTGCCAATGGTGGATCCTGGGTTATCTATATATAAGTTCTTTGTTTTATTGTAAACCTGTCTGAGATGATGAGAAGATGACTGCTGAGATATACACTGACTTAGAGAGGAGAGTGTAGTGGACATGCTCTGAGATATACACTGACTTAGAGAGGAGAGTGTAGTGGACAGGCTCTGAGATATACACTGACTTAGAGAGGAGAGTGTAGTGGACATGCTCTGAGATATACACTGACTTAGAGAGGAGAGTGTAGTGGACAGGCTCTGAGATATACACTGACTTAGAGAGGAGGGTGCAGTGGACATGCTCTGAGATATACACTGACTTAGAGAGGAGAGTGTAGTGGACATGCTCTGAGATATACACTAACTTAGAGAGGAGAGTGTAGTGGACATGCTCTGAGATATACACTGACTTAGAGAGGAGAGTGCAGTGGACATGATCTGAGATATACACTGACTTAGAGAGGAGAGTGCAGTGGACATGCTCTGAGATATACACTGACTTAGAGAGGAGAGTGCAGTGGACATGGTCTGAGATATACACTGACTTAGAGAGGAGAGTGCAGTGGACATGATCTGAGATATACACTGACTTAGAGAGGAGAGTGCAGTGGACATGGTCTGAGATATACACTGACTTAGAGAGGAGAGTGTAGTGGACATGCTCTGAGATATACACTGACTTGGAGAGTGTAGTGGACATGCTCTGAGATATACACTGACTTAGAGAGGAGAGTGCAGTGGACATGCTCTGAGATATACACTGACTTAGAGAGGAGAGTGCAGTGGACATGCTCTGAGATATACACTGACTTAGAGAGGAGAGTGCAGTGGACATGCTCTGAGATATACACTGACTTAGAGAGGAGAGTGCAGTGGACATGCTCTGAGATATACACTGACTTAGAGAGGAGAGTGCAGTGGACATGCTCTGAGATATACACTGACGTAGAGAGGAGAGTGCAGTGGACATGCTCTGAGATATACACTGACTTAGAGAGGAGAGTGCAGTGGACATGCTCTGAGATGTACACTGACTTAGAGAGGAGAGTGTAGTGGACATGCTCTGAGATATACACTGACTTAGAGAGGAGAGTGTAGTGGACATGCTCTGAGATATACACTGACTTAGAGAGGAGAGTGCAGTGGACATGCTCTGAGATATACACTGACTTAGAGAGGAGAGTGCAGTGGACATGCTCTGAGATATACACTGACTTAGAGAGGAGAGTGTAGTGGACATGCTCTGAGATATACACTGACTTAGAGAGGAGAGTGCAGTGGACATGCTCTGAGATATACACTGACTTAGAGAGGAGAGTGCAGTGGACATGCTCTGATATATACACTGACTTAGAGAGGAGAGTGCAGTGGACATGCTCTGAGATATACACTGACTTAGAGAGGAGAGTGTAGTGGACATGCTCTAAGATATACACTGACTTAGAGAGGAGAGTGTAGTGGACATGCTCTGAGATATACACTGACTTAGAGAGGAAAGTGTAGTGGACATGGTCTGAGATATACACTGACTTAGAGAGGAGAGTGCAGTGGACATGGTCTGAGATATACACTGACTTAGAGAGGAGAGTGCAGTGGACATGCTCTGAGATATACACTGACTTAGAGAGGAGAGTGCAGTGGACATGCTCTGAGATATACACTGACTTAGAGAGGAGAGTGTAGTGGACATGCTCTGAGATATATACTGACTTAGAGAGGAGAGTGCAGTGGACATGCTCTGAGATATACACTGACTTAGAGAGGAGAGTGTAGTGGACATGCTCTGAGATATACACTGACTTAGAGAGGAGAGTGTAGTGGACATGCTTTAAGATATGTGCAGGAGAAGGTGAACTGTGTCCATCATTTATGGTCAATGGTAGAGCCTGTGTTATCTATATAGAGATGTCAGCTTTGATTGTAAACCAGCCTGTGATGATGAAGAGATGACTGCTGAGAAGTCATCTTTACAAAGCACAAAGTGTCATCTTAGTAATAAGCTTAAAGGGGTTACTTCGCCCCTAGACATCTTATCCCCTATCCAAAGGATCTCGGCTGCGGCACCCCAGAAATCCGGTGGATGGGGCAAACTTCGCTCCATGCCAGATAACTGGCGATGTGGGACGGCATCACGATCACACCCCGCTTGTGACATCATGGCCACGCCCCCTCAATGCAAGTCTATGGGAGGGAGCATGATGGCCGTTACGCCCCCTCCCATAGACTTGCATTGAGGGGGCATGGCCGTGACATCACGAGCATCCGGCGCTGCACCCGATGCTCTAAACGAATGCCGGGTGCAGCAGGGAGATCACGGGGGTCCCCAGCGGTGGGACCTTGTATAGGGGATAAGATGTCTTGTGGCAGAGTACCCCTTTAATGCCCAATGTGAAAACTGCCAAATTTTAAGATTTTTTTTTTCTTTAAAGATAGTGACAAGAATTTTTTTTTTAAATGTTTCAGATTAAACATTTATTTTTTTATTTTTTTTGCTCTCTCTTTCCCTTTAAAGAATAACCATAGCAGGATGTATTTGCACTTAGCTAATAAGGTCAGGAACATGAGGAACATGACGTCTTCCGTAAGTGGAAATCCATGGTAAAACGCCCGCACTCCTCATCTGATTTATATTTACCTGTGCAGACCTGTATCCAGTGAGTATGTACAGCAATTTATGATCCTCCAGGGGTTTACTTATGGGAATCTCACATCTGAATGAGGAGGAAGAGGGATTTTAAAGACAAAGATAGAGCGAGGAGCGATACCCTGGTGCTATCCTGCTTTAACACCATCTGTCACAATCACCGCTATCCACGAGGGACTGAGTTTAGAAAGGCCACAAAAACTAATGAACACGGGAGGAGAGAAGGTGGACTTTATATCACACGGGGCACGGAAAGTCGTAATACAGAAGTCTATGGAAAGGCTATGTCAACAAAATAGGATAAAGGTCTATCTCTCTTTGCTGAGCAATTGGTCCCACTGGTGGTAGTTTAACTTTATATCTGATATTAATGCCTTGAAAGCTGCTGATTGTAGATTGCTGAAGATTTGGGCAAGGTGTTGAGTGCTGTAAAGAACATTATGAGTGGATGGGACTGTCATATTTCTTGCTGAGGCCAGGCTTTTGCGGATAACCCTCTCCAATTAAAACAGTTTATATGACACTGAACAGTAAAAGATATATATCACATGCGGATGAAACTGCTGAGACACCAAGTACTGACTGATATCCCACAACACTACTTCAAAGCCTGTCAGGATTAGGAGCCAGGACCCAGGAGACTTTGTTGATATGGGAAATCAGACATCGCTAATGTATGTCCTTTATCAATCGATCTATGTAGGTACTGATGCCATAAAGCGCCAAATTTACCTAAAGGGAACGTGTCACCCATTGCTTGAATTGTTGGTCTCTGCTGATGATGTAATTGGTTTGAAACATTATGTAGAATAGGTTTGGAATGGTCTGGGATTTATTCATATAAATCTGCTGCATATATTAAAGGGGTACTTTGCCCCTAAACATAACCATTGGAGAGGGGATAAGATGTCTGATTGTGGGGGTCCCGACACTGGGAACACCTGCGATCTCCCTGCTGCACCTGGCATTCGTTTAGAGCGTCGGGTGCACCGCCGGAGGCTCGTGACATCACAGTCATGCCTGCTTGTGACATCATGGCCACGCCCCCTCAATGCAATGGGACTTGCATTGAGGGGGCATGGCCATAATGTCACGAGCAGGCGTGACCACAGTTCGCTCCGTGCACCGAATGTCTGGGGTGCCGCAGCCAAGATCGCGGGGGTCCCCAATGGCGATCAGACATCTTATCCCTTATCTTTTGGATAGGGGATAAGATGTCTAGGGGTGGAGTACCCCTTTAAGGATTGTAGCCTAATAGCAAATATATAAATGAGGGTAAACTTCATGGTGCCGATTCATACCAACCTCCCCCTTCTTTGAAGAATAGAAAATAACTCACTTTTGTACCTTCGGTCCCTTGGAGGTAAAAAAAAAAAAAAAGAACATGATGGTTCTTTAAAAAGTTATCTGAATTTTAAGTGAACTTCACATAGTTAATAGGAAAGAAATAAAAGCTGTTGCCCCACATTAATAATTGAATCCCACACGTTTCAGGACAATTTAATTTCAATGTACCCTATTAGAGTATATGAGCATGTTATAGGGAAACTAATTGTAAGCCAGCACCACAACTAAAGCCCACAACTTTTGTAAATGTGCCAAAATTTAAGAGCAGTTTGCACCACATATAATATGACCTTAATAGACATTTTTTGGCATTTTTTTTTTAACAAAATGGGAATGGCCTGTGAAAAGGGGCATGTTCTTGGCAAAGAGTTTGTGGCCAATATGTGACCGAAAAAGTGCCAAAGTGTTGGTACCCATCTCTGGTTTAAGGCCAACTAAAAATTGATGAAGACAGTTTACAGGTAAGATTAATTTTTAATCACTTTGATAAATCTGGCACAATTGAACTCAGTCTAAATTTGAACTATATAAAACAGTGAGACAGTTTTTGTAAATCTAAGCCTATGTATTACATTTGTGATATTTGAAAGCTAAAAGTGAACATTGACAGCTCTAATCCAACCACCAATAGGCCAGTATCTAGAAAAGGAGTTGTATAATTAATAGGACACCATTGTGCAGTGCCTCACACAGGGGAAGTAAAGAATTACACATTGTCCATTAATCCAATGTAATGCAATATACAAACCCTTTCAGTTATGCAGTTTATTTTTATGAAGAGTTAAGCACTAAAAATGCTAAAATAAAAAGATGCATGTTCACTAGTTATCTGCATATACTTATAAATACTAAAGATATGTAAAAGAGAACAGTTCAGAAACTCATTTTTGCTGAATTGCGCTTGCTGCTGCATATGAGGATGTGGATGACTGCACTCTGCTTGTAAATTGCTTGGTGGAATAAGCAGGCTAATTTGTGTAGTATTAAAAAAAAATGATAAATAAAAAAATAAAATAAACTTTGTAAAGTAATTAATTCGGCCCCATCAACCGTTGGAGAAGTTCACAGGGGAGTTCAGATGATATTTGATGTGTTTTGGCATTCTTACATGAATGTAATGCATTTTGTTTGCTCAAGAAAAATTCATGAAAATATAGTCTATCAACTCAGTAGAAACAAAGGACAACACAAATATGTAAGATGTAAAATATGTTTTTAGAAAATAGAATGTCATGTCCTAAATACTGTTTCAACAAAGTGCTTTTCACAGAAATCATGGCTTATAAATAACACCACTAGGGGTCCCCATACCATCCAGAACATTCTCCTGTCCAGCTGCAGCATCATCTTTGTCCCAGCTGAAGCACAAACTGGGACAAAGTACAAATGAGGAAGGGACTAGCACTTCTCTGTGCTCACTCCTGTCCTGTCTATCATAATGAAGCATGAATGCAGAAAGGAGGGGGTTACAGAGTAGACTGCAGTGATTGGATGTAAAGACCCAGCACAGCAGACTCAGGGAGGAAGTGAATGCATGGTGAGTAAGGACGGGCTCAGTGCTTGCCTCGGACATGCCCCATCCTGAGCAGTGGATGTCAGAATGAATGAGCAGCAGAACAGACAAATTTGTGAGCCAAATACAGAAGCTAAACACATTAAAAAGACATGTAAACAATCTGACATCACATATATAAGCATTATTTTTTTCTGTGATTAAAGGGGTACTCCGGTGCTGACACATCTTATCCCCTTATCCCCTATCCGCGGGAGTCCCGCAGCTGGGAACGCCCATGCACGCGGCACCCCGTTTGTAATCAGTGCCCGGAGCGGGTTCGCTCCGGGTCTGATTACGCTCGACCGCAGAGCCGGCAGCATGTGACGTCACGCCCCCGCCCCCATGTGACGTCACGCTCCGCCCCTCAATGCAATCCTACGGGAGGGGGCGTGATCACACGCTGCCGGCTCTGCGGTCGAGCGTAATCAAACCGGGAGCGAACACGCTCCGGGCACTGATTACAAACGGGGTGCCGCGTGCATGGGTGTCCCCAGCTGCGGGACTCCCGCGATCAGGCATCTTACCCCTATCCTTTGGATAGGGGATAAGATGTGTAAGCACCGGAGTACCCCTTTAAATGGACGAACTGGAAGATTCTTTAGTAGACCTTAAAAATAACAAAATATGAGTTCTTGTTGAAAAAAAAAAAAAGGTTTGCATCTGTCACCGTTCTCAGTTATTCTGGAAGAATGAAGAATTTAAGAAATAATACAATGCAATTGAGTTCCGTGGATTGTAATACTTTAATAATAACCTAATATAATAACAGAAGCAAGGGAGACATAAAAATAAGAGTAACGATAATTCCCTTTATTATTGTGACTGCGCCAAGATGAAAACAGCCAACCCCGTCCTCCACTCGATGGAGTCGAGCAGTAATTTCACACAAAGCAATTTTCACTCACTGAAACTAAAATGCCTTCTTCAGGCATTTTGTATAATGGGGAATAACATTAAATAGGTATGTGATGTTAAAATACTCGCTATGCCGCTACGGGACTCAATTTAGAGGAGCTATAACCACGTTACATATTCACTTATAGAAAATAACCATCAAGTGAACCGTGGAGTTTAAAAAACGGCCATCAAAATTGATATCTAAAGAACGTTTCATTTTGGATTTCGGGATTCTTTGTTTGAAAGACAACCGGATTACATTCTTTACATTCTTTATGATCTGAGCAATGGAGTGAGGACGATTCTAATATGGAAATCCTACAAAGACTTACTGTCAGGAATCATCTCAAGATCTGTTCCTTATTATTAGCTAAATCCAAGGGCCGGGTTCACACTATGGAATTTCCGACCGGAATTCAGCTTAGGAATTTTGTTAGGAAATTCCGTTGCATGAAGGTAACATGAAGTTGAATGTTTTTTTTTTCCGTGAACCCATTCACACTGCAGAATTTACTGGTCGGAATTTCTGATCCCATCAAATAATTCCGCCAGAACATTGAACCTGCTCAATGTTCTGGAGGAATTCACGCCGCAAACATTGCCATTTATTGGGACGGCGATGTCCGTGCGGTTCTGGCGCCAAATTATTTAGTCAGTGCTGTTCGCTCTCAGAATCTCTGGCCGCAAATTTTCTGTAGTGTGAACCCAGCCAAAGAGTTTCATGTGGTCCTACAGTAAATCGTGATTTAATATGTACAAAGCACATGTAGATGTAAGAGTGCTGTCTACTTTGACGTTCTACTTTGTCTACTTTGGCAGTTGGCAGTCCGGGCATGCTAGGAGTTGTAGTATTTGAACAGCCGGAACCACACTGGTTGGAAAACACTGTTCTATGGTATAAGTGATTGGAGAGAGTGCTGTCCACTGTGACATTCTACAACAGTGTTTCCCAACCGAAGTGGCAAAGGCTGTCCGATCATGCTCGGGGTTGTAGTTTTGCTACAGCTGAAGGCACACTGGAATGTGATTGGAGAAGATGGCATTTTAGAACAAGACCCCATTCATCTACATTTTTGTCCTCCTTTAGCTATCCTCTTCTTGACTCCACATATCGCTATAGATGTGCAGCTTGACATGTCCAACTTTGAAGGAAAACATAACTGATGTGATACTCTGTCAGGAGAGGTCTATGCTATAGGTGTCTAAAACTGAACCCCCAGTGGTTGTGATGTGAATTACAGTCTGTTTAGACTGTTGTAATATTGGGTTGTTGTAATATTGGGTTGTATTTGTATAAAGAGAAATTGAAGTACTTAAAGGGGTACTCAACTGCCCCAGCATCCAGAACATTTTGTCTAGACTTGCATTGAGGGGACGTGACGCTGGGGCAGTGGAGTACCCCTTTAATGAAATTGGGGTCATATCTCTATGTATCCACAATGTTGGAATACTATTAGATGTATACCCAGCAATGCAGTTTGATATATATGCCTGGGCCTTGCAGAAACATATTCATATATGTGCTGTTTTTATTTATTTATTTTTTATAAAAATAACCTATATTCCAGTTCTTCTCTCGCGTGAATCTGATTACTTCCTGGTTTCCTCTCTGAACTGTGGCCCTGTGGTTGCCATTCAACAGAGCACTCTCTTTCCCACAATGCCCCTTTCTTGCATACAGGAGAGACTAACAAGCATATGCAGTTATACTGAGAATGTGTGACTGTCTTAGTGGATGCCCTACGATGGTCGTTACCAAGGGCAACATGGAAGAATAGGGAATAAATAATGAATAAATAAATATATATATATATATATATATATATATATATATATATACAGAGGAGTAACTTGTAGCTTATGGCCCTGATACAAATATGCAACAGTGCCCCATGGGCCATTTATAATACTAGCAAATGTGCTTTGGGGCCTCCTTAGACTCCAGGGCCCCAGTGCGACTCCTTCTATTGTTGCGCCCATATATTATTCATATATATATATATCAAACAGTACATGAATAATATGTTTAAGGGTAGGGACACATGTTCTGTACTTTGCTACATATTTTGTTTCTGCGTACTCTCCTATCCATTGACTTGTCAATGAAAAGAAAAATCAGCTGCAGATAATATGCTACAAAATATGCCGTGTGTGACCGTACCCTAAAGGGGAATTCCAGCACCTAAAAATGTATACCTTAACTGTACTCCAGTAACTACTGTGCTCCCATAGACAATGCATGAAGCACTTGCTGATACACCGCTCCATGCAGTGGGGAGAGCTGGGGCCTATTCTGAAGATAGCCTTTGGATAGGGGATATGTTTTATGTCGGAATACCCCTTTAATTTCACATAATAGTAAAGGGTCAATTCCCTGGAACAATGCTATTTTCTTGGAGAATTTAGGCTTTTTATTGGATTAACATCACAACATTAGATATGGACTGTGCTATAGTAAACGGGACAACAGCCAATATACTGTATGGTTGGGCTCTATAATGGCATCTAAGTGTTACTTGTCAATGGCAGCCGACAACATCAATGTATAAACAACAAAACATCATAAATTCCTCAAGAGAAACAGGTTAACAGCTTGCAATAGGTGTTCCATCAGCTTCCTATGGTGAACAAAAACCTACAATATTTAATATTAAGATGTGGAGCCAGCAGAGAAGCGGAGTCTGGCGAGCGGCGGCGGCACATTAAGTACCTGTTATTTACACCTTCAGACAGCCAATCATTTTACAAGGCGAGAAGAGTGGACGTTAAGTGACTGCTAATCATGTGATAAACATAACATTTTATTTAGCATGTCACTTATCTGCTCTCTTGCGTAAGTCCAATTTTAATCCTAGGAGAATGACATATTCACATTACCAGGCGTCACATTCACCAGTCAGCCTGATATGTAACATGTCATTTTGGGAAAAAAATAAAATAAACTGGTTATGGGAATGTATAGAATTTATACCCATAATAAAACTGTGATATAAGGGTAGAAAATAAAAATAGTTGGGCTAACAAAGACTGTACTAATAGATATTATTATTATTATTATTATTATTATTATTATTATTATTATTGTTGTTGTTGTTGTTGTTATTATTAAAACAACAACAACAACAACAATAATAATAATAATAATAATAATAATAATAATAATAATACTCTGATCAGCCATAATATTAAAGGGTAAAAGTAATAAGAAGTGATGGGGTCGTATATATTAGATGGCAAGTGATTGTAACAGGAATAATAGAAATGTGTAAGACTCTCAGTGACTTTGACATTGACCAAATGGTGATGGCTAGACCATTGTGTCGGAACATCTCCAAAATGGCAGCTCGTGTGGAGTTTTTCCAGTATGCAGTGGTTAGTACCTACCAAAGGTGGTCCAAGATCACCAACCAATGAAGTAGAAATGGGGTCATGGACGCCCTAGGCTCCCCATGTAGCAAATGAAGGCTAGCTTACCTAATCCGATCCTACAGAAGGGTTACCATAGCAAAAACTGCAGAAATAGACTCTGATAGAAAGATGTTAGAGTACACATGGTATCACAGCTTGCTGACAATGGGGCTGTGTAGCCATCAGAGTGTCCATGATTCCTAATGGCAGTGGCTTCCTTTAGAAGGAGAATTTAATCGGCCACACTGCGAAAATTGTTCACAAGTGGTTCAGGGAACATATTAAAGAGCTCAAGGTGTTGACTTGGCCACCAAATTCCCCAGATCTCAAATCACCTGTGGGATGTGCTTGGAAGAACAAGGGTGATTCATGAAGACTGCATCTCACAATTTACAGACTTACAGGGGTATTCCAGGAAAAAAAACTTATATATCAACTGGTTCCAGAAAGTTAAACAGATTTGTAAATTACTTTTAAGAAAAAAATGTTAACCCTTACAATAATTATCAGCTGCTGGAGTTGAGTTGTTCTTTTCTGTCTGGCAACAGTGCTCTCTGCTGACATCTCTGCTTGTCTCGGGAACCGCACATAGTAGTAAAAGGTTTGCTATGGGGATTTCTTCTACCCTGGACAGTTCCCGAGACAGGTGTCATCAGAGAGCACTTAGACAGAAAAGAACAACTCAACTTCAGCAGCTCATAAGAACTGAAAGGATTAAGATTTTTTAATAGAAGTAGTTTACAAATCTGTTTAACTTTCTGGAGCCAGTTGTTTTATATATATATATATATATATATATATATATATATATATATTTTAAAAAAAAGTTTTTTCCTGGATAACCCCTTTAAAGGATCTGCGGCTAACATCTTTGGGCAGACACCACAGGACATCTTCGGAGGTCTTGTAGAGTCAAGACCTGAATGGATCATAGGCTCCTTTCAAGCTACAGTATTTGTGCGGTAGGTGACGTCCGTTAGGAAGCTGGCGGGAGAAAAATTTGTGCATGTCACTGTCATAATGGGACTTATAACGGACGTTAGAGGAATCCCATTCATGTGAATGGGATCCTCTTTGCCTGTTTTAACTCCCGTTTTGCCATAGCCATAGCTGGTGGACCAAGCAAGTTTTAATGTTATGGCTGATTGAAGCAGTTGTGTAAATACATGGACACCATATCAGCAGACTTTTAAATGACTGAAATAAACGGAATATTTATGCACATTATTGATGACCTGTTATCTTATGATTGGTAATGTGAAGGGAAGGGAAGCTAACACAGCATAATAAGGGGTCATGTAACTCATCAATACATTGTGGGCCGCATTGACTGACCCGCGGGTCTTCCTATGAACTATCACATTTACAACATTGATTGGATAATTCTGGTTTGATCATTTCCCCAGTAGACAGTATGTGGAGGTGTGCATGCATCCTAACAAGGATCCTGTTATCATCTATGTAAACTGCTATGGAATTATTGATGCAGAATTATTGATGCAGATGGTTACTGCAAATGAACAGGGACATGGAAATATCACTTGGACATGGACCTTACTGAGACTGCATTCACACCCCATTTTTGCAATACAGTTCCCGTATGCGGTTTAATTGAAAAAAAAAAAAAAAACGTATCGAACTGTATTGCAAACCGTATATAAAGACCGTAACATCAGGTTGTGTACGTTTTGCATCATTTACGGGTTTATACGGTTTTTACCCGTACACAAAACCGTAGTCTACTACGGTTTTGTGTCCCGGTGAAAAACCGGATACAACCCATATATGGTTATTTTAAAATGGATTTCTACGGTAACCGTATTGAACTTTATGTGTGTACGGTTACATCCAGTTTGCACAATACGGTTTTTCATTTTTTTTTTTTTGGGGGGGGGGGGGGGGGGGATTTTTGGGGGGAAATTCAATTAAAAAAAAGAACTTTATTTAAAATGTTGACAAACATAAAATGTATCCGTTTTTTTATTCAAGGATAATGTATGCAAACGGACATCCGTTTTCCAAATGTATACAGTTTGAAAATGTGAGGAGGCAAATACGCCTCCATGCAAAGTTGCCTGGTGCATACATATTCTTCATATACATAGACCAGTTTTTCCCAACCAGGGTGCCTCCAGCTGTTGCAAATCTAAAACTCTCAGCATGCCCGGACAGCCAAAGGCTGTCCGGGCATGCTGGGAGTTGTAGTTTTGCAACAGCTGGAGGCACCCTGGTTGGGAAACACTGACATAGACAATATTTTCCCATATATGAGTCTGACAACATTGTCTGTTGGATGGGTAAACTATACTAAAACATAGCAATCTGATGATGGAACGCTCATTGATATTTTGACAAATCCCAACACTTAGCATTAACCATTCGGCCTCACAAGGAAATGTGATCTGCATTCATCATCATCAAAGCTCCATCTGTTCTCCATACATGGGGGTCACATCAGAGCAGGAGCTGAACGATCTACAGCCATTTCTGATTGTATATTAGTCTGGCACCCACCCCACACTATTTGACCTGGAGTCATTACAAATAGAAACAGATTATTCATAAATACAGATAACTACTTTGAATATATAATAACACTGATGGAAATATGAGCATCACAAGACCAAAAAGCTTAGAACAAAAGCTATATATATATATATATATATATATATATATACACATGTGACCACCCAGTTTTTATGATATTAGATGCAGCTTGTGTAGGGTTTTGCTGGCATATCATACTATTGTATTGAATTTGTATCATGACAAATTGGAAGCCATTGGGATTTTATTTCTCTCGCTTATATGGTGAACTATAGTCCATTATTAGAGAATAATGTAGAAGTTGTATATGCCTTCTGCTTACCTGTTTTAGCTAATGTGGCAGGAATGGTTTATCATTGCTGGTTCCAATTCCATCTCTGAAAGTATTTGATAATGCAGGCTAATAGAGAGTTAGTAGGAGGGATCTGAGAGAGCTAGTAGTAGTGGTCTTGGAGATAACCCAGAACTGACATCCTGCTCAGACACATTAAGCACTGTTAGGTTTGAGAGGCAGCCTGGTGATCACATGACCAACTAAATCAATAAAACATATAGATGCAGCTGTGCTGGAGTAAAATGGTGCTGAACAACTATTGATAGTAAGAGTGCTCCTTTAAATGGTCACTCTCATTAAAACAAATTTTTGCTATTGCACTCCTTGTAGTAAATAAAAAATATTTCTAATATACTTTGTTTAAAAAAAATGAAGTTTTCTATGTTTTATTTGTGCTTAAAAAAGCTCAAGAGCACATTTCCCCCATCTCATACACAGACTTTGGACCGAAGCCCAAACATAGGAAGTGCAGCCTGTAGTGCTGAGGGGGGAGGGGGGGGGGGTCCAACCAACAGCATATGGCAGTTATGTGTGAGAGGAGCTATGACTGGATGAGGCTGGAACCTCCCCCCCCCCCCCCCCCCCCCCCCCTCAGCACTCCAGGCTGCACTTCCTGTGTTTGGGCTTCGGTCCAAAGTCTGTGTATGAGATGGGGAAAATGTGCTCTTGAGCTTTTTTAAGCACAAGTAAAACATAGAAAACTTCATTTTTTTTTAAAAACAAAGTATATTAGAAATATTTTTTTTTTTACCAGCAAAAATTTGTTTTAATGAGAGTTACCATTTAACTACATTTTTCTTAGATATTGTGAGATGTCTACTAGTTGAATGATGGGTGGCAACCTCGTCCAAGTGTTGTTTCCCAGCTCTGAAGCCAACATACAACATACATGACTGTGGAAATCATACATATAATCTCAGGAGTGCTAACAGGAACATGTAGGTATAGCGGTTGGCCAAGGCCTTGCAAGCTAATATTTGGGGAATGGCAAATGCTGGTGCAAATATTGTCCACTGTTCTCAAATAATTTGCAGTATCGAAATGAGATGCCTAAGGCCACCAGTTCCATTGACTCTGGAGCCCATGCTAAAGTTATATGCAAATATTACCTGTTTTCCCATTTTAGATCTTCAGGATGGAGCAAAAACTCCACAACTACAGTGATTTGCACACATATTTGCCAGGATTTTGTGGAAATCTTAGCAAAATGCTGAAATCTGCCAAACCTTCAAACCTCCTCTAGCTAACCAGACTGAAGAGGGGCAAGAACCCCAAAATAACTGTCTACACATGGATGTGCCACTCTTTTTAAAGAGACTCTGGCTTGGATAATATGAGATGGTTATCTTTCTTCTGGAGGAGAGCTCATTTGCATACTTTTTCCCCATGAAACATTGCTTAACAAAAGGGTCTCTTCAATGAGTATGAGTACACCCCTAGAACAGACCTAGGAAACTCAACGCTCAAGAGTCATCACATTAGGTTAAAAAATAATTTTGGAAACCTTAGACTAAGCTTAACAAAAAAAACTTGTCCATAGATTTTCCTTTCTGTGAAGAATGAGGTTTACCAGGTAAAATAATTTACTAATGAGTCTTTGAGCAGCGGGTCAGCATTGTAATCTACAAGGCTAACAATAACATGTGGCCAGAGTATATATTGATAACTTATAAGCATGATTTTAGGCACAAAGCACATCACGTCTCCTAATTGTTTTCCATTGATTGACCTTTCTTTGGTAATTAGAACAACCTACATCTACAATTGCCTTATTCTGCTATCATGGGGCTTCATTTAACTGAACCATGGCTGCCGCAATGATAAAGTCAATTAGATAGTGTTCCCTATGTGGTCTTATTAGGTATAGTGAAGAGCATAGTGTATGATAATGGTGTTATTGTGCATGTAGTATAGGTGGTATTTTGTACAGTTATGCTTATGTGGGGGAAAAAAAAAAAAATATATATATATATATATATATATATATATATATGCAAATAAAAAAAATGCAGTACAGATACTCAAATTTACTATATATATATATATATATATATATATATATATATATATATATATATAATGTATCAGTATTAAATGTAAAAATATAAATAAATAAAAAGTATATATATATATATATATATATATATATATATATATATATGTGTGTGTGTGTGTGGTGGCCCAGTACGGGAGATGTTACCCCATACCCCTGCTACCCTGTCAGGCAGCCTCCTTCAGTGTCCCCAGGGCCCCTTGCACCCGTTTTCCCCCTGTACATATGTTCTGCAGTGTATTGTATTATGAAATGTGTTGTATCTTTAAGAGTTATGTCATGTGATTGTTACCCGGGAGGTATCAGTGACCAGGTGATTACAAGAGTGGCCTATTGGCTCCCTGCTAGTATTCCCCATATAAGCCCTGGGTGGAGCTTGCGGCTCTCTCTTAGCTCTTGCTTCCTGCTGAGGTCCAGGTCAGTCGCCTAGTGTGTGTGTCCAGAGTGTTGGAGACATCAAAGTCAAGTCCTGCAGCCACCATCAATTCAAGTAAGGTAAAGTCACAGCTTTATGAGTCAAGTCAAGTCAGTCCCTGTCAAGTCACCGTGGTCTGCATTTAATTGTCCAATCCTACTACAAGTACCAGCAAGCGCTTTAGGTCTTTGCATCACTGTCTACCCTCAGTAAAGCTACCGTTGTCAGTAACTTGGTGTAAGAGTATTTATTGCCCCCGTGCCTAGCCCAGGATCCAGCGGTATACCTTCGGGTGTTTTTAGGCTAAACCACACCCTGGCCTCACGAATACAAGGTGTTAATGCCACCTGCCCCTAGGGTAATAACATCTGCCGTTATCACACCCCACTACCACATATATATATACTTATTTTTTTATGTATCAGTATAAATATACCATATTTTTTGCCCTATAGGACGCTCCGGCATATAAGACACACCCAATTTTAAATGAGGAAAATCTAGAATACAATGTAATGTATAGGTCACAGTGATCTTCAACCAGCGGACCTCCTGATGTTGCAAAACTGCAACTCCCAGCATGCCCGGACAGCCGTTGGCTGTCCGGGCATGCCAGGAGTTGTAGTTTTGCAACATCTGGAGGTCCGCAGGTTGAAGGCCACTGGTATAGGAGATAATACTCACGTGTCCTGGCTGCTACGGACCCGTCACCGCTGCCCTGGATGTCGCCCTCCATCGTTGTTGCCATGTCCCCGGGATGTCCCCATCGCTCCAGAACATCTCTGCTGCCCGGTATCCTCGCTCTCCGTCGCCGCCATCACGTCGCTATGCACGCCGCTCCTATTGGATGACGGGACGGCGTGCATGACGACGTGATGACAATGAAGGAGAGCGCCAGCCATGCAGGGGATCCCGGCACGGAGCAAACACCGAGGAGGCAGGTAAGGTCCCTCCCGGTGCAGCCGGGTAAGTGTCACTTTCGCTTCAGACGCGGCGGTCAGCTTAGATCGCCGCGTCTGAAGGGTTAATGCACGGCATCACCGCTATCGGTGATGTCCTGTATTAGCCGCGGGTCCCAGCCGTTGATGGCTGCAGGGACCGCCGCGATAGGTGTGTATTCGCTGTATAAAACGCACCAACTTCCCCCCCCAGTGCGTCTTATACGGCGAAAAATATGGTGATTAAATATGGTTTTTAACATGCCCTTGTATTAGTAGATATAAATTATATGATTCATGATAGACCAGTGTTTCTCAACCAGTGTGCCCTCAACTGTTGCAAACCTACAACTACCAGCATGTTGGGAGTTGTAGTTTTGCAACAGCTGGAGGCACACCGGTTGCTTATGTCCAATTTCTTGAGAACATCCTGTCGGTCACTGAGTGATTGGCTACATTAGAAGCTGAATGTCAAGTGATATACAACAAGGTCAATTTCAGGAGGGATCAACTGGTAAATATCAAAGACCTCATTGAAGCTGAGAACCATTGTCCATGGGGGTCATAGAGTAAGTGGGATATAAGTGCTATTAGGACATATGGATGAAGAGGCTCTCACACTTAATCCCCTTGGCCTGTTACTACTATGGAAGCATTTCAGCTCAGAGCCCCTTATGTTGTAACAGCATTGGAATACTATTAGATATGCACCCAATGGTGCCGCTTAGTATATGCACTTAGCCATGAACACAAATTATGACAATTGTCATCTCAATATGTTTTTATATTTTTTCTAACTGGCTAATTTTTTTCATCTCTGAACAAGATTAGAAAAAAATGAGCCCCGATTTTGTTAAAAAAAGAAAAATAAGGACCACACCGAACCTCAGGTTGTGTGTGGTATTGCAGCTCAGTTACATTGAAGTGAAGGGAGCCAAGTTGTAATATACACCCTGAGGACAGGCGTGGCACCGTTTTTAATTAGCTCTGCTTTTGTATTCCTGGATAACCTCTTTATTTTAGGAACATATACTATTTCACATGCCACAGAATTCTGATTCATTTTGAACCAACACATTTTGTACACTTTCTTTTTCCTTCTAAACTAATCCAATCCAAGTAAATCCCACTGTCCCTATGCTGTTCCTGTTATTACCCTAAACTATAAACTTATCTAAAATAACAAGAGCCCAGAGCAGTGTTTCCCAATAGTGGTGCCCCCAGTTGCATGCTGGGAGTTGTAGATTTGCAACAGCTGGAAGCACCCTGGTTGGGAAACAATGACAGAGAGAAGGGGTATTTGTTTGAAAGAGGAAGGCTACCACTGAAATTTGTCCTGTTTGATTTGTTGTATATGCAATAAAGCTCCTTATTCTTGAATAAACTTGTCGAGTGCCGGGACTTTATTTACATGGTTTCTGGACCTGATTCCCCCCATGGACCACCCCCAACGGAAGTGCTGACCAACTTATCTACATTGATTAAAATGTGTCACCATGCACCAAAATCGTGCCATCTATTGGTTAGTAAATAGTAAGCCAAGCAATAGTTGGTATCAAGTTAGACAACAGTGTTTCATGGAATTGACTACAATAATAATGCACAAACATACAGTGTTACCATGTCAGTCAATTGGGAAAGAAAATGTTGCACCATTCCAATGTATTTTGTATAAATAAACCATTAGCAATACAATACAAGGTTGTCGTTGAAAATCTTCCGATACTATTTTAGCTGCTGTGAATTCACTGGGCAAATTTGTGTTTACTGCCATTGTGAAACATATAAAAAAAAATACAAAAAAATTAAATATAATGGCCTTAGTATTCAAAAATCCATCAAAATAGCAAAACATATCCCCTTGATAAAGGATAATAACCTTTTAAATCACATGTGACATAAATGAGTAGAATGAGCCGACATTAGTGAGTACAATGAGCTGGCATGGATATAAAATATCTATGCGGTAATATTAAACCCCCTTCTGGAGCCATAATCACATTGCCTTGGCTGGTGGTTCTCACTTCATGTGGCCTGCAGGTCCCCACGAGACATCTTTCAATGCCTTTTTCCTAAGCCACTAGTTGCTAATGTTCCCTATTATGAGGAAAAAGCAAAAGATGTGCCTGGGGGCAACTGCTGGAGGTGTAACCACCAGCCAACCTTCTGCTGAGCATTTTCTTTGCCTAAAACCACCAAATATGCACAAGCCTTATGAAGGGAATCAATTGTGCTTTGAGAAAAGGAAGGGGGGGGGGGGAGCAAGAAAAAAAAAAAGACTATGACTTTGCTATTAGCGGTGATACAATTGCTAATCGGACAAGCTCCATCTGGTCACCAGACCCTTTATCTCCTCATCATCCTAAATCTCCAAAAAGGAAGTGGACAGTGTTGGCATATGTCCAGTTCTGTTCCTATCCCCCCCCCCCCCCCTTTTTTCCTTGCTAACGAGAGGAACGCTTAGGACTTTTAAGTTCTCCAGCTGCAGAACTTGGACAATGTCAGGACTGTATACAAACTGCGCCAAATGTATCCCATGCAAATATCTCATTTTGGTAATATTTTCAATTAGATGTTTTGTTTTTTTCGCTTTGATCAATTGGTGGATAAACAAGACAAATCTTGTTAACGCATAAATCTACATGAAATATACAATAGTTTACACATCTTATCCATATGCAATGGGATGGTGGGGACAAAGCTCTTTTCATGAATGAAAGGAATCCAGGATGGATACAGAATACTCGTTGTTATACGATAAGACATACGCACAGTAGGTACACATCCCAACCTGTAGAAAATGGTTATGTATAGATTGTTTTATTCTTTTTCACTATAACCTTGGGAATTGCTTTATATTTTTACAAATGATATAGAAAGAGTTTTATATTAATTGCATATCAAGAGGAAACTCCGGCATTCATTATTAAAGGGGTTCTCCACCATAAGGTGATTTTAGTATGTACCTGGAAGAAAGTAATGGACATGCTTAGGAAGGATCTGCGCTTGTCTTGGGGCTAAATGGCTATGTCATGAGATTACCCTAATACTGTGGCTAGCTTTTTGTGAACTTGTATTTCCTGTTTGACTTTTTTTTTTATTTTTTACTACAAATCCCACAATTCTATTTTCCTCCTTCCCACACATCAGCCACCCCACCCATTAAAACATAAATGAGCTGCAGACCTGTGGTTTTCAATCAGGGTGCCTCCAGCTGTTGCATTAGTTGCAGATTGATCCATCCACCTATTGAGGAAGACAGGCTCCCTGTCATCAGCTGACTAGTGAGTCAGGTCTCAGCCGCATTGCAAGCTGGGAAAAACCCGAGACAACAGTCATTTTGTATGCTGGTAAAAATAAATATTGGGGTGAAAATCACAGAAGAATTGTGAGAAAACCATCACACACAGGTACAGACACTATATTATGAACTACACTAACTTTACAGCCCCTGTAGCATAGACAAATTAATAAAAATTCCCGGAATACCCCTCTAAATAAGCCCTTTAAATTGTCAGCAGGTTCTAGGGTATAAAGTAAAGGCAAGGATATATAGGGCTTTTGACCCTAAATCCGTAAATACCTCTCATTAGTTAATTGACCCCTCCAGCGCTGAGATATCAGAGTTTTTAAATATACTCATATTAGGCTTTGGAATCCAATGGGTGTTCCCCTCCAGAGTCCAGGACAGTCCGGCCCCTTCAAAGGTTACTCACTCCCCTCTGTGTGCTGGTCAACTTCTCTATCCCCCAATTGACCGGAAAGTGACTACTGGTAGTTAATGAATGGGCCAAACTGTGCATGGTTTTGGTGGCCGAGAAATCCAAAGTCAACGCCCAGTGGAATCCAAAGTCAAATTTGCATATTTTTAAACTCTGATATCCCGGCTGCTATGAGTCAATTAAATAATGAGAGGTATGTATGGATTTAGGGGCAAATGTCATATACAACCTTGTCCTTACAGTGTTTCCCAAGGCTGGCCGAGCATGCTTGGAGTTGGAGTTTTGTAACATCTGAAGGCCCCCTGGTTGAGAAAAGCAGCTTTATACCTTAAAAACATAATGCCAGGCCTGCTTTATAGAACTTATTTCGAAAATCTATTTCAAATACTCTATAAGGTAGCGTTTCCCACGCAGGGTGCCTCCAGCTGTTGAAAAACTACAACTCCCAGCATGCCCGGACAGCCAATGACTGTCCTGGCATGCTGGGAATTGTAGTTTTGCAACAGCTGGAGGCACCATGGTTTGGGAACACTGCAAAAATGAACGCTGGGTTAAAAAAATAGAGATTCTTCAAAAAGGGTTCTCATCTGTGGTTACAAAAAAAAGGGAACACTTAAAATGGAAAGTCTATTTCTTTCAAAACCAAAAGTGTAATACTTCCTTTCCCCACAGGTTGGCACTGCAGGAAAACTGCACACCTATTGTTATTGTTCACAGCAATCTTTTGGGGATTCTGCATGAAAACTAGATTATTGTCAAAAAGTCCCGAGCATCTCATACTTATTCTAAATACATATTTTTCTATATCTATTTAAAAAAAGAAAAAAAAAAAAACATACTTACTCCGCCCTATAATCAGTGAATGGATTGGCAGAGCACATTGAGGGCTGCGGCCAAAACTGGTGACAACCTCCTCTTAAAAGGAGGTTTTTAAGTTAGCCCCTATCAGTAGAATAGGGGTTGTCTAGCTGATTGGTGGGGTCTGACTACTAGGGCCCTCCCTTTTCCCGAAACGAATGAATGTTCTGTGCATGCGCGTTCCTGCTCCATATATTTAAAGGACATCTGACCTCCATTCTTGGGATCAGTGGAGGTCCCAGAAGTTAGACCCCCACCCCTCAGAACTATAGGGGATGTCTAAAGTAAATAAAACTCATAGACATAAAAAAAAAACATAAACAACCAATCCCATAGTATAACTCCACATGGAAAACTATTTTTTACACTGTTCTCCCGAGCTTTGACAGTTTCAAGAAACAATTTCATGCTTGGTCAGGTTAGAAGTTGAATTTGATCTCAGTGAAAAATATCAACATCAAAACACACACAAAAAAAAAAAAAGTATTTTGGCAGAAAGGAATGTGACATCAAAAGAAGTCAATCACTTGTATCGAGCCAAAAAACTATTGGGCTCCCTTGTTTTATCAAAGAAATAAAAAGTTTATATCGGAATCTCGGAGTAGGTGACGTAGAAACAACAACTTATTTTGTAGTATATGTTATATATTAAAGGGGTATTCTGGGATTTTTTTTATTTGACTGTGCTACAGGGGCTGTAAAGTTAGTGTAGTTCCTAATATAGCGTGTGCACCTGTGTTTTATGGTGGTCTCGCAATTGTTCGGTGCTTTTTGCCATCAATGTAGATTTTTAACACGCCTCAGGTTTTCCCAGGTTGCAGTGCGGCCCAAGATATTACATCACTAGTTAGATGTTCAGAGGGAGCCTGCCTTTGCTTCAATGAGTGGAGCGACCATTGGTCTATTGCATGGAGAGGATCACAGGTGTGTTTCAATGTGTGGGAGGGAAAAAAAGTGACCTCACACTTACAAACAAGGAACTATGGGATTTGTAATTTGAGGGAACAAACTCCAACAGGAAATAGCAAGTTCACAAAAAGATAGCCACAGTATTATGGTAATCTCACAACATAGCCATTTATCCCCAAAGACAAGCACAATCCTCCCTAAGTATGTCCCTTACTGTCTGCCAGGTACGTACTAAAATCCCCTTATCGTGGATAACCCCTTTAAACTGGTCAAGGAAAAGGAAAATTCAAGGTTAAGACATCTAGTGGTAAAGCCATCATTCCAACCGGTCAACCATATTCTGTATTTGTTGTTAAATGGGCACTGTCAGATAGAAAAAAATATGTATCTCATTTTTATAGAAATCATCACCTTTAAAAAAATAAATAAAATAAAAAGACCACTAGGGGTCCCCATATCATCTAGAACATAGTCCTGTCCGGCCGCAGTATCATCTTTGTCTCAGCTTCAGCTGTCCGGGCATGCTGAGAGTTGTAGTTTTGCTAGCTGGAGGCACACTGGTTGGGAAAAACTGCTCTAAAGCCTTTCAGAAAAGGAAAAGAGGCAAATAATGTGCAACCAATGAGAGATGGGACCTCTGGGCTCATTTCTAATTTGGGGTATAATCTGGAGTTGGAATAAATGTTATGGTCCATTGTCTGGGGTATGGAGTAATGTTGTGGCTTAATTTGAGTGGGGTGGGGGTTTCCCCTTTTAAAGAAAAAAAAAAAAACACTCGGGGCCTATGAGTGACCCTATAATGATTTTGCCAATGGGCTTTAGGAATATCATGACCGTGGAAAAAAAGTTCATACTAATAAGCCACAGGTGATTGTTGAATATTCCTGTAGCTACGATTCTTATAAGTTTTGTAATATTTTGTTACGCCCTCTCTTATCCCCCTTTTATTATTACTACAAAAGCAGATTTTAGGTTGTTTACAAAAACATCTAACAAGATTACAAAACAAGTCAGATCTCTTGTAGTCTTGGAGCTCAGCCTAATTCTATTATGGGCAGATGTGCAGCCCCTTGTCTTATAGCCCGAGGACTGGATTACCACAAGATCACAAAAAAATCAGATATAACTATAATTGGGGATAATCCCATTGATGTGTGAAACATAGGATAAGATACAGTATGTGAAGAAGATTCTACCACGGATGTAATGTCTGGATTGTTAGAATTCCCCTAAAAAAATACACGTAGAAAAGAACATGTAATATTGTTTTAAGTCACATAGTCAATAGGGCTAGATAGATGATAGATAGATAAATAGATAGATATGAGATAGACAGATAGGTGATAGATAGATAGATATATTAGATAGATGGATAGATATGAGATAGATAGATAGATAGATAGATAGATAGACGGATAGATAGATAGATATGATATAGATAGATATGAGATATATAGATATGAGATAGATAGATAGATAGATAAATATGAGATATAAAGATAGATATGAGATAGATTGATATGAGATAGATAGATAGATAGATATGAGATATATAGATATGAGATAGATAGATAGATAAATATGAGATATAAAGATAGATATGAGATAGATTGATATGAGATAGATAGATATGAGATAGATAGATAGATAGATAGATAGATAGATAGATACGAGATAGATAGATATATTAGATAGATTTGAGATAGATGGATAGGCAGATAGATATATTAGATAGATATGAGATAGATTGATATGAGATAGATAGATAGATAGATATGAGATAGATTGATATGAGATAGATAGATAGATATGAGATAGATAGATAGATAGATAGATAGATACGAGATAGATAGATATATTAGATAGATATGAGATAGATGGATAGGCAGATAGATATATTAGATAGATATGAGATAGATACGAGATAGATAGATAGATAGATAGATATGAGATAGATACGAGATAGATAGATGATAGATAGATAGATATGAGATAGATACGAGATAGATAGATGACAGATAGATAGATATGAGATAGATAGATAGATATGAGATAGATAGATAGATAGATAGATACAAGATAGATAGATAGATATGAGATAGTTAGATAGATAGATACAAGATAGATAGATAGATAGATAGATATATATGAGATAGATACAAGATAGATAGATGATAGATAGATAGATGTATTAGATAGATATGAGATAAATAGTTTAGGAGTTTGTTATAACTTTTCATCCCCACTTCCTTCTCTTATACCAATCACACACACTATATATATATTTATAGCTGACATGTTTGAACTGCACTTTTACTTACTAGACTAAATATTTATTTCTCAAATTTTTCTTAAAGTTTGTGTAGCAGGGAGTCAAACAACAGACAATAAATGTAAAATATTTTGCTCAGTTCCCTGCAGTGTTTTGTTTGGCAAGCCACTTTTGTCACTATTTCCTGCTATATACCTTATATAAACAGACCGCTATACACTGCGGCTACATGTGATGTCAGGATTCTAGTTACTGTGTGTGGCAATGCTAGGATTAGAATCCCACACACAACACTGAGGCCCCATATTCCCTGTACAGCTGCTCCTAATCCTGTTTGTCTTTAAGGCTGGGATTCTGCAACTTTGTTTCTGAGCTTTATGAAAAAATGAAAAAGTTCTAAAAGTTACTGTAAGAAGAGAGAATGAAAATTAAAAGAATGTTTCTGTGTAAATGTACATTGGCCTAAAATGCGTGTATTAAAACGTTTCAAGAGTTGTTGAGCCCATGGTCAAATAGTAAACCGCACAATGTATAAATATATATTCTAATGAAACCAAACACACATCCTATCAGATACTAGGGCTCGGTTATTGGGAGAGCAAAAGCCTCCACCGCCTACTGGACTCCACCATCTAGACGCTTCCAGGTCTTCGTAAAGACTCCTAAAGACTAGAAGAGGGGAACACAACATTAACAACCAGAACCCCTATTACCTACGGGCCCCACTTCCTGATTTCCTACAACTTCCTTGATGCCCCCGCAGCTGCACATCCCCCATGAATACAGCAAGGCTATAACCCTCCTGAAGAAGGCTTTGAAGTTAGAACCATCGAAGTAAACAATCCACCCTGTGCTCTCTAAGTTTGTGAAGAAACATTTAGACCAGAAAAATAAAGAAACTAGAATATAAAAGAAGATGCTTAGATACATGAGCATTTCCACCAACAAACCCAACCCATATAACTTCTTGGTCTATTTTCTGGAAGTGGCTGTTGACATTACCAACTATGGACCTCCACCACCCAGTCCACTCAATTCTTCCTATACTCTTTGCCAGTTTTCCACAATGTGTGGCCGTCCCTCCAGCAGATAAAAAAAAAACTTCAACTCCCATTGAATAACACAAACATTGCATATTATTCCACTCAAGTAGAATGCCCTGTTGGCATCAGCCATTACTAGGTAGAGGATGTCATGTACTCTAGATCGGACGGTATCGAAAGACTCGCATAGACGTACCGCACAACTCTGTTGTAATCAATTTTCATTGGATTGTATCTTGTATTCATTGTAATGGCATGTGCCAAGTCTTAACAGGCACCTTCATTCTCTGTTTAAAGGGGTACACCGCCCCTAGACATCTTATCCCCTATCCAAAGGATAGGAGATAAGATGTCTGATCGTGGGGGTCCTGCAGCTGGGACCCCTGAAATCTCTGTGCAGCACCCAGTGTTCGTTTAGAATGCTGGGTGCCGGCGGCGGGGGTGGTGATATCACACTATGCCCCCTCATGACGTGACACCATGCCCTCTCAATGCAAGTCTATGGGAGGGGGCGTGGCGGTCACCACACCCCATCCCATAGACTTGCATTGAGAGGGCGGGGTGTCACGAGGGGGCATGGTTGTGACGTCACGTCCCCCGCCGTCCGCTCAAAGCGTTCAGAACAAAATGTTCGGAACGATGGAGCAGCGGAGTACCCCTTTAAAGGGGTACACCGGTGGAAAACTTTTTTTTTTTTTTAAATCAACTGGTGTCACATAGTTAAACAGATTTGGAAATTAATTCTATTTCAAAATATTAATCCTTCCGGTACTTATAAGCTGCTGTATGCTCCACAGGAAGTTGTATTTATTTCAGGAGTTATTTTCAGTCTGACCACAGTGCTCTCTGCTGACACCTCTGTCTGTATCAGGAACTGTCCAGAGCAGGAGAGGTTTGCTATGGGGATTTGCCTGTACTCTGGACAGTTCCTGACATGGACAGAGGTGTCAGCAGAGAGCACTGTGGTCAGACTGGAAATAATTCCAAAAAGAAATACAACTTCCTGCGGAGCATACAGCAGCTGATAAGTACTGGAAGGATTAAGATTTTTTAATAGTAGTAAATTACAAATCTGTTTAACTTTCTGGTACCCGTTGATTTTAATTATTTTTGTTTTCCATCGGACTACCCCTTTAACCAAAAGCTGAAGCCCGAGGACCTTCACGGTGATATAATAAAACAACTATCCAAGTATATACAGGGTGGGCCATTTATATGGATATACCTTAATAAAATGGGAATGGTTGGTGATATTAAGAGTAGAAAAAGAGTGGGAGAAGAGGGTTGCATTGATAATCCAACACAATGGGCAGCACATTGAACACATTTTATAAGAGGTCAGAAACTTGTAAATAACTCATGAAAGAATAAAGTTACGTTAAAACCAAGGACATCATTGTTTTTCTTGTGAAATTCCCAATATGTTTGATGTGTCACATGACCCTCTTCCTTTTGAAAAAACTAAAGTTGGATTCAAAATGGCCGACTTCAAAATGGCCACCATGGTCACCACCCAACTAATGTGCCACAAACAGGAAGTTAATATCACCAACCATTCCCATTTTATTAAGGTGCATCCATATAAAAGGCCCACCCAATATTTTTTTAAACCGCAAAAACAACATATTATTATTCTTGTTGTTATTATTATTATTATTATTATTATTATTATTATTATTAGAGATGAGCGAACTTACAGTAAATTCGAATCGTCACAAACTTCTCGGCTCAGCAGTTGATGCCTTATCCTGCATAAATTAGTTCAGCTTTCAGGTGCTCCAGTGGGCTGGAAAAGGTGGATACAGTCCTAGGAAAGAGTCTCTAGCCCACCGGAGCACCTGAAAGCTGAACTAATTTATGCAGGATAAGGCATCAACTGCCGAGCCGAGAAGTTTGTGACAAATCAAATTTACTGTAAGTTCGCTCATCCCTAATTATTATAAATAAAAATATATAATTTGGAGAAATAAAGTGAATTTTACAAATATATTGGATATTTTAAGGATATTACAGATATACTATGCTCTAATGTACAGAATACTACTTTCAGAGCTATTAATACTATACGTACAACAACTACTGGTACTACGTATATTAACCCTATAAACCCATGTAAGACGCCTCTGATCAGGTGCACAAGCAGATCTCATTACACGTTGCGTTTTGCAGATAGTCCATTACTCCATCCCTATAGAAGTGCCCCTTCTACCGCACGATTATGACCGCTGGGTATTGACCGGTCTGTCACTCTAAATCACTGTGAAATCAAGACGCCCATTGCGACCCCAGCGATTCCCTCATATCTTGGTGTAGTTTGCATTTTCTTTGTCCTCTTGTGGACATCTGCATAACGTGACGTTACATTGGGATTAGAGATGACTGAACTTACAGTAAATTTGATTCGTCACGAACTTCTCGGCTCGGCAGTTGATGACTTTTCCTGCATAAATTAGTTCAGCTTTCCGGTGCTCCGGTGGGCTGGAAAAGGTGGATACAGTCCTAGGAGACTCTTTCCTAGGAATGTATCCACCTTTTCCAGCCCACCGGAGCATCGGAAAGCTGAACTAATTTATGCAGGAAAAGTCAGCAACCGCCGAGCCGAGAAGTTCGTGACGAATCGAATTTACTGTAAGTTCGCTCATCTCTAATTGGGATATATTCCTGATATGACCCCATGCAGCACCTCTCTCCCAAAATATAAAATGTCATGTGACTTCAGCAGATTTACAATTCAGTAAAATTGAGAAAGAATTCATATTTTTCATCCACCTCCAAACTTTCAGCTAACAAACGACAAAATAAAGCTTTGTGCTTTGAATACGACAAAGATGGCAGAATTAACACTATAGGGGGAGATTTATCAAGACTTGTGCAGAGGAAATGTTGGCCAGTTGCCCATAGCAACCAATCAGATTGCTTCTTTCATTTTACAGAGGCATTTTCAAAGTGAAAGAAACGATCTGGTTGCTATGGGCAACTGGGCAACTTAACCTCTGCCCAAGTTTTGATAAATCTTCCCCATATACACCAATGAGTGTTGTATAGGCAAAAAAAAGGGGCAGTTGTCATGTGGTCTCCACTATTTAGAGGTCGCCCATACAACTTTAGTCTATGACAGTGGTCTTCAACCTGCGGACCTCCAGATGTTGCAAAACTACAACTCCCAGCATGCCCGGACAGCCGTTGGCTGTCCGGGCATGCTGGGAATTGTAGTTTTGCAACATCTGGAGGTCCGCAGGTTGAAGACCACTGGTCTATGAGAAAACCTGGCAGTAAGCACCTAATATCTTTGCAGCGCCAACACAGGTTAAAGGGGTACTCCCGTGGAAAACTTTTTTTTTTTTTTTAAATCAACTGGTACCAGAAAGTTAAACAGATATGTAAATCACTTCTATTTAAAAAATCTTAATCTTTCCAGTACTTTTTAGGGGCTGTATACTAAAGAGAAATCCAAAAAGAAATGTATTTCCTGTGATGTCCTGACCACAGTGCTCTCTGCTGACCTCTGCTGCCCATTTTAGGAACTGTCCAGAGAAGAAGAAAATCCCCATAGCAAACATTTGCTGCTCTGGACAGTTCCTAAAATGGACAGCAGAGGTCAGCAGAGAGCACTGTGGTCAGGACATCACATGAAATACATTTCTTTTCGGATTTCTCTTTAGTATACTGCCCCTAAAAAGTACTGTAAGGATTAAGATTTTTTTTTATAAGTGATTTACATATCTGTTTAACTTTCTGGCACCAGTTGATTAAAAAAAAAAAATAAAAAAAGTTTTCCACGGGAGTACCCCTTTAAGTGAAGCATTACACAATGTCTAGTCCAGTGTTCTCAAACTGTGGCCCTCCAGATGTTGCAAATCTTCAACTCCCAGCATGTCAGCCATGCTGGGATTTGAAGTTTTGCAACATCTGGGGGGCCACAGTTTGAGACCACTGGTCTATTCCAATCTATGGACTGTCTGTGTAATGCAGGACAGTTCGGGTCCTCCAAAGTAACAGACGCTCTTTGTAACCATTCTCTATTCTAACCAAGAGATGAAAATTCTGAACCCAAAATTACCTATTGTATGAAAATAGTGTTCCTAAACCGGACAACCCCTTGAATAATAATTATTATTATTTATAATAATGATAATAATGCCAAACAATAGACAAGAAGTGCCATACTGTACCCAAATAGTACCTTATCTGGTGTCATATGAGATACTCATCAGAGAATACTTAGAGGTTGGCTGTCCAGGCATGCTGGGAGTTGAAGTTTTGCGACATCTGGAGGGCCACAGTTTGAGACCACTGGACTAGATAGTGTGTAATGCTTCACTTAACCTGTGGTGGCGCTGCAGAGAAATTGGACGCTTACTGCCAGTGTGGTGTCCCGTTACCGTATTGCATACCGTACCTTGTATGGTGGTCCCCAAAGTCAGAGTTACTATGTTCAGTTAGGGTCCTCCAGGTGGGACATTTTATAATGTTTATGTGTATATATTTAATAATGTATATTAATATAATTACCTTTATAGCGTTGCAGGACCTTTGGTCATGTGATTCATGTTGATTCCTCTATGGTATTTTGGAGGACCTTTGGAGGTCCTTGGGTCACATGGTTACCCATAACTCTTTGTACAGAAGATTGACAGTTGTTATGGACCAGTGAGCTTTAGTCCAGCCCCTGCCCATATAAGGGAGCTGTAGCCAATGATCTCTCTCTTGGGTTACTGCTCTCGTGGATGCCGGACTAGCAGGATGGATCTGTGCAACTAACAAAGACAAGCTAGGCCAGAAGCCTGCCGGCCTCAGCCTGAAACTAAACCGTGAGTTCAAATATCAATCCGCGCTAAAGCTAGCGTGATTACTGGACCGAATCTAAACCCCTAAATCCAGTGGATCAGCGCACAATTACCTTCCTAAGCTCAATGGACTCACGAGGTCCCAATCACTTGTCAAGCTCTAACAGACTTTGTTATATGGACTGTTCCTGTTCATTATTGCATAAAATCTTCAGTAAAAGTTCTGACAAGTTTCTGCAAATCGACCGGTTGTGGACAATCAATTATTTTCTATCTCCCTATCGCTCTTGGGTGGCAGTAGGACAAGCATACTGAGAATAGCCCTCACCCTGGCGTCACGAATAGAAAGGGTTAAAGGGGTACTCCGGTGAAAACCTTTTTTCTTTTAAATCAACTGGTGACAGAAAGTTAAACATATTTGTAAATTGCTTCTATTAAAAAATCTTAATCCTTCCTGCTCTTATTAGCTGCTAAATACTACAGAGGAAATTATTTTCTTTTTGGAATGCTTTCTGATGACATCACGAGCACAATTCTCTCTGCTGACATTATTATAATAATAATAATAACACTTTATTTTTTGTTGTCCTTAGTGGGATTTGAACCCAAGTCCCCAGCACTGCAAGGCAACAGTGCTAACCACTGAGCCACCATGCTGCCCTTAGCATACATCTGCTATGCATGGTTGCTAAAATGGACAGAGATGTCAGCAGAGAGCACTGTGCTCGTGATGTCATCAGTGTTCCAAAAAGAAAGGAATTTCCTCTGTAGCATTCAGCAGCTAATAAGTACTGGAAGGATTAAGATTTTTTAATAGAAGTAATTTACAAATATGTTTAACTTTCTGCCACCAGTTGATTTAAAAGAAAAAAGGTTTTCACCAGAGTACCCCTTTAAGCAAGCACCCTTTAGTAACCGCATAGCTACACCCCATATACCCTACATCCCCCAGGCTGCCACACCAGGTTTTCTCATAGACTACAGTTGATCAGTAGGGAGACCAGCATGGGGACACAGCATTCATAGAGGGTAATGAATACATAGTAGTAACCAGGTTGACCCCATGTGCTGTATAACAATGAACAAAGGCCGATGTGTTCCCATACGTTACAGTATACAGTAATTATACGTTGTATTAATTACTAATGCAGTATTTATATTCTTTATATTCACAACCTATAAATATGCGGTACAGAGAGATCTAGGCAGCACGTGGAGATGGATCACATTCCCATGAATCCTTCTGACCAATCCTCCTTCTAGGCGCAGTGTAACACGAATGGGTATGCTTCTTGTGATAGAATGTTTTAATGGACAGTCACTATGGTGACCAAAATAATATTTTATTGTTGCTTGCAAATCTCTTCTGGGCTGTGTAGTGTGGAACATAAACAGTCCCCCCTGTATCTCTTCTCCCAGCTCTGGTGGTCTGGGACAATTTACATAAATTATATGACTTCATAAAGGCTGCATGGGAAGGCTGTAAATCCACATCATTTGCATATGGAGAGCGGATACACAAATGTGTTTTAAATGAGAGATTAATGCAGTCTCATTACTTCAGCTTAAGGCATCGCCGCATTATCCTGACATAAAGAAGGGTTAAAACCTGAACAGAGGTATAGAATGTGACCTTCAGTACAAATGTGTAGGATGTAATACACAGGTATGGCCTACAGTACACATATATGGCCTGTCAGGTATGTATGACATGTACAGTATATAATACACAGGTATGACCTACAGTACACATATATGGCCTGTCAGGTATGTATGACATGTACAGTATGTAATACACAGGTATGACCTACAGTACACATATATGGCCTGTCAGGTATGTATGACATGTACAGTATGTAATACACAGGTATGGCCTACAGTACACATATATGGCCTGTCAGGTATGTATGACATGTACAGTATGTAATACACAGGTATGACCTACAGTACACATGTATAGCCTGCCAGGTATGTATGTCATGTACAGTATGTAATACACAGGTATGACCTACAGTACACATGTATGGCCTGCCAGGTATGTATGTCATGTACAGTATGTAATACACAGGTGTGACCTACAGTACACATGTATAGCCTGCCAGGTATGTATGTCATGTTCAGTATGTAATACACAGGTATGACCTACAGTACACATGTATAGCCTGCCAGGTATGTATGGCATATACAGTATGTAATACACAGGTATGACCTACAGTACACATGTATGGCCTGCCAGGTATGTATGGCATATACAGTATGTAATACACAGGTATGACCTACAGTACACATGTATGGCCTGCCAGGTATGTATGGCATGTACAGTATGTAATACACAGGTATGACCTACAGTACACATGTATGGCCTGCCAGGTATGTATGGCATGTACAGTTTGTAATATACAGGTATGACCTACAGTACACATGTATAGTCTGCCAAGTATGTATGGCATGTACAGTATGTAATACACAGGTATGACCTACAGTACACATGTATGGCCTGCCAGGTATGTATGGCATGTACAGTTTGTAATATACAGGTATGACCTACAGTACACATGTATAGCCTGCCAGGTATGTATGTCATGTACAGTATGTAATATACAGGTATGACCTACAGTACACATGTATGGCCTGCCAGGTATGTATGTCATGTACAGTATGTAATACACAGGTGTGACCATCAGTATACATGTAGGGCAGTGGTCTCCAACCTGTGGACCTCAAGATGTTGCAAAACTACAATTCCCAGCAATGGCTGTCCGGGCATGCTGGGAGTTGTAGTTTTGCAACATCTGAAGGTCCGCAAGTTGAAGACCAGTGATGTAGGGTATGTATTCAACAGATGTGATTTTGAGTACACATGTATGGTATGTAATACACAGGTGTTGCCTTCAGAACACAGGCATGTATGGCATATACAGGATTAAATACACAGGTATGACCTGCAAGGCACTTGTGTGGCCTATATGGTGCAGTAATAAAAGGTATGGCCTGCAGTGCACATGTATTGCTTGTAATACACAGGTATGGCCTTTTGTACACGTGTGGCATATACAGTATGAAAAGGTATGACCCGCAGTATACATGCATGGCATGAAATGCACAGGTAAGGCCTTCAAGTGATCATGTGTGGCATAACAGTGTGGCCTTCTATACACATGAATGGCATATCTGGTGTGAAACACAAATGGCCTTCCATATATTAATTGCATATGTGGCACGTAATGTACAGATCGGGTCTAAAGTACACATGCATAGTATATATGGCATGTAATGTACATGCCTATTTGGTATGTAATACACAAACATCTTATGTAGACTGCTCAAAAAAATCAAGGGAACACTAAGATAACACATCCTAGATCTGAATGAATTAACCAAGTCAAAATGAGGCTCAGTAGTGTGTGTGGCCTCCACGTGCCCGTATGACCTCCATACAATGCCTGGGCATGCTCCTGATGAGGTGGCGGATGGTCTCCTGAGGGATGTCCTCCCAGACCTGTACTAAAGCATCCGCCAACTCCTGGACAGTCTGTGGTGCAACGTGGCGTTGGTGGATGGAGCGAGACATGATGTTCCAGATGTGTTCAATCTGATTCAGGTCTGGGGAACGGGTGGGCCAGTCCATAGAATCAATGCTTTCCTCTTGCAGGAACTGCTGACACACTCCAGCCACATGAAGTCTAGCATTGTCTTGCATTAGGAGGAACCCAGGGCCAACCGCACCATCATATGGTCTCACAAGGGGTCTGAGGATCTCATCTCTGTTCCTAATGGCAGTCAGGCTACCTCTGGCAAGCACATGGAGGGTTGTGCTGCCCCCAAAGAAATGCCACCCCACACCATTACTGACCCACCGCCAAACCGGTCATGCTGGATGATGTTGCAGGCAGCAGAATGTTCTTCACGGCGGCTCAACACTCTGTCACATGTGCTCAGTGTGAATCTGCTTTCATCTGTGAAGAGCACAGGGCACCAGTGGCAAATTTGCCAATCTCGGAGTTCTCTGGCAAATGCCAAACGTCCTGCACGGTGTTGGGCTGTAAGCACAACCCCCACTTATGGACGTTGGGCCCTCATATCACCCTCACAGAGTCTGTTTCTGACCGTTTGAGTGGACACATGCACATTATTGGCCTGCTGGAGGTCATTTTTCAGGCCTCTGGCAGTGCTCCTCCTGCCCCTCCTTGCACATGTACTGTGAACATAAACATTGATGCCTATTATAATAATATACAGTAATACAGGGATATTTACACATGTGTTTTTTAGTTGTCTAATATTACAATGCAGACCAATTTAACTAAATATCTGGTAAATAATAAAAATATTAAAAATATTCTGTAACTTTCCAACTGGACTTTCCAAATTGACTTTTTCCATTTTTCTGTAAAACATTCATTCCCCATGTCATCATCATAAACAAATACTATTATATATTCACCCCATGAATAAATGAAAACAGAAAACCTTGAAATATTCCTTAAATATTTGATAAGGGAATCTTTTTCCTAGCAATGAGCATGGATGGTAATTCTTCCCAAAGCTGTAAGGATAAGGAAGGGCCTGTCATAATGACGGACATCGGTAATGCAATTACTATTGACTAAATTGTGGCTTCCAATTTACTGCAAACCCAGTCATGATACCACATCATATTACCGAGCCTCTATTTATGTCACGGCCAGCACCCATCACTAGTATGTCAGGTTTTTCTGCAAGAGCCGCATTATTTATTTATTTATTTTTATTTTTTTGCGATGTGGGTTGATTTAAATTACCATCTGACAAAGATCTTGTAGGATGGTATTTAACCCAGAAACAGTGCTAAGATATTGGCATAATCCTTAGTGAGCTAAATGCATCAGTGGCACAAATCTCTTCCCTATAGAGTTTGTCACAATGTCTCAGTGCAGGCAAATGTATGAACCTGGAGTTCAAGCTGTCTGAATCACAGAGGAATACCTGGACTGGATATAAATGTAGCAGAAAATCAGATGTGACAAATATGATGTCTGTATGCTTTCTGCCTCTTCATGGAAGTAGGAGTGTTCCCATTCATAGTAACATATTTTGAAAGTTTTACAAAAAGACAAGAGTCCATCAATTTCAACCTAAAACCAATTGTGTTGATCCAGAGGAAGGCAAAAACTCCATAATGCCAAATGCCCCATAACAAAGGAAAAATGCCTTCCCGACTCCAATCGGCAGAATAAATCCCTGGATCAATGTTCTATCCACATAATTCTAGTATCCATGACCTGTAATATTTCATTTTTTAGAAAAACATCAAGCCCCCCCTAGAACTTGTTTATTGAGTCAGACATCACAACATCATGTGGCAGAGAGTTCCATAGTCTCACTGCTCTTACAGTAAAGAATCTGTCTGTGATGATTTCCTCTTGATGTACAGGATGCTTCCTTATCATGGATACTGGCCTAGGTATATAAAGATCACTAGTCCATTTACTGGCAGCAACCATAGGTCTTGAACGACAAGTCACCAAAACACAAACGGGATGATTGTGGCCATACACGTTGGAGTAAAGTTGGCCAAGCTCAATGATTTATGTGGGATTGGCCAACCTTCCAATGTGTGTGAAGTCCTCTGACTCTCCCCTAACATCTGCTGTTGAGGAAGAGTCAGAAGGCCTCATGCACATTAAATGGTTGCCCGATGCTTCCAAAACCATCTGGCTTGGCCAACTTTAGTCTAATGTGTATGGCCACAATCTCAGGAAGGATGGATGTCAACATGCCCGATCCCTTTGTTCTCAGTGAAATAAGCACCCACCAGAACAATGGGGGAGATTTATCATTTATCACAACCTGTCCTGAGGAAGAGTTGCTGAGTTGCCCCTAGCAACCAATCAGATCACTTCTTTAATTTTTTAGAGGCCTTTTCAAAATTAAAGAAGCAATCTGATTGGTTGCTATGGGCAACTCAGCCATTTTTTTTCTCTGGACAGATTTTGATAAATCTCTTCTTAGCCAAGCGTGCATTCATGTGGGGGCATAGCTGTCAATTGAATAAACATTTGGTATCAAAACATTTCAGATGCCAATCTTAAACAGAAATCTTTTGAAGTAGGATGCACCAAATTTATTAGGAAGTGCACATCTCTTAATAAATACAGTACAGCTCTGGATATTAACTCACCACTAACTGAAATCTTCTCTATGTGCTGGATAGTTTTTTGCTTTAATGAGACCAATTTATGGTGTAAAATATAGTAAGTGTGAGTTCACAAGTGTGGCTGGAAGCCTGCACCTAAAACAATGCCAGCATGTGCATATGGTGGCCAATGGCCACACATGGGGTCTTGATTTGAATGAATGTGTTTGGCCACTGGTGGGGGCCCTACATCTGCTAGGAAGTGGTGGTAGTGGACCATAATAAAAAACAAATTAGGCATGTTCCAAATTTGTGATTTTTTTTGAGCAATTAATAGAGTTGTACTAGTCAGTGTATTTGAACCTGGTTAGCACTGTTGCCTTGCAGGACTGGGGTCCTAGGTTTAAATCCCACCAAGGACAATATTTGCAGAGTTTGCATGTTCTCCCTGTGTTTGTGTGAGTTTCCTTCCACATTCCAAAAACAATGAGCCCCAATGGGACTAATTTAATTATACAGAACTGCGGAATCTGTGGGTGCTATATAAATAAAAAAAATAGTATTATAACTAGAGAAGCCCCCAAAGTGTGAAACTAGGGGGCAAGGGTAACTGTAAAAAAATGTCTGGTCCCATGGAGCCAAATGATGTATCAGGAACCAATCGGCAGCTCTGATGCTGATCATGTGTTTCATGGGTATCCCCTTTCACTAAGATAAGTCTAAAGCCAGAACCTTTCATGGTCCATTTGGGGGATTGCTGGAACTTCAAATTGCAGTGATAGTACAACTCCCATTTTCTTCCCATTTAACATTTTTTTATTTTTTTGGGGCTTTACAGATGCAATGCAAATAACTAGCACAAATGCTATTTAGGTACCATATTGTTTTCATTATTTCAGCATTTCTACCCTGAGGGACAGGGTCTCAGATTTAGTTGGAAAATTCATATTAGGGAAACCACACCGAAAAAATATGCTCTGCTTTTTTTTCCACATATAGGTCCCAGATCCAATAATAACTGAGCCTTTTCATCCCAACATGTTGACCATACGGCACCCAATCTAATGCCTCTCCATTTTTTTCCACTTGTCTCTATTCTAGCAAAGTCAATCCGCAGATCTCATTCTCTAAAACGCCTGCACCTCCTGCTTCACGCTTTTTCCTAAGCTCTGTCCGTGATGAACCTGAGACAGTATACTTTGCATATTAATGCCCCCCTAATATGTTTATTTAGACCATTTTTCAGACAGATTTTTAACATGACAAAAGAAAACTGCTCCTAAGAAAAGAATATTATTGCTCAAAGGGTGTGAAATTACAGCCACCTGCTACCTGCTTTATCCCGGATTTGTAATGCTGGAAGGATGAAGGGAGGAAAAAAAAGTCGCAATTTTCGGCATCTTCATTATCTCTCCAGGGAAGTCTCTCCGTACAGCAGGTTAATGTTTCGGGTAGCCGGAGCTCTGTGAAAACCACTCAGAGCATCCCTGTATGATACTGTCATTTTAAGGAAGAATAAAACTTTACATTGAAAAGTAAAGGCTAGAACTCCAGTGAAAGCCTAGGGCTAACGTTTTGTTATTGCGATCACATAGTTACACTCATTGGTACAGAAAAATACAAGATTGCAATAAAAGTATATGAGGAGCATTTATCAAGTCCTCTGCGCTGCTGGCCGCGGGGGGAAGTTTGCCACCCATGTTCCAGATACATGAATGTCCAACAACTGGACGGCAGGAATACATAACCGGAAAATTAAGGAGATGTGTAAATGAGGTGGAATGGGTTTATAATTTTATGTTTTTATGTTTCACTTATGCATCCGATGAGCTTTGATTCCTGACCGGCGGCGTACATAGCAGAGAGTCCTTAACAAAGAACGAATTGGACCTCCATTACATTCCAGAACAGAGTTTAACATCCTTAAAGCATGGACCGAATGCGGTGTATGTTTAAACTTTCTACAATTAATACCGTTATACTAGTCACAAGAGACTGGTGGTATTGACTAGATCTACTGCTTATGGGACAGTGATTGGAGTTCAGAACCCTCTGGTTCATGATTTAGGGACTGAAACACATTGTATGTTTAACGTCTTACAATATATATTGTTATACTAGTCACAAGCCACTGGTAGGAACCTTGAGTTCATGAACCTTCAGTCCATGGTCAAAGGACTGAAACACACTGTATGTTTAACTTGTTTACATTAAATACCATTATACTAGCCACAAGCGACTGGCAGTATTTACTAGATCTACTGGCTTACTAGATCTTTTGGTATTTACTAGATCTACTGGCTACAGTGATTGGAGTCCAGGAAGCTTTGGTCCAGCATTTAAGGACAAAAACACGTTGTAAGTTTAGCTTATTACAATGAATACTGTTATACAAGTCACAGGCGGTATTTACTAGATCTACTCGTTTATGGGACACTGGATTAAGTCCAGGAACCGACCAGCCATTATTTAAGGACCAAAAGGCAGTGTATGTTAATTTTTTTTTTACAAAGTATACCATTATATTAGTCACAAGTGACTGGTGCTATTTACTAGGTCTACTGGCTTATGGGACAGTGATTAGAGTCCATGAAACTTTGCTCCATGCTTTAAGGACCAGAACACATTATATGCTCAACACATATATATATTGTAGGGAACCGCTCACATGGTTGGGTCGGCAATGACAGTATTCACATAGACAGTAGTTTCAAACATCAAAGAAGATGTTTATTTAAATGAATTTTAGGCACAAAGCATAGTGCAAACAGAACAACAAAACCTAAGCCTGTCCGGCTCTAACTAAACATCAGGATACCTCTCTATCTTACTGTGGGCCTAATGTCTGGCCCCAAGCAAACTCACAAATGTCCATAGAGGAAGGTTCAGACCTGGTAGGTTTTAGCTGCAGTTCTGGCTGTGTCTGTTTTTCCTCCATCTCTCCATCATTCAGCAGCCACCCAACCTTACCTGAGGTCACCTTGAAATAGAGAAACCCATAGTGGACTAGGGGAGTGGACTGGAGCACTTTCACATCCAACCTGTCCTCCAGTCCAGGAAATCCAGCCCATGAAGTTTAATCAAAAGAGGCCTAGCAGACCAGCTCTGCTAAAGCAGCATATCCTTCTGGATTTCCTTTATCGTGCTTGGCTGAGGAAACCAGGCGAAATATCCACCACATCCACCACTTTCCCCGTACACTTTACCACAATATATATATATATATATATATATATATATATATATATATATATTCTGCTATACTAATCACAAGCGACTGGTAGTATATGGAGTCATTGGAGTCAAGGAACCTACGAGGACCCATGTGATTCCAGATCTCCTGCAATCGGGTCCAGATTGCTTTTCTGCTGCATTTTTTCGAGCTGTAGCATATATAAGCATTATATAATATCATTAAATAAATGAACGAGAAACACAGTGATCCTGTAACTTATGGCTTGCTAGATAAGTAATAGTTATGATTAGTAACTATGACATATAGTTTTGCCTACAGGCTAACTGGAATAAGACCCAGTAGGGATAACCATATTTCTGCATAATTCTAAGTTCTGTGATTTCTCCTTATTGCCGTATCTGGATCTAGACAAGTCATTTATTGACCTTCTCTTATCACAGCTTAGCAGCAACGCTAAAGAAATGATAAAGCTATAGTGTAAGTATGCAATAAATAGGGGCAGCAGCAATTCCTGGGATTACTTCTGGTCATCTGGATGCCACTGATTATCAGATTCCCATTAGGATTTCAATGCAAGGTGGTTGCTAAATCTTGTCAAATAAGTGCAGACCATTTTTAGCACCAGTTGACATTGAATTATATTATTGACATTTGAATTATACTAATCTACATGGTGCATACACCAAAACCTTGTGGGAGAGAGAAAGCAACAATGATACTTTTGTCCTCCTATGCCTCATCTCATATCCCTTCCACATATCCCGACCTCATATCCAATAACCAATACAGTGACCCCCTGACCTACGATGACCCCGACATACGATCATTTCAACATACGATGGCCTCTCAGAGGCCATCACATGTTGAAGGCAGCATCAACATACAATGCTTTTGTACATCGCATAAACGGCTATCCGGCAACGCAGACTGCTTCAGCTGCCACCGGATAGCCGTTTACGGTGCCCCGTGTGGTCCGCTGACGATCACTTACTTGTCCTCGGGGCTCCTGCGCGTCCTCTTCGGGATTCCCTGCATCGCCGGCGCTCTCCATCGTCGTCATCACGTCGCTGCGCACGCCGTCCCGTCATCCAATAGGATCGGCGTGTATAGCGACATGATGGCGGCAACGGAGAGCGAGGATGCCGGGGAAGCGGAGGCCTTGCCGGAGCGTCGGGGACACCTCTGGGACGCGACGACAGCGATGGAAGGCGACATCCAGGGCAGCGGTGACGAGCGGTGATGGTCCGGAGCGGCGGGGACAGGTGAGTACAACTTCCTATACCAGTGGTCTTCAACTGTCCTATACTTTACATTGCACGGATCCCTCAACATACGATGGTTTCAACAAACGATGGTCCATTTGGAACGGATTACCATCGTATGTTGAGGGACCACTCTACTAACTATTCTCTACACCTGCCTGCCGGACTGTCCGCAAGATGTTTAAAAGTCCCAGGCAATGTCTGCACCCAGCTGGCCCGATGCCACTTCTTGGAAGGTGCTGCCTTAGGCGCTGGCCTACCAATTCCTTGTGGGAAATAAAGCTTTGCCTAGTCCTCCATTTAAATACATTTGCTAAAGAGTATGGGGGAGATTTATCAAAACCTGTGTAGAGGAAAACTTGCCCAGTTGCCCATAGCAACCAATCAGCTTGCTTCTTTCATTTTCATGAAAGTGAAAAATGAAAGAAGCGATCTGATTGGTTGCTATGGGCAACTGGATAACTTTTGCTCTGCACAGGTTTTGATAAAGCTCCCTCTATGTCCCCTCCTGACACTTTGGTCACATGCCCCTCAGGCCACGCTATCTACCCCCATTGATGTTCAACCAGATTAACTATAGATAAATCACTATAATTACTTAGTAAATACTTATACTTGCTAATATTTACTTAGTAGCCTATCTTGGCTTATTATTTACAAAGCTCAAAGCATCTTAAGAGGTTTAGCGTTTAGATTCCATTTTCTTAGCCCTCTGAAGCTTTGCAGCATCCGATTATCATGAACTTCTTTACCGCTGCAGCAGTTTCTCTAAAGAAATATTATTTAGCTATAAATGGATACTCCGCTGCGTCAGACAAATTTGTAGCCAATGTACTGTACCGGGGGAAATATAACAGCAATGTAAGGTTGCCACAGAGGTATTTTATGACTCTGTTGGTTGTTTGCAGAAAGTGAGTAAAAAATAAAAACACACACACACAAAAAAAAAAAAAAAAAACTACGTACTAATACAAAGTCATAAAGAAGGAGCAGTGCAGACTTTTCTGGCCCCATTGTAATAGACCATTGACCTTCCACGGTGACCTTTCTCATGTTGCCTATTGCTCTTGGGATATTTTGCCAGTTTATTGATATGGGGTCTGGTAAACAAAGTGATGCCGAACGGGACTGCTTGGTGCCAAGTGAAGAACTATAATTTCATATCTCGACAAAATAACATCTTTAAGCTCCTTGGATATGCTGCAGGAAGATACCGCATAATATTGTTATATTCATGCCGAGCTAACAGCGCAACGAGAATCTTAAATGAAAACATTTCCTACCGCTGAATTCAGATTTCCTTGCAGCTATAATTTTTCACAATAGGGGTTTAAAAATATGCTATTATGTTTGTCCTGGGATTGTTAAAGACAAGCTCCCTGAGAACACAGAGAGAACGGCACAAAGAATAGGCTTGTTTTGTTCACTCATTCAGAAACTCTTCGTATTGTGGAGGAAAACCTCGCATTTCTGCTAATAAAAATGACATTAATTATTGCTCCCAGGAACATGGCCGCACATTCTCATCTGGCAAGTGTGAAAAGTTATTCATGAGACGATATTGTGCTGAAAAAACACATTGCATTGGCTGGGAATAGGACGTGCAATCAACAATCTGTGTACAAAAGATGCCTATGTATGCAAGTCGTTCAGGTACACTGCTATATGATGCATGAAAACACCGGCACGGAAATGTACGATCATAAGCAGATTAACATTATTTTACGGCCATTTTTATCGGGAGGCAATAAATTCTGTCTTTGTGGATGGCAACATTCGAGTCTGGTGGAAAGTGAGGGACTTGAATGGGAAAATCCAGGCAAAATGATCTCCTGACAGATCATGGATACAGGTGATAAGATCCCAAGGGCATCACAAGTAATCATAGGGCCCAATAGCAGAACTTGTAATGGGGCCCCCCAGCACTAAATACAGAACATGGAAAGCCTATAATTATTTTGGTCTATATTATACATAGGAATATTGCACACAGTAACATCATGGTACAGGAAAAGTGCACACAGTGATGTCATCGTAAAGGGACAATGCTCACAGTGATGTCACATTCCACACACATTCACACTGCAATGTCATATTACAAGGGCAATGCAAATATTGATGCCACAGTACAGGAAATGTGCACACAGTGATGTTTCAGTACAGGGGCAATGCAAATAGTGATGTCACAGTACAGGGAAAGTGCACACAGTCATGTTATTGTACAGACACAATGCTCACAGTGATGTTACAATAAAGGAAATGTGCACACTGTGATGTCAAAGTACAGGTTCAACATCAATAGTGACGTCAGAGTACAGGGATGATGCACACAGTTATATCAACAATAATAATAATAGTTGTTGTGGTTATTATTAATAATAGTAATACTATTATATTATTCTCTTGCACTGGCTTATTTTGTGACTTTGCAAGCGTCTACTGCATTAAAAAAAACTGTTTTGTGATTTTCTTCATTGTTCCCAATGGATGCCTGAAAGCCTTCAGTACATTCCACATGAATTTATTTTATGTCATAAAATGTACAAGGCACGCTACCACCAGGCATAAAGCATCGGAGCATACCAGAAAGAAATGCTGACCTATGGGGAACACAGGCAAATTTAATGCAACCCAGAGGTGAATTAATCGAGACACAATGCTACATAGCATTTAGTCTACTTTGGAACAATCAAAATGACAATGCAGAAACAATTATCTGCATAATGTATAGACAGGCAAACTTTTAGCACCAGAATAATATCCCGGGGTAAAAATGTATTAAGGGAAGTGAAGATTAATTAAGAAAGACAGAGATGGAGATTTTATCCGGTTACTATAGAAATGCTTGTATAATATTTACATATGAAAAGAGCCGCCTGCTAGTGCGCTAAATTCAAAGGTCATCTATCTAAGCCACTTGTACCTCTAATACAGGATTTTATGACTAGTGAGGTCATTGCTATCTATCAAGATGCAAATGATGGACAACTAGGAAGGTCTTGTTTATCTGAATGGGGTGGAAGACAAATCTGCATCTGAATGATGACAACCATCAATATCATTCGCTTACAATTCAGACATCATGTACAAAGTGGAAAAGGTTAACTATTGTGAATGCACCAAAATTATGTCCCAACATAGCCCAAAAAATGGTATTCATGACTTGCACCCAATTTATTATGTGCTGTAGACTCTTTATAGACACTTTTGCATTGCAAGGTAGTGTCTTCACTGGATAGGGTGATGTATCCCAGGAAAGGGGTGTGGCTTAAAATGTGGTAATGTGCACCAGAATTGTACCAATATTTTGCCCTGGGATATGAACTCAGAGACTCTGTTCCCAGGAGTAGCCTAACACATTGCTTCAAGCTTTACAGACAATTTCCTTGAGATCGCAAGATTGGGGCTATCCAGGAGGCCTGGTGCCTTAAGAACTGTCATAAGGACGCTTTCTGGTTTGCAAGGAAACACCTTATTATAAACTTGAAGAGGAGGTCAGTCCAGGACTGCCTCAGGGTGGTCTCCTGCCTGTTTAGGAACTATGTAATCAGAGACAGTTCGGATGTCGTGAAAAAAGAGGAGTAACATCCCTTTCTTTCCCCACTCCTTGTGTGCTATTGTCTCTCAATAAAGTTTCAGGTCTGTGATCTACCCTTCCCCATCCGCTTCTTTTCCAACCCCCATGCCCTATCTGTCCGAACCAATATACAGTTAAAAGGTTCTGACAGGTTCTTTGTTGTTTTTTGTTGCTGGGTTACACTGGGCTGTCTGGACTGGTCAGCTGACCTTTATTGGAGTACCTGCTCTGGCTCCATATAAGCTGGCAGTCTACTCCCAGTCTTTGCCTGCTAAAGAGCTCAGTTTGTACTTCTAGCTAGCTTTATACTGTATCTGTAATATCTGGCATTTTGACCCTTTGGCTCCGCTCACCGACTCTTCTCTGGTATTAGCGATTTTGTACTTTGATTACTCCTGTTTTTTTGACGTGGATATTGGACTTTGACTTATTGTATGAGTGTTAGTTTAGCTTCTGTTAGTCTCTGCTCACTACTGTACCTTGACCTGTGTCTGTATTATTGTATTTTATTATTTTGACAGTTGACTCCCCTCACTTGTCTAGTGAGTAACGGTCACCGTGGTTACGGACCCGTTGCCTAGGGCGGGTACGTAAGTAGGCAGGGATAGGGGAGTGGGTGAGAATAGTTTGCACTCCTTCCCTGCCCAATCGTGACACTATCACTGTATGTAATGCTTTATTGTTTGACGTTTGACTTGTTGTGCCGGAATTTTGGGGTAGCATGTGGTATGATGCCTAGTGCAGGGACAGGGAAAACCTATTTTTTAATATAGAACTCATCTAATTCTTCCTTATCGGGGGAAGCTTCCCTTTAAAATTATAATTTCTTAGGGAGAAAGAACTCTACACATTCAGACGTAAGGGGCATGACCAAGCGGATCAGCCATAAAACGGAACTATCTGACCCACAAGCTCTGCAGAGCTCCGGTCTTTTTCCTCCCCTCCCTGCTCTGTGCAGCCCATGTGGACCATGAAATTAAGCTTTTTCTACTTGCATTAATAACAGGGTGAGTGTCATACTTCAACTGTCTCTGTTACTGTATATTCAAAAAATATATGTGTAATGCTTCATTTGGCCTATGGTGGCACCGTAGGGAAATGGAATACTCACTAATAGGTTTCTTACAAATCATCACTGGAGGTCCAAGAAGTCAGACAACCTGAGATCAACTTATTGTTCAGGGGCTGTACTAAAGCAATGCGGGAGGGGATGTTGTGAAATGATCCTAGGGGATCCTAGTAAATTGTTATAGGGTCCTGGAATTTTGCCAAAGACACATGCAAAAGACACATGCAAAAATACTTTGTGACAAGATCTTCCTGATTTAGCTGCCACCCCTAGAGCTGTATCCGATAACAGGTGCATCAATGTTCTTCTGATACGATCTCTATAAAAAACCCTGTTACAAAGAATGAATGAATATAGAACACGCATTAAATGTCATTTGCAAATTGGCACAGCACATTCAGGATCACACTTGTAGGTGACTAAGGAATAAGGGCAATTTTTGCATCTTAAGCAACAAACACACTTTCCTAAATGGCTCTGATGTTTCTTTTTAACCTTGCCAACTTCAGAGCTATGTAACCCATTTCCAGAAAAACACATTGCAAAGCAGGAACTCATTTTCATGTAAATGCATTCCCTCAATAGGAGAACATGTAGCATCATCCATTTAATATCCCTTTGTTTGAAGTACTTTCAACGTGATAAAGACTCTGAATAAAGTTTTTGTGGCCGAATAAAAATAGCGCTTTGCTTTTCCCCAACGAGAGACGATTCACTTCATCTAGCGAAAAAGGCAATTAATATGTATATAAAAACACATTACAAGAAAGTTTGCTTTATGGTGATCAAAAAAAATAAAATAAAAATGCTGATGGATAGTTCAAGGATTTTAAAAGACTCTCCAAGGAGACTATACATCTTCTTGTAAATAATACGGAAAAGCTGCCGCTATGAAGTGTTATAATTATAACTACATTAGCACCGTCCAAGTGAAGAGAAATCATTTGTGAAGTGGCTGGAATAATATCCTAGGATTAGAGAATTAGAAAACTTCTAGGATGTATATACGCTAATAGAAAAAAGATATTGTAAACTCCTTAAAGGGGTACTCGAGCGCTTAGACATCTTATCCCCTATCCAAAGGATAGGGCACAAGATGCCTGATCGCGGGGCTACCGCCGCTGGGGACACCCGTGATCTTGCACGCCGCACCCTGTTTAAAATCAGTCCCCGGAGCGTGTTCGCTCCAGGTCTGATTACTGTCGATCACGGGGCTGGAGCGTTGTGACATCAAGGCTCCGCCCCGTGTGACATCACGCTCCGCCCCCTCAATGCAAGCCGATGGGAGGGGGCGTGACAGGGGGCTTTACGCTTCACTAAGACATGCTCAAACGTATAGATAAGGTTGTCATTAGAGAGGTATCCAGCCGTTTCCACATATTCCCAAACCAAAGGATAGGAAATAAATGTATTACTGCAAGGGTTGAGAAAGAATGGGGGAGCCAAGTCTCCTGGCAGAATGGAGCAGTGTACATTATCAACGGGAGCTGCTGGATATAGCCAAGAACTATACTCAGCTATCTCTGACACCTCTCATAGACAGTATGGTGCATACACCCAACTACAGAACTATTCCACCGGAAGACCAAAGATCCAATTCTTCACATTGTTGAGACCCGGTTCCTAGCAGTTAGACCTCCCAGTGATCATACACATAGGGGATAAGTGTTCTTGGCTGGAATATCTCTTTGAATACAACTCATTTTGCTATAGTGTATATATATATATATATATTTTTATATATGGTATAACATGTCAATCTACTCGGTTATGTTGACCCAGAAAGATATCACAGTGCAAAAATCCAACAGTGAATGACAAATGTTATAATTTACACAGAACAGGCTACAGACAAAATGATACAGACAGAAGGCATACAGTACGTTCCGTCTACATGACTAATATTGCTGCAAACTTTAAATCCTTATGGATCTTTGTGAATCTTTGTGGGAATGCCAGTCACGGTCAATACCATGGAGACTGTGTAAAGACCCCAGGTATAGCTATAGACAGACTGGAAGTCGACACAGTCAAATGATGCCCCTTGGGTATTCCAACATATGGCCCATCAGTCAAGGGTCAAGCCCCTTCACAAATTGTCTGCAATATGCATAACTGCATCAATACCAACTTCTCCAGCTAACAAGTACTCTTGTTTAGACATCATGGAAACCCTGGAAATAGGGCCTGCTATACCTGTAATGGTATGTTCACACATTTTGAATTTGCATATTGCAAATCCGACCTGTATTTTACTTGAAAACCCATGGCAAATATCCATAGGCTTACTCTGGGATTTCTGCTGAGGATGTGTAAGAGTATTCAATAGGTCTGGTCGAGATCATTTGCCAGGTTTTCTGTGTAGAATCTAGTGGAATAAGAAGCATGTTTTTGCAATGTTTTGCTTTGCAGAAAGTACTTCAATAGAATAAAAGCTTAAGAATTGAGCTTCCAAAGACAACGTCCTTTTCTGATCATTGTCAAGTGCAATATTGTTAGTTTTTGTAAGATTCAAATAACAATCCATGTCAATGTCCACACATTGGGGGAGATTTATCAGAACCTGTCCAGAGGAAAAGTTGCTGATTTGCCCATAGCAACCAATCAGATCGCTTCTTTCATTTTTTAAAATGCCTGTAAAAAATGAAAGAAGCGATCTGATTGGTTGCTATGGGCAACTCAGCAACTTTTCCTCTGGACAGGTTTTGATAAATCTCCCCCTATATAGTCTCCACAAGTATTCAAGCCAGTCAAGATGTAGACATTGATGAAGATGGTGATTTGAATCTTCATTTTGATTCCATGAAGGCCCCAGATCTGATCTAACATGTATATTCATAGCCATTCCCAACACTAAACCAATGACCTTCTAGTCCTCAGTCCTGAACAATTAACTCTCCTTAAAGGGGTACTCAGCCCCTAGACATCTTATCACCTATCCAAAGGATAGGGCATAAGATGTCAGATCGCTGCGGTCCCGCTGCTGGGAACCCCCGGGATTGCCGCTGCGGCACCCCGCTGTCATTACTGCACAGAGCGAGTTCGAGTGTAAGAATATTCAATAGGTCTGGTCGAGATCATTTGCCAGGTTTTCTGTGTAGAATCTAGTGGAATAAGAAGCATGTTTTTGCAATGTTTTGCTTTGCAGAAAGTACTTTAATAGAATAAAAGCTTAAGAATTGAGCTTCCAAAGACAACGTCCTTTTCTGATCATTGTCAAGTGCAATATTGTAAGTTTTTGTAAGATTTAAATAACAATCCATGTCAATGTCCACACATAGGGGGAGATTTATCAAAACCTGTCCAGGGGAAAAGTTGCTGACAGCGGGGTGCCGCAGCGGTGATCCCAGGGGTCCCCTGCAGCGGGACCGCGGGGATCTGACATCTAGAGGATAAGATGTCTAGGGGCGGAGTACCCCTTTAAGGTAATAAATATATATGTTTCTACCAGGGTACTTAGAATGGGGACCCCACAGTAAATATAGAAATGAGCCTCCTATAATGGCATCTGATATTGACACCCCCCCCCCCCCCAGGACAGAAAGTTCTGGTATGTATTTTTCCCTTCTTACCGTAATTCCGTAATTCATAAGTCAATACCCCCCTTCCATTAATTTGCTAATAATGCAGCTTCCCGGGGAGTTTCTAACCAACCAAGATGGGACCCACTCTCTCCAGGTGGCCCATAATTTGCTTCTATGATGCATACACCCGTGGTTTCCGTGTAGTTAGGATCTGACATTATCTCCCTGGATCAAAAGAAGTTCAGCACTTGTCATTATTATAAGGCAAGGTTAGGACTATGAAATAAAACAGCCAGGGCCCCAGATGGCATGATTGTTGAAATATATTCCGCTGCTTGGCATCTGGATTTTGCAGCTGCCTTGTACTCTCCATGTGTGGTCATAAATATTGGTTCTGCTATCAGATATTGAGATGAGGGATAAGGTCAAGTAAAAAGCACGTGTACCGGCGCAACCGCATTCATCGCGATGCCAGATTAATTTTGCAACAACGGAACATCTCGTATTTCATGGGCTTTAATTCTTGATTTGACATAACAATTAGGAAACTCAATTTTGTTAGCAAAAATCCTATTTAACCTTCATGTTTCCCGATGTACTTGTGCCCAGATTCTCAGGCTTATTCTCGCTGAACCCTGGGACGGGGAAATGATTAAATGTGTCAATCTACCATGAAGAATAGAACAAATGAAACCATAAAGTAATAGATAATATCATTATAGATGCAGCAGAGATGATTTTTTTTTTCATTGACATTTTTTGGGGGTCTTCATTGTTTGTACTAAAGGAGTTGTGAGATATTAGATTGTTCTCTTATTATTTTTGTCAATGGACTGCTATTGCAGTAAAGTTGTATTCACCTACATAGGACCCAAAAAAGTTCTATAGGACTGCCAAGGGGGGTCTTGATTTGTAGCTGGACTAAATGGAAATGTAAAAAAAACTTTCCTAATTCTTACCTGCAATATATAGAAAGCTTGTCGACAAAGACACCCCAACTAGCTTAGCTTTCTTTCTAATCTTTCTCCCTTCTGACAATTGCTGTACAGGGGAGACCACCTATAATAAATGTGTCTTCTATTCTCATTCAGTCCCGAAAAATTGTGGTTTTGGCCAACACCTACCGTATTTTTCGTCATATAAGACGCTCCGGCATATAAGACGCACCCAATTTTATAGGATAAGAATCTAGAAAATAAAGATTCTGAACCAAAGACAATGTAAAGTAGAGGACAGTGATCTTCAACCTGCGGACCTTCAGATGTTGCAAATCTACAACTCCCAGAATGCCCGGACAGCCGTTGGCTGTCCGGGCATGCTGGGAGTTGTAGTTTTGCAACATCTGGAGGTCCGCAGGTTGAAGACCACTGGTATAGGAGGTAGTACTCGCGTGTCCCCGCCACTCCGGACCCGTCACCGCTGCCCTGGATGTCGCCCTCCATCGCTGTTGCCGCGTCCCCGGGGTCCGCAGGTTGAAGACCACTGGTATAGGAGGTAGTACTCGTGTGTCCCTGCCACTCCGGACCCGTCACCGCTGCCCTGGATGTCACCCTCCATCGCTGTTGCCGCGTCCCCGGGGTCCGCAGGTTGAAGACCACTGGTATAGGAGGTAGTACTCGCGTGTCCCTGCGAGTCCGGACCTGTCACCGCTGCCCTGGATGTCGCCCTCCATCGCTGTTGCCGCGTCCCCGCGGTGTCCCCGTCGCTCCGGAACATCTCTGCTGCCCGGCATCCTCGCTCTCCGTTGCCGCCATGATGTCGCTACGCACGCCGCTCCTATTGGATGACGGGACGGCGTGCGCGACGACGTGATGACGACGAAGGAGAGCGCCGGCCATGCAGTGGATCCCGGCACGGAGCAGACACCGAGGAGGCAGGTAAGGTCCCTCCCGGTGTCCTGTAAGCTGTTCGGGATGCCGCGTTTTCACCGCAACGTTCCCGAACAGCCCGACTGAACAGCCGGGTTTGCGTTATTTTCGCTTCAGACGCGGAGGTCAGCTTTGATCGCCGTGTCTGAAGGGTTAATACAGGGCATCACCGCGATCGGTGATGTCCTGCATTAGCCGCGGGTCCCGGCCATTGATGTCCGCAGGGACCGTCGCGATAGGTGTATATTCGCCGTATAAGACGCACCAACTCTTCCCCCCCCAGTTTTGGGGGAAGAAAAAGTGCGTCTTATATGGCGAAAAATACGGTACCTACTGTATATGGCCAGCTTGGGTCTTGGGTACTACATGGTTTAAGCCTAGTAATTATTCTGTAAGTTAAACAAATTAAGCTCAGCTACATCTGCATATGAATAGGCTCAGGCACTACTCTGCCTTTATTATAATGTTATTTTAAATAAAAATATATCAAACACCATGAAAGCACCAAAAAAGTTCTGTCCATTTGTGACAGTGATGAAAAGTCAATAGCGAAAGATACATTGCAGCCAGAGAAGGAATACTGAGGTAGCTATAAAGTGATAAAGAGAAAATCACTGCTACCTTGTATTGACGTGACACCAGCAGAAAATAAGACAAGACAGAAATACAGTAGAAACACAAGGACTGACACATTTCATCTCGTGTTGCTCCAGGTTCTAACACAAGAAGATTTGCTGTGGCAAATATCCAAAACCTGGCTGGAAAGTTGCGGCCTTAATAAAACACTGTCTTCATGCATGAATTAGCTTCCTGTAATGAGGGCATTCATTTCCCAAACACCTTGGAGAAATTAAAAGCTCAGATTTTTTTTTATTTTTTATTAAGGTCTATGTGACTAATGGGGATAGAGAAGGATGGTATCTGGGGCTATAAATCTGCAGGATTGGGCTGTAGCCTGTTATACTATAGATGGTCAAAGGCTAATGTGATAATAACTATAGAATTTCACATAATTAAATAGTGGATACAATTTGTAAGAGAAGTAATTAAAGATCTTCTACCTGTTCTGTGATGTAACATAAGTGTGTTCTGCTTTAAAGGGGTACTCCGGTGCTTAGGCATCTTTTCCCATTTCCAAAGGATAGGGGATAAGATGCCTGATCGCGGGGGTCCCACCGCTGGGGACCCCCGTGGTCTTCCACGCCGCACCCCGTCAGAATCAGCACCCGGAGCGTGCTCGCTCCGGGTCTCATTACTGGCGATCACGGGGACGGTGCATAGTGACGTCACGGCTCCACCCCCGTGTTACGTCACACTCCGCCCCCTCAATGCAAGGCTATGGAGGGGGCGTGATAGCTGTCACGCCCCCTCCCATAGGCTTGCATTGAGGGGACGGAGCGTGACATCACAATGGGGCGGAGCCGTGACATCACTATGCACCGTCCCCGTGATCGCCAGTAATCACGCTCCGGGGGTTGATTCTAACAGGGTGCGGCGTGGAAGATCACAGGGGTCCCCAGTGGCGGGACTCCCGCGATCAGGCATCTTATTCACTATCCTTTGGATAGGGGATAAGATGTCTTAGCGCCGGAGTACCCCTTTAATATGATCTATCCATCTATCTATTTCATATATATCCTATCCATCTATCTATCATCTTTCTACATATTGATTCCACTTACTGTATATTTGGATTACCCTTCTATGATCCTCTGAATCTGAGCAACGTTAAAGGGGTACTCCGGTGGAAAACTTTTTTTTTTCTAAATCAACTGGTGCAAGAAAGTTAAACAGATTTGTAAATTACAAATAAAAATTACAATAAAAAAATCTTAATTCTTCCAGTACTTATTAGCTGCTGAATACTACAGAGGAAATTATTTTCTTTTTGGAACACAGAGCTCTCTGCTGACATCACGAGCACAGTGCTCTCTGCTGACATCTCTGTCCATTTTAAGAACTGTCCAGAGTAGGAGAAAATCCTCATAGCAAACATATGCTGCTCTGGACAGTTCCTAAAATGGACATAGATGTCAGCAGAGAGCACTGCACTTTTTATGTCAGCAGAGAGCTCTGTGTTGCAAAAAGAAAATGATTTCCTCTGTAGTATTCAGCAGCTAATAAGTACTGGAAGGATTAAGATTTTTTTAATAGAAATTATTTACAAATCTGTTTAACTTTCTGGCACCAGTTGATTTAAAAAAAAAAGTTTTCCACCGGAGTACCCCTTTAACTATTGATCCACAAATAATCATAGATGCAACAAGAGATAATGTGTTGAATCTATAGCCTCATCTAAACATTTTTCACTTTTCTCATTCGGGTCTCCCTCTACAGATGTGCTCTTACCATCAAAGTTGTACACCCCATTAAGGAGGAGAGCCGGGGCACCTTGTGAGAGATTGCAGGGGTCCTAGTGGTCGGACCTTCCACGATCTGACACCTATCCCCTATCCTTAGGATAGGAGATACATTTCTATATCCCGGAGTACTCTTTTAAGGACTCAACACAAATTCAATATACGGTAATATTGTGAAAAGCTGGTAAAACCCTCAGCAGGCTGCAGTTCTCATCACAACCACTAGGTGATCCATATACTGTAGCCCAGTGTTTCCCAACCAGGGTGCCTCCAGGTGTTGCACAACTACAACTTCCAGCATGCTCAGACAGCCAACGCCTGTCCGGGCATGCTGGGAGTTGTATTTTTGCAACAGCTGTAGGTGCCCTGGTTGGGAAACATTGTTGTAGCAACATGCAACTTATATTTCTCCACAGAGTATAGCAAAATCTTTTTCAAAGCTGGTGATGTTGGACGACTTAACTTAAGACAAAGTAATGGCTAAAGTGTATAACCTGAAATGCGTCAGCTGGTAGAGTACTTTCCATGCTTGGAGTTGTGGTTTTGCAACATCTGGAGGGTCACAATTTGAAAACCACCATTAGAAATAACCTGCACCCTATACTCGGCTGCATCTATCTGTTGTCAGTACCAGATTGCCTTATGGGATCTCCTGGGAGCCCAGAGATCTATGACAATGACTCTCCCGCATATCATCTTTTAACATGCCATTAAGATGCTAATGTCTCAAAGTGCCATTGGTTTTAGTGCATCTCTAAATAGAGAGGGATCCCCATGGAAACCTTTACTTCAGTGTCACGTCCATTTAATTCTGATTGAAAAATAATCAAACATCTTCTTTGGGGGCCAGAAGATACAAAAATAAGGAAGTCAACAACTGTAAGTCATGCTAATTAAATATTAATTCGGAGACACACAATTTTTTTCATTGCTTCAATTTTACGCGGCAGGATTAATGTTGGGGGTCAGCGGAAAAGTATAATAAACAACACAAACAATATAAACTTGACATATTTATATAAATGAAATCCATTAAATAACACCAGAATGAACTGTAATTACTCCTGGCCTGGCCTCCTTTCATGATAATGTATTAAATATACCACCGTATATTTTCTTTATTACACAAAATACTATTTTTACATTTACGGCATAATAAATCACCTCGAGTAATTTACTGGGTAGCAAAACAGTTTAATGGAAATGTCAAGGTAAAAAAAGAAAATAAATAAATAAATGTGATGTGGAGCCCTGCCTTTATCTGAATACTTGGTTAGGAAAATAGATTTTTTTTTTTCCGCTTTTTGCTTCAGAAGTATTTACAGGGGGTAAGTGGTAAATAAAATGTATCCTCCATCCACAGGGTAGGGGATAAGTGTCTGACCATAGGGAACGGGGGGGGGGGGGGTCTGAATTCTGGGACCCTCAATATCTTAAGAATGGGGCCCCGGCTTTCCCTGTGGAACATTCTGGGCCCCCAGCTACCTAGACAAACTGGTCTCAGGAATGAAGGCCCACTTTGCCAATCACAAGATGAGAAGGGGGCCGTTGTGTTTCAAGGTAAAAGACACCACCTTTCTGGAGTTCCAGTGGTCAGACACGTCCCCTTCCCCATATAAACAGACACTTATCACCTATAATAATACGTTTTATTTGCCAAATAGCAGGGGTCCGTGGACTGATTGTGGGGTCCGACTTCTGGGAGCCCTCATATCTTCAGAATGGGGTCCCGATTTTCCCTAAAGAACATTTCAGACCCCACCTTCCTGGACAAACTGGGAATGATGGCCCACTCTACCTATTACCGGATGAGGCAAGGGTCGGAGCATTTTGAAAGCAGTTGAAAAATAATTTATTTTACAAATCTCTGTTGGGAGATGTGTATGAACCCTGAGCCCATGTGAGCCACCCAGTGGTTGTGCTGTTAATTGCGGCCTGATGAGGTTTCTTCTAGCATGTTGTAATATTAAATTGAATTTGTATAATGAAAAATTGCAATACTTAACTACATGCAAGGAAAAGTAAGAGTGGACACAGCTGTATGGTGGCCCATGCTGCCCTATTCCATTATTAAGGCTAAACCCTAAGGCTGTAATGAGGGTATATGAGACATAATACACGGCTTTCCGATCTCTCTTCGTCCTCTTCCAAATGAAGAGTCAGATCACTAATACATGTAAATGAGACAAGGGCTATAGAAAAATGGTTACCTTGTACAGTATTATCGGGAGTCTCAGCGATCATGCATCAAAAATTAAACAACTGTAAATGACTTTTCAATAATTCATAGTCCTGGCCGGTGACTGTAGAATCAATGTTAGGGTGTTCCTCTATGAGAAGCATCACTCGTAAAGCGAAGATGACTGTCTGTGGTTACTGATCCCTTTATTCTCTGTGCTTGGTATTGAAGATAGAATTACATTACTTTGATTCTGACATGCATACACTAATGAAGTTACACAAAGGGGTAAAGTACATTAAAACTGCAGGAGCGCACTTCCAGCAGAACGCCATGATGTGACCGCAGCCGAAGAGAGAATATGAAATCCAGCTACAAGGGTGATAGAACAATAGGGTGAATCCAAGCTTATTTAACATTGGGAGACCCATGCAAAAATACCCAGAAGAAGCAGTACTACTTCCTAATGATCTGATTGAGCTGATTGAGAATTGTGTATACAGCGATTGGAAAGACACGGACAATATTAAAGGGGTTATCCAGGAAAAAACTTTTTTCTATATATCAACTGGCTCCAGAAAGTTAAACAGATTTGTAAATTACTTCTATTAAAAAATCTTAATCCTTTCAGTACTTATGAGCTCCTGAAGTTAAGGTTGTTCTTTTCTGTCTAAGTGCTCTCTGATGACACGTGTCTCGGGAACCGCCAAGTTTAGAAGAGGTTTGCTATGGGGATTTGCTTCTAAACTGGGCGGTTCCTGAGACAGGTGTCATCAGAGAGCACTTAGACAGAAAAGAACAACCTTAACTTCAGAAGCTCATAAGTACTGAAAGGATTAAGATTTTTTTTATAGAAGTAATTTACAAATCTGTTTAATTTTCTGGAGCCAGTTGATATATATAAAAAAAGTTATTTCCTGGATAATCCCTTTAAACTGTCCCTCCCTTCTCTCTTGAAAGCCTGGCAGTCACTGACAATTTCTGTGCCACTCTGTTCCTCTGCATAGACATTCCGGAAGAATTGTGCAAAGTAGAAAAAAAGGTACTCCAGCCTTTTTTTTTTCTTCTTTTTTTTTTATCCTCATGTGCCCGGGCTAACTTACCTCCTGACGATATCGATCTACCATCCTCAGGTGTGGTATTCATCCTGCTTCTAGAGCCTGACACAACACACTGCGACTTAGCTAATAGCTGGAAGCAGTGATGTCACGCCTTGGCCAGTGATAGGCTTACAAGACGTAAGCCTATCACTGGCCAAGGCGTGACATCACTGCAAATTGGCCCGGGCCTGGCCTCCTTCTTGGTGCCCAGGCCCGAGACGGGCCAGGGCCAATTACATGACACTGCTGCTCAGCCAATCACTGACCGAGGAGCGACATGGCTGCGGCTGGCAATTAGCTGAGCGTAGTGTCATATGTAGGGCCCCAGAAACAGAAGAATGGGGCCGGAGGATTGGAAAGTGATATTGGCAGCACCGGGGGAGTGGTGGATGGTAAAATAATGTAAGCCTGGGCATATAGGAATAAAAATTACATTAAAAATTCCCCCTTTATTTGCTGACCACTAGGATGTTTATTAGACAGTCGGCAAATGGTTAAACTATGGGGTGGAGTTTACCATAACTGTACTGTGTAAAGAATAAGTATACAGAATAGTTTTATTTACCTAAAATAAGATCATATCCTAAAAATCACGTGTTCACACTGTAAGTAGATCCATTCTGAATACTGTGTATCACCCGTTCTCAATGGTGACCATAGAGATGATCAGTAAGACAATTTGTTTCCATGGATACCACTGTTGCTAGGTAAGGTACTGTACATTCTTCACAGCTTATCTTTGTAGTGCAGGGACTGTGTGCATTGGAGTTATCTACAGACAATTTCAGGCAGAGTGTTTCCTTAAAGGTGTACGCCACCGGCCAGCGCTGTTTTTGTGCTGTGGGGGTTGGCCACGCCCCTCGTGATGTCACGGCCCCTCCCATGGACTTTCATTGAGGGGGCGTAGCCATTACATCACGGGGGGCGTGGCCGACCCTGAAGCACGAAAACAGCGTTCGGCACTTTTAATTCCGAACGCTGGCCAGTGGAGTACCCCTTTAAGTATCTGGATCTGATGAAGTAATGTATTGCTTTTATGCCTTTTGTATTGCTTTAATGTATATAGCTATTTATTGACTATGTTTCTTCTAATACTTTTAATTTATAGGAAGTAGGGAGGGAATACTGAAGAGCATAGAGTTATTGAGGGATTTGGACTTGTCATGCGTGTCCTTTATCATCTCTACTAGAACCTGACTGGTTTCCATTCATATTCATTCTCCTATGGGAATAGATTAGCCGCCTCTCTCTAGATGGGTGCATTAAGTAGTTATACCAATGGCTTCTGTGGACTCATTTTGTCTTCTTGTGTACTTTCTTTCTACCCTTTGATGAATGGATGTGACCTTTCAGTAATGCAGGAGCTCAGGTAATGGAATATAAAAGAGCAAGACTCGGTAACTAGAATCTAAAGTAACTGAGAAAAGTTTTCAATTCTTCCATTAGATAAGTAACTAACATTTAAAGAGGTATTCTCTATAATCTTCGGAGAGAAAGAACAGAGCTGTGACCATGCATGTGCTCCGTTCATTCAGGGAAACAGTTTTACTAGTGTTCTTAGTATTGGCGGACCAGGTCCACAAGTTATTCCCTTCTCTTATTCCATGGATATGGGATAACTTATTGATGTAATATTTCCACTCTAAAGCAAACACATGATTGCTAAAGAAAACACTTTAGCACAGCCAGGTGAGACCCAATGGTCCCAATGCCACAATAATAAGACACTAGTATGATAAATAGTATATGGCTCTATAGTAACATATAGTAATAGTATAGTAACAGTAGTGTTTCCCAACCAGGATGCCTCTAGCTCAGTTATGTGGAAATCCTATCGCCCGACGCCCGGGACATGTAGTTCTGGGCACCAGGCAGATGAATTGTTCATACATTTAGCCCTGTATCGGGATAGCAGGGCTGGACCAACTTTATTTTTATAACGCCGGTGTGAGGTGCAGACTGATGGGAGGAGCGGGCACAGACTTGCATGGGAAGCAAGTCTGCACCTTACACTGGCGTTCAGGGTGTACGTAGCTGGCTCCTCCTTTTTTTTTTGCGTAGCGGGCTCCTGACTAGTGTTGAGCAGCATAGGCCATATTCGAATTTGCAATATTTTGCGAATATATGGCCGAATATTCGTCATATATTCGCTAAATTTGCATATTTGTAATATTCACGTTTTATTTTCGCATATGCGAAAAATTAACATATGCGAAAATTCGTACACTAGTCTCACACAGTAGTATTAGAGCCTTCTTTACACCACACAAGCTGGAAGCAGAGAGGGATGATCACTGTGATGTGTACTGTGAAAAAAAAAAAAAAAAAAAAAAGATGAATATTCGTAATTGCGAATATATAGTGCTATATTCATGAATTTTCGTGAATATGCGATATTCGCGAATAAAATTCGCATTGCGAATATTCGAAAGCAACACTACTCCTGACTCAAGCCCGCACCATAACCGATGGCCCCCGGCTGATTTCAGATGCCGGGGGCCTCCGCTAATAGCCCGGCATGCGGCATTCATTAAGTAAAAAGTGTTCAAAAAATCCGATCAATACCAAAATGGTACCGATACATACATAAGATTACAGCTCAAAAATGTAACCCTTATACAGCCTGGTATGCGGAAAAATAAAAATGTTACAGGGGTCAGGATTATTATTTTTTTTAAAGAAAAAAAATATTTGGTATTGGTATAATCAGGCCGACCTAAAGTATTAAAATAATGTGTAAGTTTGACCACAAGGTGAATGGCGAAAAAAACAAAAACCCCCAAATTTACATATTATTTTGATTAAAATTATTTTGTCTACCAGGACAAGTGGATTTTCATGAGGGACAACTAGATTGTGCTCCGTTTTAGTCCCTTCGACAAGTAGTTTTTTTTTAAATTTTTTTTATTTCCACACCCCTGTAGCTGTTGGCTAACTACAACTTCCAGAATTTTAAGTTTTAGATTGGTGGGTGTTCAGTGTCCAGTGTAAAGCAGAATAGGGAAGCCCAGCCCCCCTTACACCACAGTTACAAAGAGTTTGAACAAAGTGCCTGTTAAGCATGCACCTTTCAGTTCCATTCAAAGTCTTAGCTATTTGGTCATTAACTTTAAATGGAGCAGCAGCGCCCATGCCTGACCTTCACTCACACCACGTAATCTTAAAGGGGTACTCCACCCCTAGACATGTTATCCCCTGGGTCTGGTCACAGGGACCCCCCATGATCTCCGCTCTGCTCTATGTAAGGGTCGTCATGCCCCCTTCCAGCAGACTGCTGGGGCCCCATTCAGGAGATCGGGGGGGGGGGGGGGGTGTACCAGCGGTGATCTATAACTTATCCACTGTCCTGTGGATAGGGGATAAGTTATGTTTCACTACAGAACTCCTTTAATGTTTTGCCAAGATGTACAACATATAAAAAAGGTTTTGATTCTGACGGTGCCCATTTAACATTTTTATTCTGAGGGTGACTGTCTCTGAATGTCTTCTAAATCTAATCTTTCCAAATACCTTCCCTACAGGATATTACAAAAACTGTACCCCATGGGTTATTATAAGGGCAGTGTCTTTAGACTTATTGATGATCAAACATCCACTTCTAACCTATGTATCTATGTTCAGTTATAGCTATAAAGACAAGAACACAAGAAAAGTAGTTATGGAGACCAATGGTAATGAATATCTGGCGAGGTCTAATCTAATGGTGACAAAGCCAAAGACTTACTGTAGAAATCACCCAGCTCTATAGATGAGTTTAATAAATGGAATGAGCAATACAATACAGGTTAGAAAGTAATGAAATACTAAGTATGAAAAGGAATCAGGTGTCCAAGTCGTCCGGCGCGTCTCCTTAATTGTGTAGCATTGACAGGAATTCCATATTTGGAGATGGACATACATAACCATGTCAGACGCCAGTACTGATAAATAAGTCATTGTTATTCTCTATAGAAATAAGTCATTGTTAATGATTTTCTGCCAGAAGTAGATAAAACAGTCTAACCTTACGGTTGATTCTCAGCTAATGAGAAGAGGTGTTTTCCATAAACTTGGCTCTAGAGCATAATACTTTTGGGGAAAGGTATCCAAAATTAATGAAAATCATTGACAGGTATAGAGCAGATGACAAATCCGTTGTTATAATGAAGCCAGTGCATTCCAAAAAAAGAAAAAAAATCTCCCCATAATAGAAGAATTAAAACTAGGATCATGTCAGTCAAAGGTGACAGCACTTTGGATATTCAACCCTCAGGATTCCAGCCCGGAGGCACAAGTGACAGACGCCTTATTAAATTTCAGTAATATAAAGGAGCATGGAAAAAAAAGCCACTGCATCTCCATGAGATAACAACCTTGTTAAAATGCAATGTGCAATAATTCATTGTCTGATTTCGGAATTGACCTTTCCGTAAAGCAAACTGTTGGTTACATAGTAATATAAGATGATTCACGGCAAGTTTTGGTCAGCGACAGGTTGGTAAGAAGAGTAGGGTTCAGAGGGGGTGATATAACTCAGAAGTTCTGCAAAGAATTTTATGCAGGAATATAATTTTTGGGAAACTTTGTAGTGCTGCATTTTTACGGCATTTTTGATCTATACCGAGTAGTAACTCAACAGGACTTGGTCATCTTCCAGCACTCTCAGCGGGAATAGGAGCTGTTATATGTCTTTTTATTGTATCTTAGACCTTGGGTTAACATGGGTAATGGTAATTTAATTTGTGAGAGTAAGAGCTTTGTACGCAGGAGACTTGTAGTGTTTAATCGTAGCAGATTCGTATAGATTAGAGATTCAGACTGTTGTAAAACATTCTACACCTACAGCTTTGCAGGTTATATAACATCATCATTTCTGGTACTACAGGTAGCACACTGAGAATCTACTGACATTTAATTCATAAACTCCTTCTATTGGGAAGCCCTTTTTTGTTATTTATTATACATATATATTATATATTTTCATATCAACTGGAGCCAGAAAGTTATACAGATTTATAAATTACTTCTATTAGAAAATCTTAAAGGGGTACTCCGCCCCTAGACATCTTATCCCCTATCCAAAGGATAGGGGATAAGATGTCAGATCGCCATGGTCCCGCTGCTGGGGACCCCTGGGATCCCCGCTGCGGCACCGCGCTATCATTACAGCACAGAGCGAGTGACGGGCTATACGGGGGACGGAGCAGCGTGACGTCATGGCGCCACCCCTCGTGACATCACGGCCCGTCCCCTTAATGCAAGTCTATGGGAGGGGGCGTGACGACCGCCACGCCCACTCCCATAGACTTGTATTGAAAGGGGCGGACCATGATGTCACGAGGGGCGGAGTTGTGACATAACGATGCTCCGGCCCCTGTACTGCCCATCATTACGTGCAGAGCGAACTCGCTCTGTGCTGTAATGATAGTGCAGTGCCGCAGCGGGGATCCCGGGGATCCCCAGCAGCGGCACCACGGCGATCTGACATCTTATCCCCTATCCTTTGGATAGGGGATAAGATGTCTAGGGGCGGAATACCCCTTTAAGCCTTCCAGTACTTATCAGCTGCTGTATGCTCCAGAGGAAGTTGTGTAGTTCTTTCTAGTCTGACCACAGTGCTCTCTGCTGCCACCTCTGCTTGTGTCAGAAACTGTCATGTGTCAGAAACCAGGACAGGTTCACTTTGGGGATTTGCTCAGACTCAGGACAGTTCCTGACCTGTTCCTGTCAGCAGAGAGCACTGTGGTTAGACTGGAAAGAACTACAAAACCTCTTCTGAAACATACAGCAGCTGAAATGTACTGGAAGGATTAAGAATTATTTTAAATAGAATATGTATAACTTTCTGGCACCAGTTGATTTGAACATTCTTTTTTTTCTCTGGCTTAGCCCTTTAATATATGCTGTAAATCCCCCTAAATAATAAAAGATATAATAAATATAATATAAATAAAACAAATTAATAATAAACGATGGGGATAAGATGTCTGATCGCGGGGGTTCCACCACTGGGGACCCCCGCAATCTCTCATGCAGCACCCACTAGTGAAAAATTGCGGGGGTCCCCAGCGGCGGGACCCCCATGTTCAGACATCTTTTCCCCTATCTTTTAGATAGGGGATAAGATGTCTTAGGGCTGGAGTACCCCTTTAAGAGCATGCTGGGAGTTGTAGTTTTGCAACAGCATACTAGGACATTTGTGCAACGTTTCATGAGACCTCCCTCAATTCATTCTGTATTATATGCAATAGTACAATGGAACCTAGTTTCCTTATAGTAAAGAGCAGCGAGCAGTAAAGACTATAACTAACTGTGTTGTTTCATCTCTTCTGAGGGCTTACAGGGTTATTGCTACTATTCAGAGCTATCTTGTCTAAGTCCCTACCACATTAGTAAAAATAAGTAAAAATAAGCTGATTCAAGCAGTGCCCTTTAAACAAGGGCCAAAGGAAATAGCAAAAAAGGCTTTACAATTAGCAGCTACAAAGTGACATTCTTAGTATCAATTTTGCCTTTTTTTAGAGCGAGCCATTAAATCAGCTCGATATATAATTACCACTTAGAATTTAATTTACAGCTAAGCATTTAAAAAATGCCGCATTCAACAGAGACATTTATTTTCTTTATTGCCATTTCTGTTTTCCCAAGTTTACAATTACCAATATCTTCCAAATGACTTCGGAATCATTTTTATGGAAATTCACACCGTTCGGAAGTTGCCACCAAAGTAAGAAATAATTTACATATGTAAAACTGTTGTGACTTTATTTACTCTGTTCCTAATTTCTATTCATAGGATAATTCACCTGCAGATTGTATATCTCAACAGTGGCACAACTAGTATTTTTTATACATTATAAGAGGAAACCTGGAACACAGTTATCCAAGTAGGTGTGTAACAACCACCATAGGGACCCAGAGGCAGAACGATTAGCTGTATGACCAATCCATCATTCTTTTTAGGGGGTAAGAACAAGGTGATGGTCAATGGAACAAACAGGAAGTTATTGAGCTCCAATGCAAAATCTTTAACAGGGTTCCTGCAAATTTATATACATTCACATGTGTTAGAGGGGCTTTTTTGGATGCACACCCTACAGATTTTCCATTGGTAATGTCTTTCTAATATCTTTAACAGAAGTTCCATTGAAAATGCCGGACAGCAGGATGGAAACCCAACAGACCCAATCAAAGTCAACGGAGTCCTTCAGGTGTCATTGATGTCCGCCATGCAGCAGATGCAGCACTGTTATTTTTGGGGTGAACTATATATATATATATATATATATATATATATATATATATATATATATTACTTTTAGTATTCCTACAGTTTGGTTTACGGTAGTGATATTATGTGGTGGAGGAACATCCCTGACTCCATAAAACATTTTGATTCAAATCATGAATTAGAAGTAAATTTTTATTGCAAAACAGGAATCATCATGGTAAATCATGGCATATGGACAATGAAAATCACAAACATACCATTCTCTCTTGCTACATTGTAGAGGACGTGTAAGATATTGGTAATAAAAATAAAGATTTACAACCTATAATGGCTTGGGTAAAGTAGCATTGCCCATCGACCAGAAGGCTTTCTTTTCCATGTAGGGTGACTTCTCACTTTTGAATACGAGCAATGGGTATTGTACTCCTATAATAGGTGGTTTAGGTGACAGATACATATTCTTCTTTTACCAATTGACTATTTAGAAGCCAGAACATTGAGTGTTAATATTCAGATTACAGTATAATATTTCAATTATTGATGTACAACAAGATCTGATAGTTGACTGCTCCATACAGACCTATAGGTTGGACGAGGACTTTTCAATCTCTGCAACTATTTTAGAGAAATGTTCTAACACATTCTTAACATTTGATGGAAATAATGGAGTGTTAAATACATTCTTTGTTGTCCTTATTTACATAATATGGTGGAAACGATAAAGAAGACCTAATGAAGGGTGTATAGTTATCATAAATTAAGAAAAAAGTTCAACCATTACAACGTATTCACCGAATGTAGACTCTGACCTTTTATAAATTAGACACACCAAGTATTGGTATTGCATGCTCAAAATATTTTTCATGGTAGAAAGAGGCAAGAATAATGTATTGCTACTTCCTTTGTAAATGTTAAGTACTTCTTCTCCCAGTGCGGTTTATAAAACATATTACCAAGGAGGAAATGACTTCTCATTGCTACATCTATTCATGTCTTGAGAGCTCTATAGCAGGTGTTTCTGTGTAAAAAGGATAAAGGCAACTCAGGTTAAAAGCCCTTAAGATGGACTATATCTGAGGGACCTGCATGGATGTTAACAGATATCATGCTGAAGAACAACATTTCGTGTCTGTAGGTATGAGATTTACTGTCAGGTTGAGATACTGAATTAACAACAATTTAAAGACAATTTGAGGGGGAGATTTATCAAAACCCGTGAAGAGGAAAAGTTGCCGAGTTGCCCATAGCAACCAATCAGATCTCTTCTTTCATTTCTGAAAAGGCCTCTGAAAAATGAAAGAAGCAATCTGATTGGTTGCTATGGGCAACTCAGCAACTTTTCCTTTGGACGGGTTTTGATAAATCTCCCCCAATATGGCTGACTGACTTTGTATGTTAAATATACAAATATGATTAAATGAATGTTTACTGCAGACATTGTCATGTACTCAGTCCTTACAAGTCCATTTTGCACCTGGTATGTGGCACCATATGACTTCTGAGGGAGGCAACCTCTATAATATAGCATATAATACATGAAACTGTGACTTTTTCTTGGTATGTTATTATGGAGTCCATTACAAAAAGACCACCTTAACTTGAGGTGGGACAGAACAGACAATAAACTTCATGTTACAGATCCATACAACAAGACACTTGACGTTCTCTGATCCTGGCACCAATCACAACCTTGTTTCCTCACAACAGCACACCCTGTGGTTCGGAGTGGGATTGCAATCAATAGATTTAGTATAAAAGGTGATTTTTCAAACACATGACCTGTGCAACATTTACCGACATTCCCTTAAAAGTCTCTTTTTGGGTTTATAGCTAAAACTATGTAGCGCTGTGAAGGGAACCGTTAGCTTTTCTGGAGTTGTCTTAGAGTTCATTGAGTGCTCTAATATATTTGCAGAATGCAAAGAATGATGAGAATGATGACCATGTGAAATCTAGATCAATTTAGTATGTACAACTACGCAAACCCCACCTAATACGGTAGCTGACATTCAGTTTTAGGCTCAATCTCAGTTTTTGGTTGCATATAATAACCTCACTTAATCATTTCACTTTAATTAAAATATTTTATTTTGCATGCTTCCCATATATACCAGCTTTAATACAATTGCTGCTCATAGATACTGTACCGATATCCCATTATCCGACTGATATCTCCTTGTGTAATCTTACAATACGTCACCCATGAGTAAACTTTTATGACTTTGTGAGCGGAATAATAAGGCATGAGCTGGGCAAGATTAGTGTCTGCAATAACAAACTGTCTTGTGCCAAGCTCCAAATTCAGATTTATTAAACATGAATGTATCCTGGGGTTGTTCAGATGGTAATAATGAAATACTCTCTATTGGAGATTAAAGAAAGGAAATAAAATTTTACAGAGCTGTATTGCATCTTGTGTCTTGTAAAGGCTGAGCGTGAAGCAGAACAAAGGCTAAAATGATGGCAAAATGTAAGAAACAAAGCAAGACTCCTGCCATTTAAGCACTTACGCTTCAACGACTACCTCCTATTAAACAATATTTGTTAAGTTAGAGAAATTATTTCTAAAACATGTAAAATAGTAAAGAGAGTAAGCTTCTCTAAAAGGTCTTTGAAGTCCTTTTTAACTAGCTCTTTATGCTCTTAATTTTTCAGATAAGGACTTATGACACCCTGTGGGAACTTCACAAGACTTAAAAGAGTACTCTGCCCCTAGACATCTTATCCCATATCTCAGCAATCTCCCTGCTGCACCCAGCATTAGTTTAGAGCGTCGTGTGCAGTGCAGGAGGCTCATGACGTCATGGCCACGTCCCGCTCGTGACATCACGGCCACACACCCTCAATGCAAGTCTATTGGAGGGAGCGTGGCGGATGTCACGCCCCCTCCCATAGACTTGCATTGAGGGGGTGTGGCAGTGATGTCATGAGCGGGGGCGTGACCGTGACATCCCAAGCCTCTTCCCCACATCGCCAATCATCTGGCACCGGATGCCTGGGGTGCCGCAGCCGGGATCACGGGGGTCCCCAGCAGCGGGACCCACACGATCAGACATCTTATCCTCTATCCTTTGGCTTGGGGATAAAATGTCTAGGCACGGAGTACCCCTTTAAGGGCTAACAAAATTCTTTACTAGGCACAACACGCTTAAAGGTTACCATTACTATCAGTACAAAGTTTAGTGTTTACGTCCACAATTTAGTACGGCTACAATATACAATATACAAAATTCTTTTGATGAGGCGCAGAGGACTATATAATACACCAAAAATCCTTAACATAGTCACCTTGGTTTGATTTAGGACGGCTGATGGTTGTGACCCGAACCAACAGTGCTGCTATGGATCTATGGGAGGCTACCCTGTGCCTCAGCATGTCCTGCGCAAGGTTGCATCAGTCTCTTGTTTACACTAGTCCTTGCACTATAGTTGACCTCTAGACAACTTATCTTATTCAAGGAAGTCCTCCTAACCACCAATATATATATATATATATATATATATATATATATATATATATATATATAAAATTTGTAAGGGGGCAGGGGTGTTGCTGTCTGTTTACCATAATTATATACAAGTAGTACAGAGCAAATAATCGATAATGGAAGTGACGGCTATTTGTTGATCATATCAAGACTATACATGGTAGAGAGGTAGGAAGTTGACCAGTTGCCCATAGCAACCAATCAGATCGCTTCTTTCATTTTTCAGAGGCCTTTTCAAAAATGAAAGAAGCGATCTGATTGGTTGCTATGGGCAAGTGGTAAAATTTTCCTCTGCACATGTTTTGATGACTCTCCCCCTAAACATATAATTGTAGGCTGGCCAACCATCGAATGTGTATATATGATAGGGCAGAGGTCTTAAACTTCGGCCCTCCAGGTGTTGCAAAACTTCAACTCCCAGCCTACGGCTGTTCGGGCATGCTGAGAGTTAAAGTTTTGTAACATCTGGAGGGCCACAGTTTGAGACCAATGAGATAGGGGATCAGGTGAGGTCTGGATCTCATTATTTAGTGGGCCCCCCCCCCCCCCACCAACTTTTACGTTATTCGGAATATGTGCTCAAAATGTGACAATGACCTGACAATCAGCATTCTACATTCTCGCTATCGTAATATAATATCAGTGTTTCTATTTTTACCAATACAATAGTTTTGCTCCATCCGTGGTCTTTTTATAGACATGCATCAGAGATATGTAAACCATAAAATGTATCGCACTATATAAAATATTACGTTTACTATTATCCCGCTGAGTTATATTTCTCATTATTGTAAAAGCCACCATTGAAAGAGTCAGACTTCCACAGGAAAGCATCAGTCCGCATTAAATCACCGCTGACAATTAATTTCGGTTAGAATAAGCATTAAACAGTAGACGCCGGTTATTTGCATACCTCCTAAAATGTATGCATTTCACCAGCAGCCAAGCACAAATTCATGATAGACCAGTGTAGTGTGACAGGACTTCGCTCACCTCTGCCAATTCCGAGGATTTAATTAGGAAACATTTTCTACAGTTTAGTCGCTCTGGCTATGGAAGTGTTGGAATATTTTTGCAACATATCAGTAATATTAGAAAAGACACTGTCAGAATTCTTATGGGGAAGATTCATTAATATTTATTATTATGAATTATAAAATGGAAAATATACAGCGTATCTTCAAGGTGAAACTATATCCCAGATTAAGGTATACACATGTAATATATACATCAAAGGGGTTTATACAAATGTACTATTATTGGTCAATTAAAGCAATGAGGTTCCAACTTCAAGCAGTTCATTAAAGGGGTACTCCGCTGCTCAGCGTTTGGAGCAAACTGTTCCAACCGCTGAGCAGCGGAGTACCCCTTTAAAGGGGCCACAGAACTCTCGTTTTGTGCTCCTTTGCCTGGCATATTACCAGGCTCGGCCCCATTCACTTTAATAGGACTTTGGCTTCCTGCACATTAGGATGTGTGACACGTTGGTAAACTGTCAAAATGACAAGTCAGCATATTCGTTCTCGGATAGGCACAGGACCCCTTCAATTCAATGACTTGAATGAAGCTAGTGAATACGTTCGGGTCACTTTACGAGCTCAGACTGAGAATCGTGGCTTGCTGCACTTATTAGTCCGAGAGAAAACTCAGATTTGTTTGGAAATGACCCGATCATAGTCACTAGCTGAGTAAGTATGGGTCATTAAACTGCATTGGGTCTGAGCAACGATACATCGACAAGTCATTTTGCAAGTGTCCCAATGTATTCGTACCTTGGAGGCACAAATCTTAATGTGAACCTAGCCTAAGCTGCAATAAGTTGCACTATCAGGTACATAAAGTTTGATATATATACATTGAGGGCCTATCATAAATTCAGGAAAACCCCATACCCCATTGGTAATAGCATGAGGTTTATGCCACCTTTCTGTCCTCAAAGGCATCGGGAAGGCAACAAGGCCCAGGAATTGCTGTATCATTAAGCGTGTGATTTCATGATCTAAGATCAGCAGAGGGCATTTTGTTTTTCGTATGTAAGCCCTGGTTATATACCAAGAAGTCAACAAGCTATTCACGGCTATTTAACTTAATGAATCTGAATCCAGTATCCTCTATTCACACCACCATGTAAACCATGTAGGCAATGCTGGGTCACATGACAGAACCAACGGTGCCATCAGAACCTATAGGGGTTCCGTCATGGTGCCCATAAAATTACTGCTGATGGAGGTGTCAATTTTGGTGTTAATGTAGCCTAAATCTGTTAATATAAAATGTGCATATAGTCTGCTAAATGATGTTACTACATCGGCAATAAAAAGAACAAGGTAACCGAAGGTATTTACAAAAAGTGCCATTTCTTTTGTCATCATTCACTTTATCATTCATTTGAAAGTCTTGGCTCTATAGTAGCCAATGTCACTGTGATGGTTTCCTACTGTAGTTGTCACAGGAATGTGTAGTTGGCCCTTGTAAACCAACAAGCTTATACATATGGGCCCCTGAGCGTCAGCTGTACATATGAATATAATTTCTCTATTTGCTATAACAAGTTGATTGTTGATAATAAGTATTGAACCAACTCAATTCCATCAAGCTTATGAATTATTTCAGTATATATTTTGACAGTGTAATGCATGGTAATCCCCCTAGATATATGAGAGTATTTGATGCTCAGTGGTCAGCCTACAAATGCAAATTGTTTCCTAAAGAAATGTAAAAAGACAAGGGCCTACAGGGAGATCATGAAATATCACCTGATGTGGGCCGTATGTCATGACTACCGAACCCTTAACTTGTACAGTGTGAATCTAATCTGTGCAACAGAATTCTGTTTACAAAAAATGGGCTGTATACGTGCCCCTAGCAGACCCCTGTAAGCATTCATCTCCATCCTCAGGGAAATCTAGGTTAATATTACATTTGTGCAACAGATTCTACATTTTTTATTTATTGGAAGGCATTCTACCATGACAGAGTGAAGGCACGGTCTTAGAATTACTGAAGCACAAGAGAGATATAGTCCAAACCACTTGGGAAGAATCACTTAATGTAGTTCAGTCCTTTGATTAGACCGTCCATTTATAAGTCAAAGTAATTATTTCATGTGGATAGCTCCCAAATCGAACCTTAAACCGTCGACATAGTATTAAGCACAGTTATACACAGACACCAACTTCAAGGTTCTTTCCTTCACGTAGAAGCTCTTTTAAATAGAAATCTTCATAAAGGGATTTGCAAAGAAAGTAAACACATTAGTCCCCTCTATGGTACAAGTGGCCTATTCTGACCATTTACATTAGGTGATAATGGTCACTGTTATGTGCCGGATGCACAACCACAACTCCGGAAGGACAATAACAAGGAATTAAGAAAAAATTTTTTAACCCCTTAAGGACGCAGCTCATTTTCACCTTAAGGACGCAGCCCTTTTTTTTCGCAATTCTGACCACTGTCACTTTAAGCATTAATAACTCTGGGATGCTTTTACTGATGATTCTGATTCTGAGATAGTTTTTTCATGACATATTCTACTTTATGTTAGTGGTAAATTTCTGTCGTTACTTGCATCCTTTCTTGGTGAAAAATCCCAAAATTTCATGAAAATTTAGAAAATTTTGCATTTTTCTAACTTTGAAACTCTCTGCTTGTAAGGAAAATGGATATTCCAAATACATTTTATATTGATTCATAAATACAATATGTCTACTTTATGTTGGCATCATAAAATTTTTACTTTTTGAAAAAATTAGAGGGCTTCAAAGTAGAGCAGCAATTTTCAAAATTTTCATGAAAATTGCAAAATCTGAAGGGACAGATGTTACAGAACTTCAACTCCCAGCATGCCTGGGAAGTCTAGGAATTCTGAGAGTTGTAATTTGGCAACATCTGGAAGGCTACCATTTGTGAACCACTGTAATAGTGGTCTCCAAACTGTGACCCTCCAGATGTTGCAAAACTACAACTCCCAGCATGCCCAGACAGCCACAGCATGCCCAGACAGCCTTTGGCTGTCTGGGCATGCTGGGAGTTGCAGTTTTGCAACCACTAGAAGGGCAGCAGTAAAGATCGCTTTACTGCCACCTTCCTTCACCCCCCCCCCACCGTCGCTTCCCTACCTGCACCGCTGATCTCCGCTGCTGTCACCGATGATCGGCGGTCCCCACAGCATCTTCTTTCCAGGTACCGGCCGCAATCTTCTCCCCCCCATTCTGCCCGACATCCAGGGGTGGGCAGAGGGGGGGTTTCCATGGCAACCCCCTGACGTGCACTGCCATTGGTCAGAACTCATTTCTGACTAATGGCAGGGGATAGGAGCAGATCGCAGCGCTGCAACCTCACTCCTAACCCTCAGGATGATCAGGTCTGTCACTGACAGCTCCGATCATCCCTATTTTCTGGGTGATCAGTTCACCAGAGACCCGATCAGCCCATAATAAGAGAAAATCGCATGTCTGAATTGACATGCGATTTTCTCCGATCGCCAACATGGGGGGGGGGGGATGCCTGCTGAATGATTTCAGCCCGGTCCCCAACCGCCTAGCAGCAGGGACCGGAATTCCCACGGGCGTATCCATACACCCTACGTCCTTAAGGACTCGGGATGCAGGGCGTATACATACACCCTATGTCCTGAACAGGTTAAGTAGCCAATTTCAAGGTTTATCAAGAATCCATTATTTCTGTACATTTTTTTAAATGAAACCCATTAAAATATTTGCATTGTTCTATTAAACTTTTGAAGACCTCCACCAAGATCTGACACTATTATACTCCATACATGTTTTCCAGATGTTTGTATTCTTTTTATGATGCCTCAATAAAATTGGAAGATTTTATTCAAGGAATATCCAAGCATCTTATTGGCCTACATATTAGGAATAATATGTTCAAGCACCAAAAAAAGCCGAGGTGAACTATCGTTTTCTATTATTGATTGCAATGCAGCTATTAAATGGTTAACTCAAAGTCTTTATTGATTACATGGTTTTGAAAATCTTTCTTCAAAGTATCCAACCCAAGGATATGAAGAAATTATTTTGCCATAATCGATGCAACAAGACACTACTGTCACATACAGGACCGCAAGCCCATGACTAAGAGTTTTTTAATTAACCTCCAACAATCTGGACCTTGAATGCAGAAGGCTGGATGCAGTACATCTCGCACCCCCTCTGCTCGGTTATGTAAAACTTATTCCCTATCCAAAGGATAGGGAACAAGTGTCTGATCTCATGGGGTCTGACTGTTGGAACCTCCCGCAATCTCCAGAACGTGGCCTGTCTCTTAACTCAGAGTGCTCTGGATCCCACTCTCTGTATCGGGAGGGACATCCTGCTCTGCCAATAACTGGGTGCAGCAATGCCCCACCTCAGCTGACCACTCCGAAGACCAGTATGTCTCGGGAGGTGGGATCCAGAGCACTCAAAGGTAAGAGGCAGGCCATGTACCATGTAAGTGGTTGGACCTCCCTGTGATTAGACACTTATCCTGTGGGTATGGAATAAGTTTTACATAACCAGAGTACCCCTTTAAAGGGGTTACCCAAGAAAAAAACTACACACACACACATATATATATATATATATATATATATATATATATATATATATATGTCAACTGGCTCCAGAAAGTTAAACAGATTTGTAAATTAAATATAAATATAAGAGGAGCACACACTGGGAAATAGCTGAGAAGTATGACAATAGATAAAAAACAGAGGTGATGTCCTACCTTAAGATTAGTAGTGCTTCATCATACTGGAACAATGTACATAGGTTTCTGAAATATGGATGAGGTTTGTAAAAATGAATAGAGGACAATGGTAGTGAAATGGTACAGTAAGTGAATGGTATAGTATATACTAGTTAGGTACCTGGAAATGTTAAATAAATAATATGGCAGCGAAGAAATGAATATATCCTTCCGTAGTGGGCCCGTTAGTGGGTTGCTCCAGCGCTGCTCTATCTACACTTCCTTAGAGATATGATATAGCTTCCTGGTATGATTGAGTACCTGGAGTCTATAGATGGTCAGAACAGTCACCTTCCAGGGTAGAGATCTTTAGAACAGGTATAGCGGGAGAACGCTCCGGCCTGTAGCGTCTCAACCGGCTTCCGTCCTTGTGGCAAAAAGCTCGGTGATGTGAGCGGCTAGTAGTGACGTCACTAAGGGGGCACAGAGAGTCCACAAAGATATCAACGCGTTTCGAAAACACTCGGGTTTCCTTCGTCGGGATACCGAGACACGTGTCATCAGAGAGCACTTAGACAGAAAAGAACAACCTTAACTCCAATAACTATTGGAAGGATTAAGATTTTTTAATAGAAGTCATTTACAAATCTGTTTAACTTTCTGGAGCCAGTTGAGATATATATATATATATATATATATATATATATATATATATATATATATAAAAGTTTTTTCCTGGAATACCCCTTTAAGTATACTAACCTATAGGACCAACAATTGATAGCTACAAACCATACTTCATCATCATAGTATCACTGTGGAAGGTCAAAAAAATCTTATATGACATTAAAGGGAATGTCTCAGCATATTAGAAAAACAAACCAGAAAGATAAATCAATATAACTGGTAAAAAAGCAACAGGAGAACATGTACAGTACAATCCAATAAATTAAAGTCGTCTGAAGGTAGACAACCTCTTTATTGTCCAATTATGTTTCTATTCTCGGATAAGTGTTCTGTGCGATATTTTTTATGTTGACAGCAACACTACTTTTGTCCCATTTTAATAGAGAAGTCAATTTCTGTGTAGACATCTGGCATACACTGCACTTAAAATTCCCTTTTCCATAGAGCATATACTTCCTTTTTAAATATGCATGAACTATTGTTTAGCAAATCTACTTTACCATGTCAAAATAGTATTAAGTGTAATGCATTGATGATCCACAGCGAGATGGAAATGAGAGAAAGGCTAGATCCTGGGCATTTAACGTGGAAATGGATATTTTGCACTGTTTCGTAGATTTGTATAATGTAGGGATAAGTATGTGAAATGGGAAACAGAAAGTGTCATCCCGATCTCCCGTCACATAATCCACCCGTGATTGCATTTGAAGGACACTGGGCTTTGCCTTGTTAAGTGGACAGAACGGCATGGTCTGCTTAAATCTAGGATTGTCGTGGCTTTAGCATTTACTCAAGTTGATAGCCCTTCACGAGATTTATTTCAAGTATCTGTTACAAAAACAAGTATTAAGTGCAATATATTCTATCATTTACATTCACGCAACACTCTAGACAGCAGAACCGGTAAACCAGAAGAGGAAAAATACAGAGGCCGGGCAACTCACAGCACGGTACATTATGGAATAGGATAGAAACTGCTACCATACATAGGTGGAAAATGGCTTATCTATCTGGGGTGAGAAGGACACAATGATTATTAAACACTTAGAGGGTAATTTATTAAAGGGGTACTCCGCCCTAGTTTAGAACGTCGGGTGCAGCGGTCGATGGCTCGTGATATCCGGATCACACCCCTCGTGACATCCCGGCCACGCCCCCTCAATGCAAGTCTAGGGGAGGGGGCGTGACGGCTGTCACGCCCCCTCCCATAGACTTGCATTGGGGGGGCGTGGTCATGACATCACGAGGGATGTGGTCGTGATCTCACGAGCCTCCAGCCGCTGCACCCGACGCTCTAAACCAGTGATTCCCAACCAGGGTGCCTCTATCTGTTCGAAAACTACAACTCCCAGCATGCCCAGACAGCCGTTGGCTGTCTGGGCATACTGGGAGTTGTAGTTTTGTAACAGCTGGAGGCACCCTGGTTGGGAAACACTGCTCTAAATGAATGCCGGGTGCCGCAGGGAGATCGCAGGGGGCACCAGCGGCAGGTCACCCACGATCAGACATCTTATTCCCTATCCTGTGGCTAGGTGATAAAATGTTTCGGGGTGGAGTACCCCTTTAAGGCCCAAATTGACCAATATAAATTTGCGAAGTCGCGGTGTACAGTGTGCACCACATTTATGATGTGACTTTTAATGGCAAATAAATTTATGATGTGCGACTTTAGCAAGAGTCAGACAGTTTTGCGCAACTCCCACTACAAATGGCACAGGCAGATGTATGGGGATGACAATTGCGCTCCACATTAGCTGTAAGTGGCGGGTAAACATTAGTCCCCATTTATCAAAAGGCGCAGGCATCTTGATATATGCCAAGAATAGGGGTACTTCTGAGAGCACTAGGGAATACTCCAGTTACAGAAAACAAAGGTTATTTTACTCTTGGGGTTAAAGGTGGGTTGGGCAACTTAAATACCTAAATGAAATAATCAGTAATATACAAGGTTATACGGACCTGGACTGTTTGGATAGCTGGCTTGTAGAAGGCATCCTTTATATATATATATATATATATATATATATATATATATATATATATATATATATAGTAATACAGTGATCCCTCAACTTATAATGGCCTTAGATTACAATATTTTCAACATACAATGGTCTTTTCTGGACCATTGTAACCTGAAACCAGACACAACATACAATGCTACGGACAGTCCAGATCTGCTAAACGTATCAATGGCTGGAAAAGCTGATCAATTAGAATGGGCATTTACTGGTAAACACTTGTCTTAGGGTGCATCCACACCACGTTTTTTCACTACAGTTCCCGTATCAGGGTTTTGATCAAAAATGGATTTGTCAAAACCGGACTAAACTGTATCAAAACATGTGTACAAATTTTAACCCATTAACGGTTAAAAAACATATACGGTTTGAAAAAGGATGTCTGGTGGCATCCGTTTTTAAAGAAAAACACTTATACGTTTTTAACTTTTCACTCCATTTTGAATAAAGTATCACTTGTTTGATTGAAATTCCATGAAAAAAAACTGTGCAAAGTTAAAAAGCGTATGGTGCAAACCGGATGGAACTGTATGCACATACGGTTCTGTACGGTTCCGTTGACTCCCATGTTAAAAAAAAAACTTATACGGTTTAATACAGTTTTTCACCCGGACCAAAAACCGTGGTAGGCTACGGTTTTGAGTACGGGAAAAAAAATGACAAAACCATACAAGACGCAAAACGGATGCATCGTTTGGCATACGGTTTTCAATACGGTTCCGTACGGTTTTCACATAGAAAACGTATACGGGAACTGTATTGCAAAAACGTGGTGTGAATGCATCCTAACTGAAGTGCATGCGCTGACTGTCTGTAGCGCCCCCTACATTACAGGGAGGTATTACATGTTCTGCACTCTTTACCATATTACTTTTTTAGGACACTGTGTGTTCTGTACAGGACCCTGAAGAAGCTCCTGTCCTCTATATAGACAGTGATTTACAGCTCCCAGCAGATCTTTCTTACTTTTATATGTAAGGACTTGCTTTATCTGTATTAGTTATCTACCTATTTTTATGTAATCCTTACTACCATAACGTTATGGTCTCAACATACAATGGTTTCAACATACAATGGTCAACCTGGAACCGAATAATATTGTAACTTGAGACACCACTGTATAAAGGACCACTGTATAATGTCCCTACAATTCATATTGTAACTTGAGGGATCACCGTATAAGGCGACATGTTTGCCAGACAGTATGTAGCTGCCATGTAGTCCAATGAGTTCACTCTATAACGTTGGGTCTATTACGGTTGATTAAAATGTAAAAGAGACATATTATGCTGTATAGGGAATGAGGGCTATGAGAAGGTGGGTATCTACGTTAACAACGCAATTACCGCCCAAATGACTAATAGGTTTCTTAAACATCTGAGACATCGAGATGGCTATCCTGGGAATACCTCATAACAATGGCACAGTCCCCATATCTAGTGAAGCTTACAATGCAATTTTTTTGGTGCCTGGGGCATAGGGATAGAAAGCGATTTGCCCAAGGTCAGAAGGAGCTGGCACTAACTTCACACACCAGGAGTTGTAGGATTCAATTTTTATTTAGCTTTTTTGTTAAACCTTTTTTGCTAAACCTCTTTGATTCAGGCCTTGCATAAAAAAATATAAAAAATAAATAAAAAATAAATAAAAAATTTCACAGTAAGGTCAACCGTCTCTTCCGATGACAGCTCGAGCAATAACACCACTGCCAAAAGAAAAGAACAAAACAGTGAACGCTTCTTACTTTTCGCTCTTTAATAACCTTTTTTCGCATTGATGGTGCCCTTATGTTACCCACAAAGAAATACTACTATTATAGTTTTACACAAAAAAAATAAAAATAAAAAAAAGATACCTTTCGTTCTATTAATGGCTGCATTAGCACAGGGTCTAATCTAACGCTACTCATTCTTCTACCAATGTATAAGGAAATAATAAAAGGGTAAGACTTCGGAAGAACATTTTTTTTTACTAGAATCGGAAGATAATTAGATGGTGGATTGAATGTGAAATAGATCACGCGGTCTTTAGAGGAGCGGCTTTGGAATAAAAGTATTCAAAGGGATAGGGAAAAATACTTGTAAAGTAAAGTTTAAAGTAACTTGAAAAATAAAAAAAATAAAAAAAAAGTATTCCCAAATTCCAGGAGTATTTTCGGAAGTAAGATTTATCATCTATCCTTGGCATAAACCAGTTTTTCCCAATCAGTGTACTTCCAGCTGTTGTAAAATTACAACTCCCAGCATGCCCAGACAGCCAACGGCTGTCTGGGCATGCTGGGAGTTGTAATTTTGCAACAACTGGCGACACACTGGTTGTGAAAAACTGACTTTTTTATAGACAGTATTATAGAGGTATTCCAGGAATGTTTTTTTATTTGACTATGCTACAGGGGCTGTAAAGTTGGTGTAGTTCATAATATAGTGTCTGTACTTGTGTGTGACTGTTTTCTCACAATTCTTCTGTGATTTTCACCCCAATATTTATTTTTACCAGCATACAAAATGACTGTTGTCTCAGATTTTTCCCATGTTGCAATGCGAACGAGACCTGACTCACTAGTCAGCAGATGACAGGGAGCCTGTCTGCTTCAATGGGTGGAGAGATCGCTTGGTGGGAGAGAGAGCAATCTGCAACTAATGCAACAGCTGTAGGCACCCTGATTGAAAACCACTGGCTTTTGAATGGATGCAGCTCATTTATGTTTCAATGGGTGGGGTGGCTGATGTGTGGGAGGGAGGAAAATGGAATTGTGGGATTTGTAGTCATAAAAAGAAAACTCAAACAGAAAATACAAGGACAGATCCTTCCTAAGCATGTCCATTACTGTCTGCCAGGAACGTACAAAAATCACCTTATAGTGGTTAATACCTTTAAGTTAGACTAAGACAGTCTCAGTGCTCATTCACACGATAGAAATTCTGCACTGGTTGGGAAACGTTAGACCATTGGGACCCCTATTCATAACTATTAAAGGGGTACTCTCTGGAAAACATGTTTTAAATCAACTGGTGTCAGAAAGTTAAACAGATTTGTAACTTACTTCTATTTAAAAATCTTAATCTTTCCAGTACTTATCAGCTGCTGTATACTACAGAAGAAGTTATTTTCTTTTGGAGTTTATTTTATGTCTGACCACAGTGCTCTCTGCTGACACCTCTGTCCATGCCAGGAACTGTCCAGAGCAGGATAGGTTTGCTATGGGGATTTGCTCTTGCTCTGGACAGTTCCTGACATGGACAGAGGTGTCAGCAGAGGGCACTGTGGTCAGACAGAAAATAAATTCCAAAAGAAAAGAACTTTCTGTGGAGCATACAGCAGCTGATAAGTACTTGAAGGATTAATATTTTTAAATAGAAGTAATTTACAAATCTGTTTAACTTTCTGGCACCAGTTTTTTTCCCCCCCACTGGAGTACCCCTTTAAGACGTACCACTTCTTTTTCAATACCACATCCATTGTTAAGACAAGTTGGACTGAGTAGTGGTGAACATTTAGATGTCTTTTGAAACCTCCCCTGAGCTACATCTTAGGCTGGTCATATACAGATACAAAAACCACCAACATATTCTGTAACACACTACTCCATTTCTATTGATGTCTGTTCATGGAGTCTCTTTCCTGTCGCTGGACTCCCTGCCCCTGTAAATACTTAGCGGGGATTAATACAGCACTGTATACATTGCAGGAGCAAATCCCCATAGCAAACCTATCCTGCTCTGGACAGTTCCTGACATGGACAGAGGTGTCAGCAGAGAGCATGACATCATGGTCATGACATCAGAGGAAATGCATTTCTTTTTTGGATTTCTCTTTAGTATACAGCCCCTAAAACGTACTGGAAGGATTAAGATGTTTTAATGGAAGTGATTTACAAATCTGTTTAACTTTCTGGCACCAGTTGATTTAAAAAAAAATATATAAAGTTTTCCACGGGAGTACCCCTTTAACCCCTTAACGACGCAGGACGTATATTTACTATGTATATAGAAAGCAGGCGGGCTCAGCATCATACACAAAGGGGTGCTATTAAGCGTACCAAATAACAATAACTACACAAAAAGAAAGAGAGATACGCAATATAATGCACACCCACAATAGCTGTAATCCAAAAAGTATATCTTTATTACATATAAATAGTACAAAAAGCAGACAATACAGTTAAAACCAATTAAAAAAGGCCCAATTGGCCACTGCACAAACGAGGGGGGGGGGGGAAACCCCCCCCCTCGTTTGTGCAGTGGCCAATTGGGCCTTTTTTAATTGGTTTTAACTGTATTGTCTGCTTTTTGTACTATTTATATGTAATAAAGATATACTTTTTGGATTACAGCTATTGTGGGTGTGCATTATATTGCGTATCTCTCTTTCTTTTTGTGTAGGACGTATATTTACGTCCTGCGCCGGCTCCCGCGATATGAAGCGGGATCGCGCCGCGATCCCGCATCATATCGCGTTGGTCCCGGTGCTCATCAACGGCCGGGACCCGCGGCTAAAACCACACATCGCCGAAAGTTTGAATCACCTCCCTTTTCCCATAAAAAAAATAAAACAGTGTAAAAAAAAAAAAAAATAAACATATGTGGTATTATCACGTGCGTAAATGTCCGAACTATAAAAATATATCATTAATTAAACCGCACGGTCAATGGCGTGCGCGCAAAAAAATTCCAAAGTCCAAAAAAGCGTATTTTGGTCACTTTTTATACCATTAAAAAATGAATAAAAAGTGATCAAAAAGTCCGATCAAAACAAAAATCATACCGATAAAAATTAGTCCTCATACCGCCCTGTACGTGAAAAAATAAAAAAGTTATAGGGGTCAGAAGATGACATTTTTAAACGTATAAATTTTCCTGCATGTAGTTATGATTTTTTCCAGAAGTGCGACAAAATCAAACCTATATAAGTAGGGTAACATTTTAACCGTATGGACCTACAGAATAAAGATAAGGTGTAATTTTTACCGAAATATGCACTGCGTAGAAACGGAAGCCCCCAAAAGTTACAAAATGGCGCTTTTTCTTCGATTTTGTCGCACAATGATTTTTTTTTCCGTTTCGCCGTGCATTTTTGGGTAAAATGACTAATGTCACTGCAAAGTAGAATTGGCGACGCAAAAAATAAGCCATAATATGGATTTTTAGGTGGAAAATTGAAAGGGTTATGATTTTTAAAAGGTAAGGAGGAAAAAACGAAAGTGCAAAAACGGAAAAACCCTGAGTCCTTAAGGGTTTAATGCAGTGTTTCCCAACCAGGGTGCCTCCAGCTGTTGCAAAACTACAACACCCTGCTGGAGGCACCCTGGTTGGGAAACACTGCGTTAGTCAGATGTTGCACTATACAAACTGAATGGCACGACTCTAGTGCTAACAGCAGCCATGCTAGCCATTGAGACCCCATGTTATCCTGATCGGACAGAGTGCTATGACACCTGCTTCTCTAATGATGCACTGCGCTATCACACATTGTTCCATTAAATGATATATTTCATACCATATATGTAGAGCAGCAGAATACAGAAGCGACATTAAAGCCCATCTTAGACGTGTGATCTCCTTCGAATCAGCGTTTGCTGAGCTCATATCCTTTCAGACAACTTGACGAAGTAAAGATATTAAAAGAAAACTTTACATGTACAGTGCTAAATATTTAGTCGGAACAATCTTTTCGTAAGTTGATCTGCAACCTTTTCATCCATTCAGAGATACCAGGGCTGCATCACTAACACAGCACACAATGGGTTACACATGGGATCTACATTGTAGTGCCGAACCTTATATTACGGAGGCACAAGGGCATTATGTACTGAATCAGAAGACATGCACTTAGCGGGGAGTTTATTCATTGCAATATATAAAATAGACAGCGCAATTCGTATCTTCGCACAAACAGCAGAGGTCACTGGTCTGTTACAGTGTTTCAGCGAATGTAGAGGTGTGAAAATATAAAGCACAGTAAAGCTTCCCATGTACAATAGATGCATGTTGGCTAAACACATGTTCCGCTGTCAGCTCTCTCTTCCTATACTCCATACTCATGCACACTTGGCTCAGCTGAGCATGCACGTGTTTTCAGTAGGGATAAGGGAGTAAGTTACTATTGGTCATCTTGGGTGGCGGCCTATCTCAACCAATAAAAAGCTGCCCTGCACCCTCTTATACCGGACGCTCTGTTTTCTCAATGATATATGGGCTCTGGTCCCCGCCGCAATGCCGATTCACAAAGTAAAAGTAAATTAGACCGGAAATAACTTTGTAAGTAGCTTTATAATAACTCTCATAGAGTTACATTAAAGGGGTATTCCAGGGGAAAACTTTTTTTTATATATATCAACTGACTTCAGAAAATTAAACAGATTTGTAAATTACTTCTATTAAAAAATCGTAATCCTTCCAATAATTATCAGCTGCTGATGTTGAGTTGTTGTTTTCTGTCTGGTAACAGTGCTCTCTGCTGGCATCTCTGCTTGTCTCGGGAACTGCACAGAATAGAAGAGGTTTGCTATAGGGATTTGCTTCTACTTTGGACAGTTCCCGAGACACGTGTCATCAGAGAGCACTTAGACAGAAAAGAACAACTCAACTTCAGCAGCTAAAAAGCTCATACGTACTGAAAGGATTAAGATGTTTTAATAGAAGTAATTTACAAATCTGTTTAACTTTCTGGAGCCAGTTGATATATATAAAACAGTTTTTCCTGGATAACCCCATTAAGAAAGTGACTTCTAGTCCCAACACAGGTCCCAGGGTGAATCGGCTGGTCACACTGGAGAGCAGCGGGGACCGTAAGTGGTGTCCTATTGAGAAAACAGAGCATCCAGTAAGTGAAGGGAGCAGGGCAGCTCTTTACCATCACCGTATTCATGCTTGGAGTTGAATAAAGTGTCAGGCTGCAGTGGCCCTTTAAGTTTACCTTAAAGCGTTTCTTTAAAAGTAATGCAAACTATTGACTGGCGGTGACCTATGGGGTCCATAAATAGATCTTCCATAAATCCCTCCAGTCCTTGACTCTACTGGCGCTTAAAATGCCCGAGCAAAGGACCGTAACATCTAGAGATTCCCTTTTCTGCTCTACAGAAAGGGACTATTTTACTTAAACATCTCGTGCACTGTTATGTTCTAGAACAACGAACAGTTAATGGTCCGCAGCGCATTTGTATAATGTTGTGTTAGGAGGAAGCGTTCTTACACTACAGAAAATTGATTTAATCTCACTTTCATATTCCAAAATCAACTACAATGGTCTGTACAATACGTTATTTCATACATGGGTTCCTCCCAGGCTTCTAAATTTGTTAAAAGTAATCTCAGTACTGGGTAAATGCACACAATGTGCATTTTATATGTGCATTTGAATAATAAGGGGCAATTATTCAGCATTTGCTGATGGAAACACAAATGAAATTAGAAAATCATTGAAGACATTTTCTATAGGAAGCACACAGGAAAAAAAAAAACATTACCTTATAATATTCATACAAATAGGGGCTTTGTACCTATTTATAGCTGCTTCCGGATACCAGATGATAAACTGAGATATAAGGTCCCCATGATGAACAAAGAAACCTTATATGGACTCACCGATTTGGATGGGTTTGGAGAAAGTTGGGGAAAGAAGTATGGTCAAGGTTGAATTCAAGGTGTCTTGTAGGGGATAACCTGACTCTCCAATTGAAAACACATACACATGGCTCAGGAAAATCACCAGGAATAGGTGTTGGCTGAAAGTTTGAGCTATTGAAGGTATATGGACATCTTAAAGGGGTACTCCGCTGCCCCAGCTTTGGAAACATTTTGTTCTGAACGTTTGAAGCAGGCGGAGGGGGTAGTGACGACATGGCCATGCCCCTTCAATGCAAGTCTATGGGAGGGGACATGACGGCCACCACGCCCCATCCCATAGACTTGCATTGAGTGGGCGTGATGTCACAAGGGGTGTGGCCGTGACATCATGACCACTGCCGCCCGCACCCCGAATTCTAAATGAATGCCGGGTGCTGCACAGAGATCAAGGGGGTCCCAGCTGTATAGGGAATAAGATATCTAGGGGCAGAGTACCCCTTTAAGGACATCTTAAAGACAACCAAGGCTTATGATGTAATAATGATAAGTTATTCAGTAGGGACCGTAACAATAGTTGTACTTGAATCCTACTCCATAAGCATGAATATGTGAAATCTGAAAGACAGTAGTGGAACTCATATTGATCTTATAATGTCTGTATCTAAGGCTATACAACTGTATGGTTCCTTGTGTCTTGATTTCTTGAGGACTTGCTATTATTTCCAAAGGCTGGGACAAAGTCTAGTAAGTGAGAGCAGGACTAGTACTACTCTGTGCTCACTCCTGTCTATCAGACTCCTGATTGAAAACAGAGAGGAGGAGGTTACAAAGCAGGCTACAGTTATTGGATGAAGAGAACCAGCACGGCACAGCAGTCTCAGGGAGGAAGTGAATGCATGGTGAGTGAGGACTAGCTAAGACCTTGCCTAGGACAAGTCCCTTCCTGAGCAGTGGATGTCAGAATGAGTGAGCAGCGGAACAAAAGGATTTATGAGTCAAATACAGACGCTAGACACATAAAAAAGCCACGTAACGATTCTGCATGACCTATTGAGTAACATATATAGGCATTATTCTTTACTGTGATATGATAAGTACGCTTTAATGTAGCAGTGATGTACAACAATGTTGAGGTTCCTTGCACTGTGGCTGCTACTAATACAGTGAATGTAAGGATGATCAGCTGTAAACATGGAAGAGGCCGATGTAATACTGACAGCCTACCCAGATGAAAGGACCTCCGTTTTAAAAGTTTGGATAACCCCTTTAAGAACTTTAGTAAAACCAAACCACTATACGGAATATCATTTTCACAGTTATTGATAATTGTAATGTTTATATATAACCACTTTATAAGATCAGAAATCAACGATTAACAAATAATGTTAATGATAAAAACTTCCTTTCTTCTTCACGTTACTTATGCAAATGAGAGTTCAGTTTGGCGTGGCCTCCATCCGATTCTCTTATTCCGCTGAATCGGGGAATGTGAATTTTGATGCATCCTTAGACAACATATTATAATACATTATTGCAGATGATTATAGATGTTCATTAAAAATTTCACTTGCCTTTGGGCTAAGCCAAGTATATTCAGAAACTCATTAATGTGTTGTCTAAAGAGAGATGGAGATAATTATGGACACTGAATAAATAATGGGGGGATTTTTGCTGAGTAATTGTTTTACATTTCAATACATTGGATTTGTTCTTTAGAGTATAATAAATTCTATCTCATAACACGGAGATGCCTTCTTAGGTATATTGATCGGTAAAGCCATTTCCCAATAGATGGCCTTGCTATGTAAACAACGACTATAAGCTCCCTTTGGTGATATCCCTCTATGAGGATTGTTGTATTATTTATTTGCCATAAGAATTTTGTCTTATTTTTTTATTTTTTTTTCATAGATAACAAATGTTCCGTCTTTTTCTTCTTGGCTTGTGGTAAATACATGCAGTTGGCTTTAGACCCTTGTTGTCAATGAGCTATATGAATCTATTAATGGCAAATGATACCCCCTAGTTGGAATCAATGTTACTGGGCCATCTTTTAATGGAGTGAAGTAATGATGAAAAATATGTCGTCACACTGAATGATTTTTCACATTTATCACCCAGCAGGTCTTTTGAGCGGAGAGATGGCCCGGACTTCTCAGACCGATGCTTCTATCTATTTCCATCTTAGTGAAAACTTAGGATGAAAAATGCCTTTATGTTAATAAAACACATTAACCAGCAATGCATAATACTGAGTAGTCTTGAAATGGAAAAAGCAACGTTCTTGGAAAGAGCGTTCCAAATGTATTACCTTTACCAAAACCAGTTTACACCATCTATTTATCATTATGATCGGCTTGTTTTAGAGCAGTCTTAAATGAGTTGTAGAGAGTAAGAAAAACATGATTGCTTTCTTTTTAAAGATAGTGCCACACCTGTACACAGGTTGTGCGTGGTATTTCGGCTTTTCCCTTCGCACTACATTGGACTTTATTTTTAAAAGGTTTATTATGTAAATATACACAGACAATGTGTTTTGAAGGTGTTGCAGCCTTCTTTCTCAGGTTTCATGGATCTAAGAAAGAAGGTTGCCCCTGAGACAATTTAACTCGACTTCCGGATATGATGGAAGGTGCTGACCCGATAGCATCTTTTCATTGACATTGCCTCATGGAATCTTTGCACCTTCTCGGTTCCGGGTTATTGATGATGCTTGCTGCCCCTGCACACTTCTGTCAAGTATTGACTGGTAGGTGTTCTATGGTGTTGTGCCTTTAATGGGGTTGTCCAAGAATAGAAAACCAGAGTTAATTTCTTGTAAAAACAGTGTCATCCTTATCCTCAGGTTGTGTGTGGTATTACAACTTGTCTCCTTTCACTTCAATGGAACGGAGCTGCAATACCACACACAACCTGAGGACAGGGGTGGCACTGTTTTTGGAAGAAATTACCTCTGGTTTTCTATTCTTTAGCACAACACCTTTTGGTGAGTGTATTAACTGTCCCACTCTTAGGTATTGGATTTACCTGGATAATGGCATTTAGTGCTATTTGCTTGTTTTCTTTCTATTTTTCTCCACACAAATGGGATATGCCACACTTTTACAATCGGTGGGAATTCGACTTCTATGATGCCCACTGATCATTACAATTATGGGGTGTAGCCCTGAATCCAGTTTACTGTTTTTCATCTCCAAAGATGCACAACCAGGAGCCTCTTGGGGGAAGGGGGGACATAGCACAGTTAACAAGAATCCCAAATGTTGGACCTCCACCGATTAAAAAGTGGTGGCATACCCTTCATGAGATGGGGAAACCCCTTTAATAAACCTATAATCACCATTATAAATATTCTTCTTCCAGGAACACCTTAGAAGGGAACATAGCACAGTTAACAAGAAGCCCAGAGGTTGGACCTCCACCGATTAAAAAGTTATGATATACCCACCTAAGCAATATGTCATCACTTAATGAGGTTAGGATACCCTATAAACGTATACTTTCCTGATGGAAGTCAACTTCTCCTAATCCAAGCGTCTGGCAGTCTCCACAAACAGTATGCAGGAAAAAAGGCAGGAGCCAGCGCTATGAGTCTTCAGGTTTATTCAAGGTAAAAACAAGGAGCAGGATAGTTACACATACCGGCACACTGGGAAGAAACTCACGCGTTTCAGGTCACGTGACCCGAAACGTGTCACTTTCTTCCCAGTGTGCTGGTATGTGTAACTATCCTGCTCCTTGTTTTTACCTCGAATAAACCTGAAGACTCATAGCGCTGGCTCCTGCCTTTTTTCCTGCATTTCGTATAGTGTTTGACTCTACCTACATAGGGAGGTCTCGACCTTGAAGGCAATATATGTCAACAAGGCCATGTCACCCATCAAAGAGGTACCATAAAGGTGATGAAAGGGAACAAACAGCATTTGCGAGAGTATGACTTGAGAACGTTTCTGATCCGTTATACCCAGTACATCTGTTCAAACACTAAGCTGAACAAACAAACAAAAAAAATTCACAATGAAATACATCTCTGACAAAGAAGAAAATAACATTCTCTTTGTTCTCCGCTGAATGACAGAATCCATCTCGAGATTTCTGCTTTTGTCATAATAAACTGACAAACAAGTGGAACATGGGATAATTTGGCCTTGACTGGCATTTCCACTAAAGAAAAAAGAGAGAACATCAGTTTAGGATGGAATAAAATATGTGTCGAGTGACTTAGTCTGACAAACATGTGGAAACAATATAATTTTAGGGAAATCGGAATGTTAGAGTAAAACTTAATATATCAGCACAAGACAGGCCGAATCCATAAATGCCAAGGTAGCAATAAGGGATAAGCAAAGAGGGGCTTCTGCAAGAATATAATATGTACACAGTCGTGGCCGTAAATGTTGGCTCCCCTGAAATTTTTCTAGTAAATGAAGTATTTCTCACAGAAAAGGATTGGAGTAACACATGTTTTGCTATACACATGTTTATTCCCTTTGTGTGTATTGGAACTAAACCAAAAAAAGGGGGGGGGGGGGGGAAGCAAATTGGACATAATGTTACACAAAACTCCAAAAATGGCCTGGACAAAATTATTGGCACCCTTAACTTAATATTTGGTTGCACACCTTTTGGAGAAAATAACTGAAATCAGTCACTTCCTATAACCATCAATAAGCTTCTTACACCTCTCAGACGGAATGTTGGACCACTTTTCCTTTGCAAACTGATCCAGGTCTCTCTTATTGGAAGGTCTCTCTTTCATATCCCAACAGCAATTTTAAGATCTCTCCACAGGTGTTCAATGGGATTTAGATCTGGACTCATTGCTGCCACTTCAGAACTCTCCAGCACTTTGTTGCCATCCATTTCTGGGGGCTTTTTGACGTATGTTTAGGGTCATTGTCCTGCTGAAAGACCCAAGATCTAAGACGCAAACCCAACTTTCTGACAATGGGCTGTACAGTGCGACCCAAAATCCCTTGGTAATCCTCAGATTTCATGATGCCTTGCAAACATTCAAGGCACCCAGTGCCAGAGGCAGCAAAACAACCCCAAAACATCATTGAACCTCCCCCATATTTCACTGTAGGTGTACTGTGTTATTTTCTTTGTAGGCCTCATTCCGTTTTCAGTAAACAGTAGAATGATGCGCTTTACCAAAAAACTCTATCTTGGTCTCATCTGTCCACAAGACGTTTTCCCAGAAGGATTTTGGCTTACCCAAGTTTATTTTGGCAAAATGTAGTCTTGCTTTTTTATGTCTCTGTGTCAGCAGTGGTGTCCTCCCTAGTCTCCTGCCATAGCATTTCATTTCATTTACTTGTTGACGGATAGTTTGCGTTGACACTGATGCTCCCTGAACCTGCAGGACAGCTTGAATATCTTTGGAACATGTTTGGGGCTGCTTATCCACCATCCGGACTACCCTACAATTACACCTTTCATCAATGTTTCTCTTCCATCCAAGCCCAGGGAGATTAGCTACAGTGCCATGGGTTGCAAACTTCTTGATAATGTTGCGCACTGTGAACAAAGGCAAATCTAGATCTCTGGAGATGGACTTGTAACCTTGAGATTGTTGATATTTTTCCACAATTTTGGTTCTCAAGTCCTCTCAAGAGACAGTTCTCTTTTCCTCTTTCTGTTGTCCATGCTTAGTGTGGCACACACAGACACACAATGCAAATACTAAGTGAACTTCTCTCCTTTTTTTCTGCTTTCAGGTGTGATTTTTAAATTGCCCACACCTGTTACTTGCCCCAGGTGAGTTTAAAGGAGCATCACATGCTTGAAGCAATCTTATTTTTCCACAATTTTGAAAGGGTGCCAATAATTTTGTCCAGCCCTTTTTTGGGTCTGGTGTGATATTATGTCCAATTTCCTTTCTTTCCTCCCTTTTTTGGTTTAGTTCCAAAACACATAAAGGAAATAAACATGTGTAAAGCAAAACATGTGTTACTGTAATGCTTTTCTAAGAGAAATACTTTATCTTGAAAAATTTCAGAGGTGTCAACATTTACGACCAAGACTGTATATACATATATATATATATATATATATATATATATATATATATATAATTATTATTTTTTTTTTTTTGTATGCTGGGAGTTGTAGTTTTGCAACAGCTGGAGGCACTGTGGTTGGGAAACACAGATCTTCATTTTCAAACAATCCTGAAATCTTGCAATATTAATTTTCACCACTAGGCCTACAACTAAGCTGAGACTTCCTGTTCTGTCTGTGATGATGTCCAGACGTGGCAAAGGTTGCCAAATAAAATTGCTGAATTCCGCTGGAATTGCGGGAAAAATTGAGGCAATATTCTGTGTTATCAAAACGCAAAATTACACTGAAATTCTAAGCCACATTGACTTCAGTGGGATTCTGTTGCTGAATTCCGCAAAATTTAAGAGTGGTCTTTAATTTTGCGGAATGTGTGAACAGGACAGCGGAATCCCATTAAAGTCTATGGGCAGAAAATTCTGTACTGAAAATTCCTCCGTCTGAAACCACCGCCTAAGGAGGAAGCTTCTGGAAAGTGATCCGTACAGCATTTAAGTGAAGGATGTATAGATAAGACAGGATCTTCACAATAAATAAAGCTCAAAGCTCAGAAACCTCCTCCCTGTGGAATGGCTGTTGCAAAGGTCACAGAGAAGCAGGGTCGGTTCTGCTTATAGGCAAAATAAGCAGCTGCCTAGAGCGCCCTCTTAATGGGAGGTGCCGCTCTGCTTGCCACAAGAAAGTTAGACAACCAGCATCCAAACTACTAGCTCAGCCAGCAGCATGAGGAGGAGGTTTGTTACAGAGTGTTGTAAGCTGATTACATGAAGAGGGGGATTGTTACAGTGTGTCACCCCAGTAAGGTGGGGTGTGTGAAAGGGTGGGCCAATGGGCAAAGTCATGGGGGCGGCAAAATTAGCTTTTGCCTAGGGTGGCAAAAATCCTTACACCTGCCCTGCAGAGAAGGTCCAGTAGGATTTTGCAATTAATGTGAATGGCACTACTCCTGAGATTGGGGATTATGTACAGTAAAGCATGTGTTAAAATTATTATATTTGTTATAAATTGGATATGTTGGGTTATTGAATGCATACAGACTAAGGGTGCATTCGCACCACAATTTGTAAATATGGTCACCCGGCCCACATCTCATTCATTTGAATCAGCCGACCGGAGTCGGGAAATCTTTGCCCTGTATCCGGTTTGGTGACTGGACTTAATACCGTGGCATACTCCAGTTTTAAGTCCGGTCACAAAACCAGATAAAGGGGAAAAATGACCCGACAGGAGTCACTATCTGACTTGGGTCGGCTCATTCAAATGAATGAGATGGGGGCTGGGTCCAGCTGAAATACGGGAGAGCCAGGTTTTCACTCCCCCCCAGCAGGATCCGGTCCCCGTATGAACAAAACGTGGTATGAGGTGCCTTAAAGGTACAAATGAGTTGAGGGTCTACTCATGAGTCTTTTAGTCTTTCAGGTTCTCTTTGATATACTGTATCTACATTATATAAAAATTAAAGGGGTACTCCACTGGAAAATATTTTCTTTTAAATCAACTGGTGCCAGAAAGTTAAACAGATTTGTAAATTATTTCTATTAAAAAAATCTCAATCCTTCCAGTTCTTTTCTTTTTGAATTTCCTTTCTGTCTGACCACTGTGCTCTCTGCTGACACCTCTGTCCATGTCAGGAACTGTGCAGAGCAAGAGAGGTTTGCTATGGGGATTTGCTCCTACTCTGGACAGTTCCTGTGTATTATACAGCAGCTGAAAAGTACTGGAAGGATTGGGATTTTTTTCAATAGAAATCATTTACAAATCTGTTTAACTTTCTGGCACCAGTTGATTTAAAAGAAAATGTTTTCCAGTGGAGTACTCCTTTAAACTAACTGGAAGATTTATTAGTATTATTACTAAAACATGTCCAGTCCCCACTCCCAGATATGTTGGTGAAGAATCTGTCCTCCATATGTGCATACAAGCTATGTGTGACAATTTCCATAAATATCTAGTTCAGAGGAAATGTGCACAACTTCAATGACAACTAAGGACCTTAGTGTTTGGACAGTTCTTTGTGTAGCTTGTGTGATCTGGTCAATAGGTGCCAACATTTTACAGATGAATATTTAAGAGTCAAGCTATCAATGTGTGAAAAAGCATTACCGAATACCCTTGACTTAAAAAAAGTAAAAAGGAACACGTCAATTATAAATAACCCATTAGTTTCACGTTCTTCATTACCCTAAGGAAAGAAAAATAAAAGCATATGTTCTCAGTAAATTCTCAAAGAAACTGCCTGTACTGTAACATTCTGTCCTAAATAAAGCAGAATGCTGAAGCATGTGTTTGAAGTTTTAGTTTATTATTTAAGCTACTTTTGAGTAAAGATTTTATTAGTAGGTTTAATAAAAAAAAAGTATAATAAAATAATATTAATGAATAAATAATAATAATAATAATAATAATAATTATTATTATTATTATTATTATTTTAACGTATAGGGGTAGTTTTACTAATGAAAAAACACCAGAATTCTGGTTTTAGTAAATGTGCCCCAGAGGGTACAATACATATCCGAAAAACAGCTAGCACTACGGTACTTTACTCCTCATTACTCCAACCCTCATTACTGCAGGGGTACATTGGAGAACTGGGAACCATCAGGTCTGATCTGTCAAAAATGACACTTTGTGACTAGGGAGGTGGCAGGCTAGTATTATTTGGCTGGGAAAGGCCAAAATAAATAACTTATTCCACCCTGGTACTACTAGGCTGCTGCTGCTTGGTGTTGTATCTGGCTGCTTATAAAAAGCAGGAGGACACCATTTTTCTTAAACTAAATAAATAAAATGTATATAAAAACTATGGGTGGGGTTGCTGCTTTTAAATGCATTTTAGCTGGCAAATACTTTTTGGTTTTCTATAAAAAATAGGTGTGCCTAGATGAAAAGGGCAGTGGGACCAATAATAATCTAACAAACAGTAAACTGTGTTCCCGCTGCACATAATACGACACTATATCCTGATCTAGAATGTTATCACTGTGCTGACTATGCTATGTACATTATAGGAATATTTTTGCTAACTGTAAAAAAAAAAAAAAAAATTGCGATCAAAAATTAAAAGTTTATATGAAACACAAAACTCCAGGAGTGTTTGTAGCAGGTGAAGCAGGTGAATAATGACCCGCGAGGTGTTCTTAGCGCTGGACAATATACCTGCATCTGCTGAGTTTGCCTTTACTAATTGAGAAGTGAATTCCCAGCACAGCTTGGAACTGCTTACTGAACAAATCTGTGAGTCAAGACAAGCAAAGTATTTTAGCAGACGGTATTTAGAGACTGAACACGTTTCTGGGTCTCTTTTAGCCTATGCTGTATAAGGTCAAAATGGTACAAAGGAAAGAATGAGGCATAAGTAAAGAGGTGTCTTTACAGGTCCTACTTATGTGGTTTGTCCATTTTTATCCACTGGTAAAAAAGTGGATTATCCTATTCATTCAAAGGACTTTTCCAGGACCTTATAACTGATGGCTTAACCACAGGACAGAATGGAGAAAAGAGAAGAAGAGAATAGGAAGGACAACACCTCATGTAATCTGGTGGCTGTGTAATAGAAAAAACAACAACCAAGGTGTTCCCCACAAATATACAGACCCTAACCTGGTGGAACCCTTGCATTTAAACATGTGTTCCCTATAAGTGGATCTAGGTTGACGTGATCTGCTGCCCTTCTAGTGTCCCAACTGGAAACCTGTGCAGATACCTGGGTTGATCATAAGGAGAGCAGGAGACACTGTAGCAGACACTGCTCAAAGGATTTGCCGTCCCCTCCAAAAAGTTATTTTAAGTCAAATTTAACATCCATACAGTACAGTATGAAAAAAGTAAATAAAAGCAAAACATACACAAATATTCACAGGACAGGCCATCGATTGGTGATCAGTGGGGTTCCGACTTCCTGAACCCCCACCAACCAGCTAGGCACCCTGCATCAAACACTGCACAGTGTCGGAAGCCCTGTACTGCTCATTGCATAGCGGTGGCTCCGGGTAACTTCACCTTACCTCACAATCCCTACAAGCTGAGTTGCAGCCACCATGGGCACCACCACTATGCAATGTACAGTGCAGTATCCCGGCCCTGTTCACTGTATAATGCCAGGGACCTAATTCACACACTAATGAACTGTTTTTATAGAAAATACAGGTAGTATGTGTCTTCAATATGGCTGCCCTGAGAGAAGGTTTTATAAATAAAAATAATAAACAGCTGATTAGGAAAAAGTGACACAAACACTGAAAGAATTACAGAAAAAAGGGCCAAACCTACTGGTACAAGGGCAGGTTAGACACCATGCTATATGGGGGAGGTCGCAAAGGTGCAAAATACTCATAAACAACCACTCACACGCCTACTATTTATGAGGGGGGCCGCTGCTTAGTACTGTATTATAACTGATAAGGCAATACAAAGGTTGCCAGTTGCACTAAAGCATGTAGTGCACCATGCTGGCTTACAATCTATTAGTGACGCCCCCACTAGTCAATCAGGCGGCTTCCCAGCATCTTTTATGTGCACCCCATAAAGCACTGGTACCCTGGGCTCCCCAGCATTACAAGGCCAGACCATGTCCACATCATTAAAAATATATACTAGACATGATACACATGAGGTTTTACAGAAAAAAACATAGAAAAGCGTGCAAATCCAAGGTCTTAATCAACAGGAAAGCAATGCTAACCACAGAGCCACCGCAAGCAATGGTTGAAATCCCAAGATGTCATAGAGGATCAACAAAACCCCAACATGTTCTGATTTCTTTAGATCAGTGGTCTCAAACTGTGGCCAGGGCTGGTGCAAGGATTTTTGCCACCCTAGGCAAAAGCTAATTTTGCTGCACCTTAACTCCGCCCATTGGCCTGCCCTTTGACATGCCCCATCTTACTACTGTGGTGACATTTTAACAAACCTTCTCCCCATGTAATCCCCTAATTACTGGGGTGACACACTGTAACAAGCCCCCCTCCTTATGAAATTAGACTACTACTGGGGTGACACATTGTAACAAAACTCCTCCTCATGTAATCTCCTTATTTCTGGGGTCACACACAGTAACAAACCTCCTCCTCATGTAATCTCCTTACTGCTGGGGTGACACACTGTAACAAACCCACTCCTTATGTAATTACCTTACTACTGGGGTGACACACATCAGAGGGGTGTTATGGTGGTGCTGCTGGCTGAGCTGGTTGAGCGAGTGGTTCAGATAGTGGCTGTCTAACTTTCTTGTGGCAGACAGAGCGGCACCCCCATCAAGAGGGCGCTCTAGGCAGCTGCCGATTTTGCCTTTAGGAAGAGCCGGCCCTGACTGTGGCCCTCCAGATTTTTGCAAAACTTCAACTCCCAGCATACCCAGACAGCCATTGGCTGCTTGAAGTTGAAGTTTTGCAACATCTTGGGGGGGAGGGGGGGCACAATTTGAGACCACTGCTTTAGATCTTAAGATATTTCATCTTATAAGTCTCTATTCTTGGAGCTCTTCCCATTTGTAATGACCTGCATTCAAGTAGGAATTATACTTGTAAAGGTAGTGACCCCTGAAGGTTACACAGCCCTTTGACACCATCACCATGGTACCGTATACTATATACCCCACTCCTGCTATCAGATTGAGAAAAAAATACTCAAATGAATTCAGACATTGCCATCAACAAGCTCCAGCTCCATGACGGTTCACGCTACAGGTGATTAATGAAATCATTGGTGGGTAGCCCAATCCTAGCCAGGGAGGTCAACCACCGCTCTGACCCGCAATTCACTTCTCTCTCTTTCTAATAGCTAAATGTTGTCTTGCTCTATGAATAGTTACATCCAATAAAGAAGATTATGCTGAAGAAGTGCAGAAGTGCTGAACATAAGATTGAATTTGGGCCAGTGGTGATTTAAATACGGCCCTATTTCCCCCACTAATCACCTCTTCCAGCACTTCTCCCTTCAATTATCGTTTATCATTTTACATTAGCGAATGCATTATCGTTCAGCTTCCATAGACCTCTACAATGTCATCTACTGTTAGCACATTCATCTGCAATAGATTTACATTGATTGAGATGGGGGAAACAAAGCGGCGTAAATGTTATGCAAGCAATATTCTCGGGAACACCGGGGTCACCGGATAAGAGATTAGGCTAAAGTTGTAATTCTTTTATGGTACGGAATTTCATGGGTTTTTCTTAATGCTGGGTTCCTTCAGATTTGATGTGAATTTTTTAACAGTAAAGCAATAATGTATCACTAGCCTATGGTTTATTCCCAGGTTACTTCCATATAAACTGAAGAAAGGTTTTACTACCCGTCTAGTAATGAATCATTAACCCTGTATGTATTACAGAGGCAGCTCGGGTAGCCCATATGCAAATTACGAATGCAACATCTTTTAGATTAACTTATTTTATTAAATTTTTTTTTGCGTTTTTCAACAAGGTCAACGATATTTGCAATATTACTGTTTAAGGATAGGGTCACGCGTAGCGTATTTGAAGCTGCGGATGCACTATTGTCTGTCCTTAGAGTGTGCCTCCAGCTGTGCCCGTGTGTCTTTCTCGCAGCAGCAATTTGCCACTATGAGCAGACACAGAGGGTGCTGTGAGTCGTACAAGGATGCGCAGCTCTACAGACATCGCAGACACTCCCCCTGCTCCCTGAGCTAAGCCAAGAGTGGCAGCAATGTCTGGAGTACACTGTGCATGCGTGTGCACGACTCACAGCACCCTCTGTGTTTGCTCAGTGGACTGCTGCTGCGAGAAAGACACACGGGCACAGCTGGAAGCACACTCTAGGGATGGGCAGTAGCGCATCTGCAGCATCAAATATGCAGCAGATGTGCTACATGTCAACCTACCCTGATGGTGTATTCACACATACCATATCCTGAACTCAGCTTCAAACCTCTAGCTTCAAATCCTGCACATCAAATATGCGCAGGATACTGTACATGTGAATACATCCTAAGCGCCCACAGTGTGCCTTCATATGTGCCTGCTCGGAGCAGCAATCCGCCACTATGAGCAGAAGCACCACTTTGTGCGAGTCGTAGCGTGCGAGCGCAGTATACTCGCACACATCGCGGCTGCTCTGGACCTAGCTCAGGGAGCAGGGGGAGCGGCCACGATGTGTGCGAGTACACTGTACATGTGCACAGCGACTCGCACATCGCAGTGTATCTGCTCTTAGCGGCGGATTGCCACTCTGAGCAGGCACATCTGGAGGCACACTGTAGGGTCCATCGTCGATGGATCCGCAGCCTAAAATATGTTGTGGATCCGTCCGTGTGAACGAGCCCTAAAAAAATAAATACATTTGCCATTAAGGCTTAATCAAATCATCATCAATTAGCAGAAGCAGCTATATAGAGCTAGCACTTTTATGCATTAGGCTCCTTTCACACTACCGCTATGACCTTTGAATAACGGCCGTCAAACTCTTATCTTTTTTTTTTTTTTTGTAGTTTGACGGCTGTCATTTTGACGGGTCATAACGGGCAATAACGGGTCCCGAGGGACCCCATTATAGTCAATGGGGTCCGTCGGGCGCCGCTATTTTCAGAGAGAATAGCGGGAGAAAAAGACGGTGCAAGCACAATTTTTTCTCTCGCTATAATCGATCCTAAAATTACTGCCAGAGACAAACGGCAGTGTGAATGTAGCCTTACAAGGACAGACTATTTATTTTAATGGTCACCATGTAATTCTTCATTTCTCCTGCAGGGGCACTGTTGTGAAAGTTAACAGTTGCTGCCAATTTTCCCAGCAGATTACAGGTGACTGTTGGGAGTCTCAGCAGCAGGACCTTGTGCAGCAGCAGCACCTTATGACTATCTTACCTTTAGGAAACCCTGTGAAAAAAGGGACTGTGCAAAGCAGAATTTCTGGACAGAATTTCTGCCGGAGATCGAGTCGACAGCACTAGGACCGCATGGACTACATTGCCATCCCCATAGATGTCAATGCATTTCTGAGCAGATCTCCCAAAAGATCCACCCAGAAATGCATTGCAGTCTATGGGGACAGCAATGTAGTCTGCTCGGTCCTAGCACCTTGATCTCTGACAGCCGTCTTGATCTCTGACAGAAATTCTGCCCAGGAATTCTGCAGTGTGAACCCAGCCTTATAGTCATCTATATTTCTCAGATTGTAAGATCTGTTGTAGATATCCAATATGCGACAATAAGGCTTTACGTTCCTGTTACGTCAGGTTTATGTTGCCTTTTGACAACTATTAAACATAGGCCGGTAAAAAAAATATGCAACTGTTTGCAATTTTACCAAAACGTTAAAAAAAAAAATCTATTTTTTTTCCCAAGCTCCAGCCGTGTGCAAAAATATGTGGCTTTATGCCAGTTTATGCTACATTTACCGTGTGGGTGGGGCTTGTGATGTAGGGGTGTGGTTTTGGGAAAAGCAGGCATGGTTTTCCTATGCGCCAAATTTACTAGACTTTTTTGCCTACTAGAAGGTTAAAACTTACTGTATTTTTCGCCCTATAGGACGCAATTTATAGGTGCAAAATCTAAAAAAATAAAGATTTAGAACCCAATAGTGGTCTTTAACCTGCGGACCTCCAGATGTTGCAAAACTACAACATCTGGAGGTCCGCAGATTGAAGACCACTGCATAGGAGGTAATACTCACGTGTCCCCGCCGCTCCGGACCGGTCACCGCTGTCCAGGATGTCGCTCCATCGCTGTCGCCGTGTCCCCATCGCTCCGGAACGTCTCTTCCGCTGGCCGGGTATCCTCGCTCTCCGTCGCCGCCATCACGTCGTTACGCACACCGACGCACGTACGTGACCACGTGATGACGAGGAAGGAGAGCGCCGGCCATACAGGGGATCCCTTAACGGAGAAGACACCGAGGAGGCAGGTAATGTCCCCCCTGGTGTCCTGTAAGCACTAACCCGGCTATTCAGTCGGGCTGTTCGGGACCGCCGCGATGAAATCGCGGCGGTCCCGAACAGCCCGACTGAACAGCCAGGTTAGTGTCACTTTCGCTTCAGATGCGGTGGTCAGCTTTGATCGCCGCATCTGAAGGGTTAATACAGGGCATCACCGCGATCGGTGATGTCCTGTATTAGCCGCGGGTCCCGGCCGTTGATGGCCGCAGGGACCGCCGCGATAGGGGTGTATTCGCCGTATAAGACGCACCAACTTTTTCCCCCCAGTTTTGGGGAAGAAAAAGTGCGTCTTATACGGCGAAAAATAAGGTAAATGGAGCTGGAAATGATCTCCTCCCATGTAACTGGATTCACCCAGAGGTGTGTGCCTCCTGATAAATCCAGCAAACTCCTGGCAGGGGGTTGATTTAAAGCTGCAAGAGAGACGTGGTCTTCATAAATCCCCCCATAATCTGCATAGCCAAAAAAAAATCTGGAGAACTGTCAATGGGATCCTTTATAAAATCATGAATCCAGATGTCAGCAGAACATAAATGGAACAGAAACTACACGTCTATAAATAACAATATGTAACACAAGCACAACCAGGATTCAGATGAATTGTATTCTGTTTATGTAAATACATGTATAGTCAGCAATATAATAGTTCTTCTTAATACCTTTGTTGTAATCTCATTCATGCAATGTCCATACAGTACATGGGAGCACACGTATTAGTAGCACTTGAATGGCTGCTCATCTCGCTCCACATCTCTCCCTTTAGTAAATCTGCCCCAATTATTTCCAAAAATAGCCTCTTTGTCTTTTTAGTATATATTCATTTTGTTCTCCTGCTCCCTGTGACTGTTTTGTACTTCTGACTCGTTTAACACTGTGTTCCCAGGAGATATCTATTCCTTCAGGAAGTCTCCGAGCAATCACAGCTGATTTGCTACAGTGACCGAGGAGGAGAACATATACGAGGAGTAATGGAATAGTATATGTGACACTGAGGCCTTAGAAATGTGACACAGATGGAAGCATCCTATTGTATTATATGTCAATGTTTCATTAATGTTTCATATAGCATTTTAGTAAAGCAATTAAGACTAACTCTTACATTGAACACATTGTATTTCCGTTATATTGTATTGTTCAATGATTCTTTATCCATTTATTTGTTGATAATAATGCTTTACAGTACCTGTCTATCTATCTCATATTTACATATCTATCTATCTATCTATCTCCTATCTATCTATCTATCTATCTATCTCCTATCTATCTATCTATCTATCTATCTATCTACAGAATCTATCTATCTCCCATCTATCTATCTCATTTCTATCTATCAATCTCATATCTATCTATCTATCTCATTTCTATCTATCTATCTCATATCTACCTATCTATCTATCTATCTATCTATCTATCTATCTCATATCTATCTATCTCATATTTACATATCTATCTATCTATCTATCTCCTATCTATCTATATATCTACAGAATATATCTATCTATCTATCTCACATCTTTCTATCTATCTATCTCATTTCTATCTATCGATCTCATATCTATCTATCTATCTCACATCTATCTATCTATCTCATATCTATCTATCTATCTATCTATCTATCTCATATCTATCTATCTCATATCTATCTATCTCATTTCTATCTATCAATCTCATATCTATCTATCTATCTAAAGCAAGGAGGTTGTCCCACAGCACTCCAAAATGGTGGATAACAAAGTGTTTATTGCCTCATGGTAGGATACAACGTTTCGACTGTCACCACGGTCTTTTTCAAGCATGCTTGAAAAAGACCGTGGTGACGGTCGAAACGTTGTATCCTACCATGAGGCAATAAACACTTTGTTATCCACCATTTTGGAGTGCTGTGGGACAACCTCCTTGCTTTGCATCTACTCTGCTGCCAGTGACCCGGGCTGCGATTGGGCCCGCTTGCACCCGCCTCATCCACATACTCGGTGTGCTGCTCCTCTCCTTTACCTGTAGCTATCTATCTATCTATCTATCTATCTCATATCTATCTATCTCATATCTATCTATCTATCTATCTATCTCATATCTATCTATCTCATATCTATCTATATATATCCCAAGTAGAGCAGCACAGCCTTGCAAGAATTCTGTGTTCGGTGCACGATGTACGGGTGCCTGGGTTAGGGCTCCACTTGACAAAGTAATCCAGAAAACAGAAACACACAAAAAAATTAGGTGAAAAAAACTTGTGGATTTATTTCATTATTCCAGTGCAAAAATCAGGAGAGCAACATTTCTGAGGCCTCTTGCCGCCATTATCAAGCTTGATAATGGCGGCGAGAGGTCGCAGAAACGTTGCTCTCCTGATTTTTTCACTGGAATAATTAAATAAATCCACAAGTTTTTTTCACCTAATTTTTTTGTGTGCTGCTGTTTTCTGGATTACTATCTATCTATCTATCCATAATGATGCTGTTGAATAAATACCTTTATGGTTCTTCCCCCCATAATCCCCCTCACCCACTGATAAGACTACAAGATGCTGATCTTAGTTTGCATTTCCCTTTCTCCGGCAGTGTAACATGGTAAGGTCATGTGGCCCTATTTGTGTCAGTATTTTGTATCCGTATTTGTAAACATAAACCAATAGTTGAACTAACACAGAGCGCAGCCATAATAGAGAGATATGTTTTGGACTCCCTCTTTGTTTTTGTTTACAAATACTAATGAAAAATACTGACCAAAAAACTACAGTATGTAAGTGGCCTTACACAATTACGCTCTGCTCCATCTGTTTACTATAGGATAACCGTCAAATAATACATTATAAAAGTAATAATAAGCGCTCCTGAAAGTACCCAAATACATTAGTAGGGTTTCTATTTGAAAGTTAAGTTAAAGAAGAGAAGAAGATCATAGAAGAAATAGATCAGCCATAAAAAAGAGATTACTCGTTTTTAACCAGGAGATTAACCAAGCTTTCCACAGAGACCACCCAGAATAATGAAGTTATCCCATGGCTGGCAAACTTTTATAATCCACTTAATAAAATGCTGCATATTCAGTAAATAATTTGGTATTTAGAGATTAAGTGTGAGAAAAAAAAAAAAGATAATAAAAACGGTGGGGGGGGGGGGAAGAACGCAAGCGACAGCGAAAGAAATCAAATTAATCAAATAAAAACAATGCACTCGCTTATCCTCTTTGAGAGATTGTCGTCCAACAGCGATATCTTTATTAGCAGAAAACCTGATCACACACCATATGCCAAAGTCTCAAACAATACCATTTTTAAATTCTGAAAAATAAATACATTAATAATAATAATAATAATAAAAATAATAATAATAATTATTATTATTATTATTAATAATAATAAATAATAAAGAAATAAATAATTAGAATTTTCCAAACTGAAATTAGCCTTCCCGTGAGTGGTCAGAATGTAAATTGGTCCATATGTCATCAGCAAAATAATGTCCAACAACAAACCTGTCATGCTGACTTACTATCACTGGTACATTAGATGGGGCTATCTCAGAGCACAGTCCTTCTAAGTAGTATTGAGCGGCATAGGCCATATTCGAATTCGCGAATATTCGCGAATATATGGACGAATATTCATCATATATTCGCGAATATTCGCATATTCGTAACATTCTCGTTTTATTTTCGCATATGCGAATATTCGCGTATGCGAAAATTAACGTATGCGAAAATTAACATATACAAAATTAGCATATGCGAAAATTCGCTAATTTTCGCATATGCGAATTCTCGCTTGCCAATCTCACACAGTAGTATTAGAGCCTTCTTTACATCACTGTGATGTGTACTGTGAAAAAAACAAAACAAAAAAAAAACGAATATTTGTAATTACGAATATATAGCGCTATATTCGCGAATATTATTCGAATTGCGAATATGCGATATTCGCGAATAATATTCGAATTGCGAATATTCGCGAGCAACACTACTTCTAAGTTCTGAGTGAATTCCCCCCCCCCCCCCCCCCCCCCCAGAAAAAAAAAATAAAATGGCGGCACCTTGCCAAACTATATAAATGCAATAACTAAGATTCTGAATCTGAGTAATGGAAACTAAAAAAGAAGTAATTTGTCAATAAAGGAATATACAGTTATATGCAACAAGCTGGAGGCACTCCATCTGGTGTCCCATCCGGTGCCCCATAGGCTGAAATAGAGCACTACACCAGACCTATGGACAATTTGGTATAAATGCCCTCTGGAGGGATTGTGCCAGATCATAAAATACTGCATACACCTTTTTTGATCCAGGGTAATCATGCCAGTTGGCAACTATGCCAGTTCTCCATGTATATATGAACATGGATCAGTTTTCTGATAAAGCTTGTTGACAGGATATGTTAGGGTTCTGTTAGATCAAGATGGCTTAAATAACACTACAGACTACATTATTCTTTTAGTAAAAAAATAAGGCAAAATCCAATTTAATGCTATACAAGATTCTACAGTGTGGAGTGAGTGTTAGGCTGGGTTCACACCTGTGTTGTATTTCCCATTCTATTATGTCATTGGAACAAAACAACGACAAAACAACAGTCCAACAAATCCCTTATACGACAGACATGAGCAGCAACTGAAGCACCCCATTGACTTTACTAGTGTCCATGAGATTTTGTCTAAAATTCTTGATGGAACCTGTGAAACACCCAATGGAGCCTCCACTGAAGTTGCAAACACAGCCTTACATTGGTTAGGAAATAAAGAGCTAAAATTCCAATGGTTTTCAACCCTTTATGTCTAGAAAAGATCAAGAACTATTCCTTCAGCTCTTTGTGGTTCATAAACAGAAAGCGAGCAACATCACAAAGAGGGAAGAAACAGGGGAATGGTGTATGTGAAATCTACAAGTCAATGTTGACTTGGTGACATTCCGCGTATGAAATGTCATGTAAGCCGTTACTGGTTTTTCACCTAGTGGGACACAATTATAATTATATATATAAGATTTATAAGTGAAACACCTTCACATATATTTGCAGGTAGTCTTCATCATGAGTGATTGCTGTATATGTGATTTTGTAATTTTGGAAATTGTGAAAAAGCTCAGAAAAAAATATACATAAATAATATGGACTTTTATTACAAGCAAGGTCAAGAAGACAGTTTACTTAGTATAATTTAGGATTTATGTATTTAGTACTGTACTGTGGACATCATCTATTCAGATAAATACACAATGTTGATGATATCACTAACACCAGGGGACATGGGCAATAAACAAAGCCTGGGCCTGTGACTTTAATGACTGGTTAATCCTTTGATCCCATCCGGTCAGATTTAATCATCTTCATTTATAAAAGTTATGTTCAAATATCACTTGTCAAATATTTCTGGGTCACACTGGCATTCATATTGTGTTGGTGAATGCCGATGACTACGAAGACATCATAAAACCTGGGAGGAGTCATGCATGTTAAATACAAATTTCAGAAGGAAGACAAAAAGTCCCCATCTAAAGGTTATCAAATTAGAGATGATGTATATGAGCATGCTTAGAAAGACAACTGTATTATTAATGACATAGGATTTTCGGGGGCTCTGGTAAAGATTTTGCATTGGAATGGAAAAACTGCTGGTGGAGTTGTTCTTTAGAATAGTGGAATGGTTGGCTCCCATACTTTTTTTTCCCAGCCACATTCCCTTCGATGCGTACTGTGCTTGAAACTACAATTCCCTGCAGCCCTGTGGAAAATTATCTCTCTCCCACCCAGTGGTCACTTTACCCATTGAAGCGCAGCTACGCTCCCTTTCAACACCTGCCTAGTGGTGCATTGTCTCTGGCCGCACTGCAATCTTGGGAAAGGCCCAAATGAACATCCTGGGAAAAGATCACATAACAATTATGATACTAGCAACCAAACACAGGTACAGACACTATATTATGTACTACACTAACTTTACAGCCCCTGTGTCACGATGCCGGCTGGCAGGTAGTGGATCCTCTGTGCCAGAGAGGGATTGGCGTGGACCGTGCTAGTGGACCGGTTCTAAGCCACTACTGGTTTTCACCAGAGCCCGCCGCAAAGCGGGATGGTCTTGCTGCGGCGGTAGTGACCAGGTCGTATCCACTAGCAACGGCTCACCTCTCTGGCTGCTGAAGATAGGCGCGGTACAAGGGAGTAGGCAAAAGCAAGGTCGGACGTAGCAGAAGGTCGGGGCAGGCAGCAAGGATCGTAGTCAGGGGCAACGGCAGAAGGTCTGGAAACACAGGCAAGGAACACACAAGGAACGCTTTCACTGGCACTAAGGCAACAAGATCCGGCAAGGGAGTGCAGGGGAAGTGAGGTGATATAGGGAAGTGCACAGGTGAACACACTAATTGGAACCACTGCGCCAATCAGCGGCGCAGTGGCCCTTTAAATCGCAGAGACCCGGCGCGCGCGCGCCCTAGGGAGCGGGGCCGCGCGCGCCGGGACAGAACAGACGGAGAGCGAGTCAGGTAGGGGAGCCGGGGTGCGCATCGCGAGCGGGCGCTACCCGCATCGCGAATCGCATCCCGGCTGGCAGCGGAATCGCAGCGCCCCGGGTCAGAGGACGTGACCGGAGCGCTGCCGCGGGGAGAGTGAAGCGAGCGCTCCGGGGAGGAGCGGGGACCCGGAGCGCTCGGCGTAACAGTACCCCCCCCCTTGGGTCTCCCCCTCTTCTTAGAGCCTGAGAACCTGAGGAGCAGACTTTTGTCTAGGATGTTGTCCTCAGGTTCCCAGGATCTCTCTTCAGGACCACAACCCTCCCAGTCCACTAAAAAAAATTTTTTTCCTCTGACCTTTTTGGCAGCTAAAATTTCTTTGACCGAGAAGATGTCCGAGGAGCCGGAAACAGGAGTGGGAGGAACAGATTTGGGAGAAAAACGGTTGAGGATGAGTGGTTTGAGAAGAGAGACGTGAAAGGCATTAGGGATACGAAGAGAGGGAGGAAGAAGAAGTTTATAAGAGACAGGATTAATTTGACACAAAATTTTGAAAGGACCAAGATAGCGTGGTCCCAACTTGTAGCTAGGGACACGGAAGCGGACATATTTAGCGGAGAGCCATACCTTGTCTCCAGGGGAAAAAACGGGGGGGGCTCTTCTTTTCTTATCCGCGAACTTCTTCATGCGTGATGAAGCCTGTAAGAGAGATTTTTGGGTCTCTCTCCATATGATGGAAAGGTCACGAGAAATTTCATCCACAGCGGGCAGACCAGAGGGCAAGGGAGTAGGGGGGGGGGGGAAGAGGGTGACGGCCGTACACCACGAAAAATGGGGATTTGGAGGAAGACTCAGAGACCCTGAAGTTATACGAGAATTCGGCCCATGGGAGGAGATCTGCCCAGTCATCCTGGCGGGAGGAAACAAAATGTCGCAAATAATCACCCAAGATCTGGTTAATCCTTTCTACTTGTCCATTGGACTGGGGATGATATGCAGAAGAAAAATTTAATTTAATCTTGAGTTGTTTACAGAGAGCCCTCCAGAATTTAGACACGAATTGGACGCCTCTATCCGAGACAATCTGCGTAGGCAACCCGTGAAGACGAAAAATGTGTACAAAAAATTGTTTAGCCAACTGAGGCGCAGAAGGAAGACCAGGAAGAGGGATGAAATGTGCCATTTTGGAGAATCGATCAACGACCACCCAAATAACAGTGTTGCCACGGGAAGGGGGTAAATCAGTAATAAAATCCATACCAATCAGAGACCAAGGCTGTTCGGGGACAGGCAGAGGATGAAGAAAACCAGCGGGCTTCTGGCGAGGAGTCTTATCCCGGGCACAGATAGTGCAGGCTCGCACAAAGTCCACAACATCCGTCTCCAGAGTCGGCCACCAATAGAAGCGGGAGATGAGTTGCACAGATTTCTTGATACCCGCATGACCTGCGAGATGGGAGGAGTGACCCCATTTGAGGATTCCGAGGCGTTGGCGAGGAGAAACAAAGGTCTTTCCTGGAGGAGTCTGCCTGATGGAGGCAGGAGAAGTGGAGATCAGGCAGTCAGGTGGAATGATGTGTTGCGGAGAGAGTTCAACTTCTGAGGCATCCGAGGAACGAGAGAGAGCATCGGCCCTAATGTTCTTATCGGCAGGACGAAAGTGAATCTCAAAATTAAATCGGGCAAAGAACAGAGACCACCGGGCCTGGCGAGGATTCAGCCGTTGGGCAGACTGGAGGTAGGAGAGGTTCTTGTGGTCGGTGTAGATAATAACAGGAGAACTTGATCCCTCCAGCAGATGCCTCCATTCCTCAAGTGCTAGTTTAATGGCTAGAAGCTCTCGATCCCCGATGGAGTAGTTCCTCTCCGCTGGAGAGAAGGTCCTAGAGAAAAAACCACAAGTGACAGCATGCCCGGAAGAATTTTTTTGTAGAAGAACAGCTCCAGCTCCCACTGAGGAGGCATCAACCTCCAATAGGAAGGGTTTGGAAGGGTCAGGTCTGGAGAGGATGGGAGCCGAAGAAAAGGCAGACTTGAGTCGTTTAAAGGCGTCTTCTGCTTGAGGAGGCCAGGACTTGGGATCAGCATTTTTTTTGGTTAAAGCCACGATAGGAGCCACAATGGTAGAAAAATGTGGAATAAATTGCCTGTAATAATTGGCGAACCCCAAAAAGCGTTGGATAGCACGGAGTCCGGAGGGGCGTGGCCAATCTAAGACGGCAGAGAGTTTGTCTGGATCCATCTGTAGTCCCTGGCCAGAGACCAAATATCCTAGAAAAGGAAGAGATTGGCATTCAAACAGACATTTCTCAATTTTGGCATAGAGTTGGTTGTCACGAAGTCTCTGAAGAACCATACGGACATGCTGGCGGTGTTCTTCTAGATTGGCAGAAAAAATTAGGATATCGTCCAGATATACAACAACACAGGAGTATAACAGATCACGAAAAATTTCATTGACAAAGTCTTGGAAGACGGCAGGGGCGTTGCACAGTCCAAAGGGCATGACCAGATACTCAAAGTGTCCATCTCTGGTGTTAAATGCCTTTTTCCACTCGTCCCCCTCTCTGATGCGGATGAGGTTATAGGCGCCTCTTAAGTCCAATTTAGTGAAGATGTGGGCACCTTGGAGGCGATCAAAGAGTTCAGAGATGAGGGGTAAGGGGTAGCGGTTCTTAACCGTGATTTTATTAAGACCGCGGTAGTCAATGCAAGGACGTAGGGAGCCATCTTTTTTGGACACAAAGAAAAATCCGGCTCCGGCAGGAGAGGAGGATTTACGGATAAAGCCCTTTTTTAGATTCTCCTGGACGTATTCGGACATGGCAAGAGTCTCTGGGGCAGAGAGAGGATAAATTCTGCCCCGGGGTGGAGTAGTACCCGGGAGGAGGTCGATAGGGCAATCATAAGGCCTGTGAGGAGGTAGAGTCTCAGCTTGTTTTTTGCAGAAAACATCCGCGAAGTCCATATAGGCCTTAGGGAGACCGGTTACTGGAGGAACCACAGAGTTACGGCAAGGGTTACTGGGAACCGGTTTTAGACAGTTCTTGGAACAAGAGGACCCCCAACTCTTGATTTCCCCAGTGGACCAATCCAGGGTAGGGGAATGAAGTTGAAGCCAGGGAAGTCCAAGGAGAATTTCCGAGGTGCAATTGGGGAGGACCAAAAGTTCAATCCTCTCATGATGAGATCCGATGCTCATAAGAAGGGGCTCCGTGCGGAAACGTATGGTACAGTCCAATCTTTCATTATTTACACAATTGATGTAGAGGGGTCTGGCGAGACTGGTCACCGGGATGTTGAACCTTTTGACGAGAGAGGCCAAAATAAAATTTCCTGCAGATCCAGAGTCCAAGAAGGCCACTGTAGAGAAGGAGAAGGCAGAGGCAGACATCCGCACAGGCACAGTAAGACGTGGAGAAGCAGAGTAGACATCAAGGACTGTCTCACCTTTGTGCGGAGTCAGCGTACGTCTTTCCAGGCGGGGAGGACGGATAGGACAATCTCTCAGGAAGTGTTCGGTACTAGCACAGTACAGGCAGAGGTTCTCCATACGGCGTCGTGTCCTCTCTTGAGGTGTCAGGCGAGACCGGTCGACCTGCATAGCCTCCACGGCGGGAGGCACAGGAACAGATTGCAGGGGACCAGAGGAGAGAGGAGCCGAGGAGGAGAAACGCCTCGTGCGAACAGAGTCCATATCTTGGCGGAGTTCCTGACGCCTTTCGGAAAAACGCATGTCAATGCGAGTGGCTAGGTGAATAAGTTCATGTAGATTAGCAGGAATTTCTCGTGCGGCCAGAACATCTTTAATGTTGCTGGATAGGCCTTTTTTGAAGGTCGCGCAGAGGGCCTCATTATTCCAGGACAATTCTGAAGCAAGAGTACGGAATTGTACGGCATACTCGCCAACGGAAGAATTACCCTGGACCAGGTTCAACAGGGCAGTCTCAGCAGAAGAGGCTCGGGCAGGTTCCTCAAAGACACTTCGGATTTCCGAGAAGAAGGAGTGTACAGAGGCAGTGACGGGGTCATTGCGGTCCCAGAGCGGTGTGGCCCATGACAGGGCTTTTCCGGACAGAAGGCTGACTACGAAAGCCACCTTAGACCTTTCAGTGGGAAACAGGTCCGACATCATCTCCAGATGCAGGGAACATTGGGAAAGAAAGCCACGGCAAAACTTAGAGTCCCCATCAAATTTATCCGGCAAGGATAAGCGTATCCCAGGAGCGGCCACTCGCTGCGGAGGAGGTGCAGGAGCTGGCGGAGGAGATGATTGCTGAAGCTGTGGTAGTAACTGTTGTAGCATAACGGTCAGTTGAGACAGCTGTTGGCCTTGTTGCGCTATCTGTTGTGACTGCTGGGCGACCACCGTGGTGAGGTCAGCGACAACTGGCAGAGGAACTTCAGCGGGATCCATGGCCGGATCTACTGTCACGATGCCGGCTGGCAGGTAGTGGATCCTCTGTGCCAGAGAGGGATTGGCGTGGACCGTGCTAGTGGACCGGTTCTAAGCCACTACTGGTTTTCACCAGAGCCCGCCGCAAAGCGGGATGGTCTTGCTGCGGCGGTAGTGACCAGGTCGTATCCACTAGCAACGGCTCACCTCTCTGGCTGCTGAAGATAGGCGCGGTACAAGGGAGTAGGCAAAAGCAAGGTCGGACGTAGCAGAAGGTCGGGGCAGGCAGCAAGGATCGTAGTCAGGGGCAACGGCAGAAGGTCTGGAAACACAGGCAAGGAACACACAAGGAACGCTTTCACTGGCACTAAGGCAACAAGATCCGGCAAGGGAGTGCAGGGGAAGTGAGGTGATATAGGGAAGTGCACAGGTGAACACACTAATTGGAACCACTGCGCCAATCAGCGGCGCAGTGGCCCTTTAAATCGCAGAGACCCGGCGCGCGCGCGCCCTAGGGAGCGGGGCCGCGCGCGCCGGGACAGAACAGACGGAGAGCGAGTCAGGTAGGGGAGCCGGGGTGCGCATCGCGAGCGGGCGCTACCCGCATCGCGAATCGCATCCCGGCTGGCAGCGGAATCGCAACGCCCCGGGTCAGAGGACGTGACCGGAGCGCTGCCGCGGGGAGAGTGAAGCGAGCGCTCCGGGGAGGAGCGGGGACCCGGAGCGCTCGGCGTAACACCCTGTAGCATAGTGAAATAAAAAAATAAAAAAAAAAACAGAATACCTCTTTAAGTTGGCCATGTGAATTACATAGAAGAGGCTTTATGATTAAACAACTATTGAACAGACATTTGTCTGATGAACAACACCCATATTGTCTTTAACATTTACGTCAATCTGCCCCTACATGGTCAATGACCATGGGTGAAGAACAAATCACCTGGGAATGTTCTTTCCTGAAAGATCTTTTACCTTTTGGCTTAAAATGTCAACAGTCTCCCCTCGAGAGGCTAAAACTATCATTCATTCTAACACTTCACCCAATGAACAATCATTTTGGTTGAAATTGTTGGTCTTCATCAACTTTAACCTAACATCCATGGGCACCTTTAGTTTTTGCTTACTTTTTGCTCTTTTTTTAGTAACATAATGTCTAGGTCTTGAACAAAGGATGAAGCATCTTTCAGTAGCACAAAAGAAGATGGTGTTTCGAAATCTCCGAAACACTCAGATATGTCTGGTACAAGATGAACGCAACTTCCTACGAAAAAGCACTTTAGGGAAAATGTTTGTCCTGTGGAGGAGATACAGCTATCTGCCTGACAAGACTGGCTGTCTCCCAGCTGAATGACGTTAATGAACAACATCACTTGTTATTCTCTTTCTTTGAAAACCCAGAAAAAAAAATATTTTGGAACAAAATAATTTTCCTCGCATTGTGGTAAAAGCCTCTGTTTGCGTCCATTTCTCAGCACATCACATGACGACAGGAGAACGTCTAGCCGAAAGTGGATAATGGACTAGGTTTTTCTTACCATATTATGAAAATGCTAAAGAAAAGTAATTATTAATTTCCTCTTCCAGGCCACCGGCTAATTGATTTTGCACAGGCCTCATTAAAAATAGATATTTTCCTCCTTTTAGGGGCTTGTTTTGTAGGAGCCTAAGGCAGCAGGCAGGGGGTCCTGAGGGAGATCAGTCACTGACCGCTGTAGCAGAGGTATCTGTCCATCAGGCTTGTCAGGGCTGTGTTCACTCCATCCCCCTGAAGATATGAGAATTTGCAAGGGAAATACCATTGTGGATGAGCGATTGTTATTACAGGACGTAGTTGGATGAAGTCAGACTAGTTACTGTAGGAGAAGGTCACATGAGGGTCTACAATGCCCAGATTATGTAATCGGTCTCATTTGTGAGACTATTTGTCCTAGTGCATCTAATAAGTAGGACTTGAATGATGAGTTTTCATCCTTTTACACCAGTGGTTTCCTTAATTAGCAAAACTCCAATTTTCAGCGGACAGGGCATGCTTGAAATTGTAGTTTTGCAACATCTGGAGAGCCAACTTTTGGCATGGTCTAAGACAATGGGTCTACTTCAGGGCTCAAGTCCTGCAGGAACGCATGGGAATGGAGTTCTTGCACTTTTTTTATACAGCAGGAACACTGTTCCCATTAGCAGCAGTCCAGCCTTTAAGTAGAAATCTTGGGTGAGTTCCCACACTTTTTCCCCAGGATTTAAAGAGTACCTATCATGAACTTATCTGTCCCTAATTGCCCCCCCCCCCCCCAATCTGTCCCTGACTAATCCTTCATTTTTTTTCTAAAACCCTATTTCCTACCTTTATTAGTCCCTTCTTCCTTGCTCAGTTCCTGGCATCTGTGGAAGAAGAAGGGGGAGTGGCCCGGCAGGCATGATGTCTGCTTAAGCCTACCTGGGCTCACTTCCGCCCTTCTTCCTCACTGTGGGATCGCTTCTAATCAGGTAAACGGAAGATGAATTGGCTTGGGGTGCTGTTGGGAGCTGCAGGCGGCATGTAATCACACACAGAGGGGCAGGGGGTGCGGTGTAGTGGCGTCGGGAGCTGCAGGCCGACATGTAATGTAATCACTGGGGTGCTGCGGGCCAGCATGTAACCACGGGGTGCTGCAGGCAGGCTTGTAATTTGGGGTGGCCTGCCGTGCACAGCGCTCATTCCCGCCTGTCTGATTGACAGGCAGGGAGCTCTGCTGTGCTTTTCAGTGTCCCGGCTGAATTCAATGAGCTGGGACATGTAGAGAGACGCCTAGTTGTCAGTTTTTAAAAGTAAAAATAAAAACATAAAGATACGATTTTGTTAATCACATGTTATTAGAAAGGTGTTTCTAATACATTGATTAACAAAATATAAAAAAGTTTTTTTTTGGTGAAAGGTACTCTTTAACGCCCTGGTCTACTTGGTATAACCTTTCTTCCCTGAAGACCCCATAACACACATCAGCTGATCTAAAATTCAGAGACATTGCACAGCTGAATGTTTGTCATTTGGTACAACCCTAGAAATCTCAGATTGTGTTGTTTTTGTATAATATCTGACTGCAGAAAAGCGTGAGGTCCACAGTTGCTAGACCACTAGTATACACTAATTCTAGTGGGGTTTTATAACAATAGTGGACCAGTATGGAAATATTGAGTAGAGAGGGGAAACGCAATGTCAACTAGCTCTTATGTCTTAGTCTTTAACAGAATGGTAATGCAGGTAATATAGGCATACTTCGATATGCATATCATAATAATAGTACGACATACATTCTAATTGTAGTCACACAAGACAGAGCTACTAATATAGTTGACATTTGACAAATCTTAATTATACGTATATCCGCAGGTCTGCATTGACTTTAACAGCTTATTCAGCCTTGTAAAATTGATGGCTTATTTTAGATCAGCGGGGGTCCGACTCCCTGCCAATCAGCTGTTTGAAGGGGGAGTGGTACTCGTGCAAGTGCATTGCAGTCTCCCTAATGTTTACCAGTGCAAGGTACCTTAGCATTGCCATGTTCAATGTATGAGCACTGGGAAACATGTAAACATCAGTGGAGGGGTACCGGTCTCAGATTCTGCTGATAAGCCATTGATTATATTAGGCTGGATAACCTCTTTTAAATGGGATTTATGTGGGAAAAAAAACATTTGAAAAATGTTACGTTCTTTCTAACATCTTTTGTGTCTGCATACATTAAATAAGAATAAAAACCTGTTCCGATGTGATGCATTTTAATAGGCATCGTGTAATGCCTCTTTTTACCTGTGGCGGCACTGCAGGAGAATTGAGCACTTGCTAAAATGTCCCCCTGCAGTCTATGGATATGTTTCCACAAATTATTTTGAGTCTGTAAAAGGCTAAAAAAAAAACAGACCTAAAGCAAAAAACTTCCCAAAATAATGTGTGGGAAAAGTGATCTAGAAATATGGCAAAAATAAGGACCAAAAATTGAGTGGGGACATCTAAGGTGCCCAAACATCTTCAGTAGCTGTTTGGCAGGCAGCTATGTCTTCTGGTCACCTCATACACATGAACATTCAGCTCGGCTTAACGCTCATGAGCTGTGATTGGGAAGAGGCGGCTGGTTGGATCTTAAATGGAGTGTCCAGCAAAATGTTTTTCAAATAGCTTAGATTGGTGTAACATAAATAAAGTCATACTCACCCTACCTATTCCCCACTGCTCCCATTCTGATGCTTCCCCCACTCGCTGGTTTCAGCACTTCCTGGTCCCTCTTGACATGGACGTGTGACTGCTGCAGCCAATAATGTTAACCTGCTGCAACCAATCAGTTTGTGTCCAGAGAGAGCAGGAAGTACACAGACCAATTGGACCGGTTGGACCAGGGAAGCATATCATTGGGAGCAAAAGGACATTTATGTGTGTGACTTATGTTAATATTTTACAACATCTGGAGCAATAAAAAACATTAAGAAAAAATAATATTTGCACTAATTTGCAATACTCTGCCTATAGGGGGCACTGCAGTTTATTGAACAGGTCTAGTACATTTTGAATCTGTTTTAACAACTTATAGGTGGCTACAAAGGATGTTTTGAATATTCATCTAAAACAAAACATATGACTACAGCACTGTCAACAAGCGATAACGCTTACAGCGCCTGCAGAGTACATCCTTTGGATCTAAATGCCTGAATCGGTTGTGATGCTCTTTATTTGCACTTACCCGTCTGACTTCGGAATTATACTACTGTCATGCATTTACTGAAGCCATTTTCCAGACAGCAGCAAACGCTCATTGTAAAACAGTTGGCTAATGACAGCCGCTTAACAAAAAAAGCTGTAAAATTGAAGTTTATGATCACAATGCCGTCCTATTCTCTGTAAGTCAGAAGCCTGGCGTAAACCCAACCTATTTTCCAATTACTGTATCCCATCTGAAGGAAGGCGATAACAATGAGGACCTTCAGGACGTGTAAATCCAGAAAGAACGGAACTGTACAACATATTCTCTTGCGTCTGTGTCGTCCCAATACCGATATTATTCCTTTGATAAAGGGGTTATGCAGGATTAGAAAAAATAAGCTGATTTCTTTAAAAAAAAAAAAAAAAACAGCACCACACTTGTCTTCAGGTTTTCTGTGGTATTGCAGCTCAGTTTTATTATGGTGAATGGAGCCAAGTTGTAATATAACACAAAACCTTAAGACAGGGGTGGTGCTGCTTTTGGAAGAATCTCCCAACTGGAGCCTCGAGTCTCACCTCTGGACGCTGTTTTTCCCCACTGAGCGCTCCATTACATCGGCCCCCTCCTTTGAAGATGGCCTCCTTATGCCAAACAATGATGGCATCCAATCATGGCATCCAATCACCGGTTGAGACAGGGTCACATGACAGCCTGCTCATCCCGCTCCCGTGACACCCACTCAGCCCACTCAGAAGTCCTGGTTTTGGTGGGATAATGAATTGACGACAAAAAGGGCAAATGTTATAAATTCCCAACCAAAAGTTGGGTGTTTTGGGAAATTTTCAGTCATTTGGAAAGTTCATAGTTCAGATTTAGGGCTTAAGTGTCCCAATTTTGGCATGTACAGAGGGACACAGAATTGCACATAGTGTGCCTAAAGCTCTGCAAACCCCACCCTAAAATATGCATTTCAGGGTCATTCTCTGCATTTTAGGGACTTCCTGGGTTTAAAGGGGTACACCGGTACTTAGATCTTGCACGCGGCACCCCGTTTGTAATCAGTCCCCGGAGCGTGTTCGCTCCGGGTCTGATTACGGGTGACTACAGGGCCGACGGCGTGTGACGTCACGCCTCCGCCCCCGTGTGATGTCATGCTCCGCCCCTCAATGCAAGGCTATGGGAGGGGGCGTGACAGCGACAGTGAACACGCTCCGGGGACTGATTACAAACGGGGTGCTACCGCGGTCAGGCATCTTATCCCTTATCCTTTGGATAGGGGATAAGATGTCTAAGCACCGGAGTACCCCTTTAATGGGATAAACCCAACTCTTAAAGTTATCCCTTATTGACAGGATAGAAGATAAAAAGCTGATTGAAGGGGCTCCCACTGCTGATCAAAAGAACAGAGAAAATACATGTGAGTTAGGAATACCCCTTTAAATGTCCTGATTTTGGCTAGATAAATGTTGGGAAACATGGGACAAGAGACCTCAACACTTTTTGCCTTATTTCACTCTTACCTTGGTTAAAGACAGTAGTTGTCCAAGCATGTTAGAAGTTGTAGTTTTGTAACATCTGGAGGGCCACAGTTTGGAGACCACTCCAAACTGGTAAGTGTGAGATCTTAGCGTGTGTTGCATTATTTTTTAAAAGGTAGCAGAGTTAAACAGATTTGTAAATTACTTCTATTTAAAAATCTTAATCCTTCCAGTACTTATCAGCTGCTGTATGCTACACAGGAAGTCCTTTTCTTTTTTAAATAGTTTTCTATCTGACCACAGTGCTCTCTGCTGACACCTCTGTCCATGTCAGGAACTGTCCAGAGTAGGAGCAAATCCCCATAGCAAACCTCTCCTGCTCTGGACAGTTCCTGACATGATTTTTTTATAGAAGTAATTTACAAATCTGTTAAACTTTCTGGCACCAGTTGATTTAAAAAAAAAGAAATAAAAATGTTTTCCACCTGAATACCTCTTTAAGTTCTCACACCTACCTTGGTTTCCAAATTGTGGCCCTCCAAATGTTGCAAAACTACCACTTGCAGCATGCCCAGACAGCCAACAACATAGCAGAGTTGTGCGTTTGTCATATGGTACGACCAATAAGTCTAAAATTGTGTTGTTTTGGGGCAATACAGGACTACCGAAAACTTACCGATATGTCTGAATTGGGACAGGTGTCCTAAAATTGTCCTTCTATACACTTTTAAAGCTTTCAAGTGTTCATTGTTCTTCTTTTTTTTTTTTAAATAACACCCATAAAAGGTAAAGTAGACGAAACATCCAAACGAAACAATAACCTGGCAATCCTGAATTTTTTTGGTACTTTGCATGATTTACATATGCATCTCTTCACATTTTGATGCTGTGTTATACAAAAGCCGGCGACACGTCTCAAGACACGACGGATCATCGCTACACTGTAAAATGTCAAGAACGGAGACAGAACAATGTGCCCTTTTTATTCACATATTACGCACATAATAGAACCGCCTCTGACAACTGCTGATTATGTCTTTTTTTTTCTTTCTTAGGCTTTTTTTTTGTTTGCCACTTATCCTCCGGTGCATAGACCGATACAAGGCACAGTCCCTTCTCTGCTCCATTCACTCAGCTGTCTGTCAACCGAGGGAGGAAAAGAGGTGGCAGTCTTGACATCCCCTTGTGTCATCCTTTCGGAAAATTGATGCTGCCCTGCCCTATAAACAATAGCCCAGGAATCCAGCAGTCTCGCACATGCCTCCCTGAACAATCATCTTTCATTTAGGGCAGAAACTGAACAATTATCCCTCCGCTCTCCAAATCAATAGTGCATTTTAGTGCTTGCACCATTTACCAAGTGTAGGATTTCGGCGACGGAGTCTTAAGCAGTGAATGTATCTACCGATAAAAAATAATAATAATAAAAAATACAAAAAAATACAAAAACAAAAATTATACTGGGACTTACACAGTAATTATTATTAATTGCAAAACAATTTGCTTGTTCTGCTGAACTAAAATATCATATCACAATGTTGCTGTAAGGATGTGACTTCAAGATACTCCAGAGCAGTGTTTTCCAACCAGGGCACCTCCAGCTGTTGCAAAACTCCAACTGCCAGCATGCTGGGAGTTGTCGTTTAGCAACAGCTGGAGACACCCCAATTGGGAAACACTGCTTTAGAGGATCAATTTTTACATGCCCAGGGTGGAAGTATAACATAAAAAAAATATATATAATAATAATGTACTTATTGCTGACGCTATTCTGACTATGCTGGTCCCCATTGTTATCTCCATCTTGACACATAGGAAATACCCCTATAGGAGACCTCTATACACATTAGACCAGTGTTTTTCAACCAGTATGCCTCCAGCAGTTGCTACTATAGTTTTGCAAAAGCTGGAGGCACCCTACTTGGGAAACACTGCTTTAGAAGATCTGTTTTCACATTTTAAAGTGCCCAGGGTGGAAGTATAACATAAAGAAAAAACCTGTACTCACCTGCCATGAATCTCTCGCTGACGCTGTTCAGACTATGCTGGTCCCCCAATGTCAGTACTTTCTCTTCTCCATCCAGACACATGCCCACTCAGAAATGTCAATCAGTTGCCATGGTAACCTTCCAAAGTCAATGATTGGCTGTGTGGCATTTCCTGTGTGTCAATGCAGGAAAGAGGAAGCTCTGACATTGGGGACTAGCATTGTCAGAACAGCGTCAGCCGGGGAATTGGGGGAAAATCGACTATACCCTACGATGTTGTTCAGGTTTTGCATGGAATAAAGATTCGGGTGTTTTAAAGTCAACACTTTGTCCTGGAGTTCCAATATTTTTTCAATGTATTGAACTTATACTGTGAGAAAAATGGGGTCCTGCAAGCGAATCTGTCAGCAGTTTTGCAATGGTAAGCCTGGAGGCTTTTGATCTCTGTAAGATTCTTGGTTGGAGCCTGCCGTGAAATTATTAACATATGATTCAGATAAGGATGAGAAATAGTTAAACTGTGCATGTAAGTTCTTTATAGGTCATAGGATTAAAAACTAGCAGGCATACAACTAATTTTGTCATGGCACATTTAATCTTTGTCTATAAAGGTATGTAGATCAAAGGGTCTGTCAAAGTCAATGGGAACATTGGGATTGCCGGTGGTTCCCGTTTTGACAGGATGTTGAAAGTCAATGGGCACATCAGGCTCGGAGTTGTAGTTTTGCAACAGCTGTAGGAACATTGATTGGGAAACTCTGGTGTACACATTTGGAAAATGGACAGAACAAAGTCACTAATGTAGTCCATTCAGCCCGTTAAAGTCAATGGGCATATCGGGCTCTCCAACGATTCCCGTTTTGACAGGTTGTTGACAGGTAGCCAGTCAGAATCCCGAAAAAGCTGTGTAAATGTAGCCTAATTTTCACAAATATTTCAGTGACATGTCAGAAGATTAGAGGACTGTAGAAACCATATATTGTTCATTAAAATAACCGTCCTGATCACACACCAGCAGACTGCATATAGAAAGTACAGGGAGCTTAGGTAGAAAAAATATAATGCGGTCCAACCACCGCAATCCCTGCGGACCCCTCTTCCTACAAAAATGTAAGTAATATAAACACATACATAGTCAAAGCCTTTAGAGGTGTACTCCGGTGGAAAACGTTTTTTTTTTTTTTTTTTTTATCAACTGGTGCCAGAAAGTTAAACAGGTTTGTAAATTACTTGTATTAAAAAATCTTAATCCTTCCAGTACTTATTAGCTGTTGAATATTACAGAAGAAATTATTTTCTTTTTGGAACACAGTGCTCTCTGCTGAAATCACGAGCACAGTGCTCTCTGCTGACATCTCTGTCCATTTTAGGAACTGTCCAGAGCAGCATATGTTTGCAATGGGGATTTATTTTCTCGTACTCTGGACAGTTCTTAAAATGGACAGAGATGTCAGCAGAGAGCACTGTGCTTGTGATGTCAGCAGAGAGCTGAAAAGAATTCCCTCTGTAGTATTCAGCAGTTAATAAGTACTGAAAGGATTAAGTAATTTACAAATCTGTTTAGCTTTTGGGCACCAGTAGATTTAAAAATAAAAAAGTTTTAAGACACCAATTTGATCTAAGAACATAGCTGCATTTGTAGAATGAGTTAGTCCCTGTACTTCAGATCATCCCTGCACTAGTCCTCAGAGATGTACATATTTGAACTTTTCCCCCTTAGGCTAAGTTTCCACTTGTTTTTTTTCTGGTAGTTTTTGGAATATTGCCACTGCAGTTTTTGAGCCAAAGTCAGAAGTGGATCCATAAGGGAGAAGAAGTATAAGTCCTTCCTTTATATTTCCTATTCCTTTTGAATACACTTCTGGCTTTGGCTCAAAAACTGCAGTGGTAGATATCCAAAAACTGCCAGAAAAAAAACCAAGTGGAAACTTAGCCTTAGGCTAGGTTCAGACTACAGAATTTCCGCCTGCAATTCGGAATTTGTGAAGCAGAATTTGTGAACGGAAAATCCGCAACGTAGATGTGAACTGCCAATGTGCGACCAAAGTTGTTGTGTAGCCCTGGAACAACACAGTTGGGAAATATATTAATTCATATGACATTCATATGTCATTTAAATGGAGATTACATACAGTAGGTGCGGTTGAATAAGCTGACACCCCTTGGCACCTGGTGAATTGCTGGAACCCTTCTGCATTCAGCTTAAGATCTAAGGATGATAAAAAGCCATTGATTTGGCCATACACATGCTACAGAAAACCTTTACAATCAATGGGGTTTTATAGTCAGCGATAGTAGGGGCATAAATCTGTGATCAGGGCCCCATATGCTGGATCCTAACTGCAACTTAAATAGAATTGTATAATCAAGAAAGCAGGACTGCACTCACCAGTAGCGACGGAGCTTTATTGCAACATTCCAGGTAACAGAGGTTGGTGGATGGAGGGAGGCGGGGGATGTACACCAGGACAGACTGTTTCACGCCGGAAGCAGCGCTTCTTCAATACCAGCTTTAAGAATTGCTGCTTCCGGCCTGAAACAGTCTGTCCTGGTGTACATCCCCCGCCTCCCTCCATCCACCCACCTCTGTTACCTGGAATGTTGCAATAAAGCTCCGTCGCTACTGGTGAGTGCAGTCCTGCTTTCTTGATTATACATTTATACTTCTACATTTGTATTCTGCACCTCCTACATCAGCGTTTACACGGGGTTACTTGTGCACTCCACTACAGCCCTCCTTTACTGATTCCATAGCCTTAGTCCTGCTTGTGCCAGGTCACTTTTTACTCCTGCTGCAGATTAAATAGAATTGTACACAGGCCAACAGGCATGAATTAGAAAAATAATACTCACCCCAAAGTTAGCCGTCACTCATGTCCCTGACTACGATGACATTGGGCATGTCACTCTAAAGCCAACCACTGGCCTTGTAGATCTTTTCCTGTATATATGGCACATGATGCCAAGGCTAGCAAATGGATACAGCATACTGCATCAAGTGCACAACTTGCGGGACATAATCACAGCACTTCTAGAAGTGGCAGCAGTGCTGGAGTGGTGGGAAATGTAGGGAAACGTATATTATTTCTATTTATCGCCCAGTCCTTGTCTCTAAGCAGTTTTGTAAGGCTAGATTCACATTATCTTTTGGGGTTTTTGGTGGACTCTACCGGTCAGCTGTAAAAATGGGAACCATCATGGAGTCTGTTGTGCTTATTGACTTTTAATGGCCAAAAATATTTCTAACTTATAAGCCGTTTGAATGACATTCAGAAATGAGGTTTCCAAGCCCCTTCCAGAAAGTTTCCAAGCCCCTTTTTATAGGAGCATTTTCTTTGTGCCAGGATGGAGAAGAAAAAGCACTGACAATGGGGACTAGAATAGTCTGAACAGCGTCAGTAGAGAATTGATGGCAGGTTTTTTGTTATTCTTTCACCTTGGGAACATTTTTAATGTAAATATGGATCCTCTAGAGCAGTGTTTCCCAATCAATGTGCCTCCAGCTGTTGCAAAACTACAACTCCCAATTTGCCTTTGGCTGTTTGGGCATGCTAGGAGTTGTAGTTTTGCAACAGCTGGAGGCAAACTGGTTTAAGTAAACTGGTCTATTGTGTATAGGGGCCTCCTATCGAGGCATATCCCATGTGTTGAGATAGAAAAGAGAAAGCACTGACAATTGGGAACAGCATAGTCTGAACAGCGTCAGCGGGTCATTGGTGGCAGGTGAGAACAGTTTATTTAATGCTATACTTTTAGTATTTAAATGTAAAAATGGATCCTCTAGAGCAGTGTTTCCCATTCAGAATGCCTACAGCTGTTGCATACTTACAAGTCCCAGCATGACTTGACAGCCAAAGTGACAGAGTATGAGCCACTGGTGGTGACATCCCTTAATAGGGTATTTAGTTAAAGGGATAGGACAAATAGCTTAATTTTTTTTCGCCTGATGAAGACAAATCTCACTATAATTCAAGCTGTTATTCCAAGTACATCTAAATCTAATGCCAAAACAAAATATTAAAAATGCATCGAGAAAACAAATCTTAAACGTGTTGGCAGTGCCGTGGGCGTTTAGTAAACTTCCTTGACAAGGCCCATGTTTCTTTGTTTTCGGCTCTTCCAACTAATAGTGTAATGCACAAGCCATTAGGATGTTCATCTTCTCGTTCAGACCTCTAAATGGTCACAATCAATACCTTAATGGGAATGTTTGGGATAAGCCTTTACGAGAACCAAATTGGCACATTACTACATTTTTTCCAGACCGTGCATTAAGTTCATTAAATTTTCTCATTTGAATTACAAATATCCTCTTGTCTTGTCTGGATGAAGACAGAACCCTCATTTACAAGAGCAGATTTTTTTTTTTTCTTTTTTGCCGTGTTAATGTTTAACACAAAATTAGGAAAGTTAATGTGCTACGGAAAAGAAGTCATGTTCTGGCCGAGCGGTATTTATGGTATAGATAAGGAAGCATTAAATAAGTTAGCAAAGTGATATTTAAATATTTATCTAGATAAATATGCATTGGGCGGAGGGTTTTAAGCGTGGACTATAGGGAGCCATAACTCCGCCGGATTAAGAAGTAAAAAGCACAGTATATAAACGCTATAAAACAAATAGACACCCGAAGGCATGAGAGCAGGACAACCCTTATGATAACTATATACAGTCAGGAAAGATTTACTATAAGATTATGGAGCTTCTATGCTGACACGGATGCTATAAAAGTTTGTAAAGGGCTTCTGTGGGAACACTCAGCATACTTTATAACATGGATTTTGTTAAATTCCAATCCTTTGTGTTCATTCATCACAGAGAGAACGGCTGCAATAGGGATTGTTTATATATTAACTGCCTAAGTAGGATAGGCAGATTATTTTATATACCATGATGGGTTGGGCCTTTTTGTATCCGGTCCTGGGCTCCCTGGAGGATCCACTGGTACTCTGGTGGGCAGCCCGGCCCTATCCTAATGTAAGATTGGTCAGATCCTGGGCAACATGGAGGATACACTAGTATACTGGTTGGCAGCCTGACCCTGTCCCTATGTATGATTGGTCAGGTCCTGGGCCACCTGAAGGATCCTTTGGTACTCTGGTGGGCAGACTAGATACTTATATAGTTCACTTACCTGTATTTAGTGGCTGGTAGCGAATTTCTTTTCCTTTATTTTCCCCCAGAATTAAATTTTTTGCAGCTACAAAATGAGTGTTGTCTTGGACCTTTCCCAGCTTGCTGTACAGCCCTGGACAATACATCACAAGTCAGGTACTAAAAGGAGGCTTGCCTGCTTTTCCTGTTGAATGTGAAGCCGGACCCCTGATGATGTGTTACCGGCACATGTACATGCATTCATCGTCACACAGATCCACAGCTTGTGTGTCAGGTTGTGCTGTGCTGCAATGGGTGGGGCGACCGATGTATAGGAGGGAAATAAGTCACCTCCCATGTAGAAACAAAAGATCCTGGGGATTGTAGTCTGAGGGAGGACAGAGAAACAGGAAGTAGCCAGTTCCCAAAAACAATCATCAGCATTGTGATGTGGGAGACAGAACACGGCCATTTACCATCAACACAAGCACAGATCCTTGGTAAGCATGTCCATTTCTGTATGACACGCAATTACTAAAGTCACCTAATGTTGGATAACCCCTTTAACTATAAGGAGATCTGCGTACTCAGATGCACCTGGCAGACAATGATGTAATATGAGCAATGTCTTTTACCCACTATACAGAGCAATGACTTTGCTTCTCATCGGATGGATCATTTAGAGATGATGTTAGTCTTACTGGAACATAACATGATTTAATATTCATAGGGTAAGTGAATCTTCCTTCACACAAGGGGAAACCTTTGATATTTTAAGGTTACGATTTGCAAATTGCAAAAAGAAAAAAAAAAAGAAAGCTTCAATAAAAATGAATGTGCGGTGAATTAAGATGGAAATTTCTCCCGGGTTCCCGGCCTCTTTTAATTGATTATGGATTTTTCTAATGTATGGCATTTCTTAAATTAATAGCTACGGGCATTATGGGACAATATGGGTTCTCACATTCATGCTTCGGCAGGAAGCTGCTAATTCAATAGGCTAAAAAAAAAAAATATATATATATATAAAAAATCTTGTTTTAGGATTACTAATTTATTATACCTTTTGACCTGTCAGTAGCCTTTAGAAAATGTCCTCACTCATCTAATATTCATGGATGTTTGATTTTTAATGGGGCATGCACTTGAAGAGACTTCTTTTCCCCGTAGAGTGTCTGGTGAATAAAAAAATACTACAAAAAATACATCTTAAAAAATATTTTTTTTAAATCTAAAAAAAAACAAAAAGGAAAATATAGAAGTGTCTGGGAAAGGAATGTAAGATATGAAAATAAGAAGAAATATGCCTTAGAAATACCATCTGCTATATTCCGTGATTGAGCCAGCCTGGTAACACATGTGTCTGGGTGCCACATGTAGCAAAAGAATTATCAAAGAAAAACTTTAAAGTATTCTCCGAAAAGAACAGAAGAGAACATCTGAAGATGTTTCACGTGCAAAGCATGGCCAACCGGCTTTATGATTTCCAAAGTTACACTTTATAGCAGGCTGCTCTTTTTTTTTAGATCTTATTAGTTGGCGGACCAGATTCTATTACATTGCATAGGAAACAGTAAAACAGGGTTTATTAAACCCATAAAAATCACAGCGGAGTCACAAGATACCATAGAAAATCTGTGTAAACCATGTTCTAGCCAAACTGTATGCCAGAGATGGGATTGGAAGAGTTGACCCCAAAACACTAACTCCAAACCTCTAGGCCCTAGGTCTCCAAACTGTGGCCCTACAGATGTACAAATCTAAAACTTCTAACTAGCTTGGACAGCCAATGGCTGTCCAGGCATGTTGGGAGTTGTAGTTTTGCAACATCTGGAGGTAGACAGTTTGGAGACCTAGGACCTAGAGGACCTTTGGACACTCTGTAGAGCCAAAATTACCTACTCATACATACTATACCTCATCCCATAGAGAAAGCAGCAGTATTTAGATCTGGGTGGGGAGGGGTCTTTTATATGGTCACATTATTGTTAGTCACATGATAAGGTTTGTCACATGTTTAAGTCACATTTTTTGTTACCCAGAGAGCACCAGATGACCCGCAGTTGGTACATGGGCTCCTTGCTCAGCCCCCCTTTATAAGGAAGGGAGGAGCTGCAATATTTCTCTTTGGCATCACAAACTCTAAGGAGTTAACACCATCTACCCCTGGGCAACACCATCTTCCCCTTCACCTCACATCACACTCCACCACATGAGCATAGCCTTAGGGCTCACGCATTGCAAAAGCTGAACACGTAGTAGAAAGGTGAAAACGGGACATGTAACTTTGGTACACTGGTCTTGGTGTTCTTGTGTCTCTGACAGGAAAGTAGACAGTGAACCTTACCGAAGCACCGATGTCATTGATTACACTGTGTACGGTGCCGCAAAATATGTTAGTGCCATTTGAGAGAATAGAAATATTTTTTTGAAAGGAAGCTAGCATGTCAAGTATAACTAACAAACTCAGCTCTGCTACATCTGTACATAGCAATAACACATGACTGTATGCATTAATTGTATCTGTGTGTATTGTGGCAATATCTCCCAATATACCACTGCCAAAATAGGAGGATTGACGTGCCCCATATTTGTGCACGGGTCACTTGGCATCTGGATGGGCAGAATGAAAGGGGTTTATACGTTGCATACAGCCATGCAGTGCATGCTCTATACTGAAGGGGGAAATGCCAGAGACACTTTAAATTAACTCTTTGGCTAATCAAACTGGACATGTGTCTGGGAGAATCAAGGCATGGATCCTGGCTATACCGCCACATAACTCATCAGGGTATATAGCGCTTTTATTCAGAGAGCTGGGATGATGGCGCTGGTTGTTGTTCTCAATAGGCTCCTGATTTCCACAAGCTATCTGATAGAAATATTCCATGTATTTCCCATCAGTGCACATACTTATCATAAGAAGCCGGCCTGTTACAAAGGTTTCTTAGGCTTAAATTGACATTGAGCTATAATAGGATGTGTTGGCAGGAATCGTAAATTACACACTTCTAACCTTCATCCTTCTACATCCTGGTGTCCTGATTCTTTGCCATGTGACTTAATAGAGCAGTATTTCCCAAGCAGTGTGCCTCCAGTTCAATGTTTCCCAATTAGGGTGCCTCCAGCTGTTGCAAAACTACAACTCCCTGCTGTCTAAGCTCCATTTGTTGCAAAACTACAACTCCCAGCATGCCCAGACAAACATGATGATGTAAAGTTAATATATAAACACATGGTTGTTACGCAATAAACCCTTAAGAGTAAAAGAATAAAATAAGACGTTTCCATTTTGATTTTTTTTTTTTTTTAAACTGCCTTTTTACGTCTGGGGAAAAAAAGGAAAAAAAGGGGAAGAAAAAAACACAAAACTATTTGTGAAGATTGTGAATATAGCATAAGATGTCCTGTCTAAGAAGGTGGCCTGTCTAAGAATGGAGAACCCCTTTAAAAATCATTTGATTGAAGATTCATTTTTGTGGAAAAAAATACTATAATAATAATGATAATAATGATGATAATAATAATAATAATAATTATTATTATTATTTTTAAATGCACTTAAATATTTCTACATATAGGTTACTTTGCATGAAGATGTAGGGGAGCTAAAGTTGTAATTTAGCCTAAAGGCCCTGCATTATTTGGGCATTTCATAAGAATGTAGAAAGTTGCGCAACCATGAGATAGCACATTGTGATATGATGAGTTGCGCCCATGGCTGAGCTCTGTATGTCGTGCATACTCAGCTCTATGGCGTCTAAATAAAACAGATGGTGACAATTTATGCCGATCTTGACACAAAGTAACACCGTGTTGCATAGCAGATGTACATTTTCCTATAAATAAATACATTGGGGGAGATTTATTAAAACCCTGTCCAGAGGAAAAGTTGCTGAGTTGCCCATAGCAACCAATCAGATCACTTCTTTCATTTTTGTAAAGGCCTGTGACTGTGAAAAATAAAATAAGCGATCTGATTGGTTGCTATGGGCAACTCAGTAACTTTTCCTCTAGACAGGGTTTGATAAATCTCTCCCAATGTGTTTTGTATTTATTTTTTATTTTTTATTTCTGAAAACTCTAAACAAACAACTCGCGGCCTTTGGGACTCTTGCGCCCCAAGCAGTCACGCTTCATTCACCGTGTCTCCAGCGGCCGTGAAGCCTGTCAGGAGGAAGGACTTATAATTATCAACCTCCTCCAAACCACCCGAGTATTGCTCCTCACCTATTTGCGGAAGCGTGGAACCAGTCAGTCATAAAAGATGCTTTAATGTTGTTTTTACATATTCACAATTTCCAGCAAAGCACGTAACCTGCTAGTAGGAATTAGTCTTGTGAAGAGAGAATCCGCACATCAGCATTAAAAGCCCACCGCCGCCGCGCCATCCCCGCCGTACATTACCGCCCGCAAATATTAAATTACTTATAAAAAATAGAGCAGGTCGCACAATTTTTGTGACAGCGCTCAGATTGTTCAAATATATTATTGAAGACATTTCATTAGGCAAGGCAATTACCCTACACATGGCCTAACATTTCCCACCGTATTATTTCATCAATGACACGGTATTATTACCAAAACCTACACATACATCATCCAGGCACCTGCAGAACAGTGCACCGAGGTGGATTCTGCAGGACTGTGCAATAAGAAGGACATAATAGGACATGAGTCTGCAGACTAGAGCCCTGAGTGGGACTGTTTTCTTTATCCTGTTCCCGTTCGCTCCCACCCACTCTCGTGAGGTGTGTGTCCATCCCGCCAACTCCTGCACACATTTTGTCACAGCTTTTAGAGATTGTATTCCCCCATGCCATTCCATTACCCCCTTGTGCCATTTTATCACCCCCTTGTGTCATTTTAGAGGTTTGCAAGACTGCACTGGATTTTGCAGGTCCTGTTATATGTTCTGTGACCGCCCGCTCCTGACCACAACTACCTCTTTGCTGCCCTCGCCCACAAGTTTTTTAATGGGTCTCATGGGAATCCAATGCAGGGCTCTACTGCCAACTATTCTAGTAAAACACAGACAACCAATTGATATTAAAGGGGATACCCAGGAATAGAAAAAACAGACCTAATTTCTTTCAAAGACTGATCCCGGTCTGTCTCCAGGTTGGGTGTGGTTCTCCAGCGCAGTTCCATTGAAATAAATGGAGCTAAGTTGTAATACCATACCCAACCTGGGGATAGATATGGAGCTGTTTTTGAAAGAAATAGCTCTGTTTTCCTGTCCCTGGATAACCCCTTTAAAGAGGTACTCTGGCAAAAAAAATCTTATCCCTGTGATCTCCGGGGCAGCAGCAGAGGCGTCTGGAACACAGAAACTTGGAGCTTCTGTGTTGGGGACGTCACTCCACGACCCCTCCATTCATTGTCCCATAGTCATGAATGGATGGGGCGTGGTGGCTGTAGTCGCCAGTCATCCGGCATTAAGAGGAGTTTGCTCCTTGAATGGAAGACCAGGGTGCCGCACCTGAGATCACGGGGGGCCCCAAGCTGCAGGACCCCCGCAATCAGACATTCTATCCCCTATACTTCGGATAGGGGAGAAGATGTTTTTCGCTGGAGTACCCCTTTAATGGGCCCTGTGTAATACCTTTTTTATCCTGTGGGGGAGCTACAGATTAATTGAATACTTAATGTATAGAATTCCTACATATTACAGTTGATCACTGCTGGTCCCAATAGAGGTTCCATATCTGCTTATTGTCAGGCCACATTCTCACTTAATTTGTTGGCTCTTTATCAGCAATGACACAATATTATTACAAAAACTTACACATTCATCATCCAGATACCTGCAAGAGGTAAACTCTGCAGGACTGTGCAATAAGAGGAATAAAACACAGAAAACCTATTGATTTAAATGGGCACTGTGTAATACCTTATTTCTCCTGCGGGGGAGCTACACATTAATGATATACTTACTGTATGGAATCCCTACCGATTACAGTAAATCACTGCTGGTCCCAAATCTGCTTATTGTCAGGCCATGTTCTCACTCATTTCTTTCGGTTGTATTTAATCAATTACATGATATTATTACAGAAACCTACAAATGTATCGTCCAGACACCTGTAAAACAGTGCACAGGTGGATTCTGCAGGACTGTACATTAAAAGGTGTATAAGGTGACATGAGTCTGAAAATCTTAGTATTTGGTTATATAGAGACAGGAAAGCAGAGGTAACAGCAAGGTCCATATACTGAAGTGCTGAGGGTCTTGTGATATAAGTGATTAGCAGGGCACTATATGGCGGCACAATGGGTTATCCAGCCAATGGCGGCACAATGGGCTATCCAGCCAATTGCATTGTGATGTAATTTTACCTTTTGCAAAGAATCTGAGGGCCTGTCTTGAGCATAGTCTAGTGTTTCCCAACCAGGGTGGCTTCAGTTATTGCAAAACTACAACTTCCGGCATGCCCGAACAGCCGAAGGCTGTTCGGGCATGCAGGGAGTTGTAGTTTTGCAACAGCTGGAGGCACACTGGTTGGAAAACACTGGTATGGGTCATCAATATTACAGTCATAGACGCAATACGGTCACAGTTACCTTAGACCCAACATAGCGTCTACGGATTTTTAGTTTTGGAATTGGTGACGTGAACCATGTGACTCAAGTGTATTATAGAAACCATGTGACCATGTGATGATGTAACCAGAGGGCTGAATGTGCAGGGTCCTCCACTAGCGCCCAGCGATAGACGCCAACAGTGGAAACTCTATGTAATGGGAGAAGAGATTGTTAATCATAAACCTGCAGATATCCTGGCCACAGTTATTTGGTACAGTCACGCTTCCGCATTCATCCCGCTCGCTGCTCCACTTGATATTCGCAGAGCAGGAAGCGCTGCGAGATTATATAATAACCAATGACTGGTGTGAAAGACAGGAATGTGGACAGACACTTCCTAGAAGGGACCGTCTCCGATTACTGGGAACGTCTGTACAAACCGTATTTACTTAACACAAGTCACAAATTCTATCTGACGCTTATTCAATTAACTCAGGACTAAAGAGAAGGTGCCTCATGATCGTTCACCGCCCCAAAAGCTGTTCACGTGCGGGATCAGAAACATTATATTTTAATAGACTGGAGGATTCTTCACGCTTCAATACCAAATATTTATTTATTATTTTTATTTATTTATTTATTTATTTATTCATTCATCCATTTATTATTTATATTTATTTATTTATTTAGTAAAATGGAAAAGGGGGATGTTTAACTTTTTATAGGTGGAGAAATTAAACTTTTTTATTATTATAAGCAATCATTAGATTACTTTCATAGAGCTACTGCATAGCATTGTACAGCAGAATTGGTACTCTGTCAGTACAGTCTGCCTGAGGCAACCTGAGGAGACCTCTGGTTGCCTTTTTAACTCATCACAACCCCAACGACCAAGCTGCAGGGGTCCGATAAGAACCCTGAACCCATCCTTAACAGTTTGCCACTGTTGAATCAGTGCAATCGCTGTCAACTGTTAAAGGGTACCTCTCATGAAATAAACTTTTGATATGTTTTAGATTAATGAATGTTGAATAACCTTCCAATAGCATGTTAATGAAAAATATGCTTCTTTCTATTGTATTTTTCCCGATCAGTCCTGTCATCAAGCATTTCTGACTCATGCTGGAGTCCTAAACACTCAGAGCTGCCAGCCTGCTTTGTTCACAGCCAAACAGGCTGTGAACAAAGCAGGCTGGCAGCTCTGAGTGTTCTCCTTTGTGAACAAAGCAGACTGGCAGCTCGTAGTGTTTAGGACTCCAGCATGAGTCTGAAATGCTTGCTGCCAGGACTGGTAGGGAGACCCCTAGTGGTCATTTCTTCAAAGTGGAAAATTAAATAGAAAGAAGCATATTTTTTAATAACATGCAATTGCAAAGTTATTCTGCATACATTAATCTATAATATATCAAAAGTTTTTTTGATGAGAGGTACCCTTTAAGGTAATACCCTAAAGGGCCCTCTATTATTCCTCCTGGAAATGTATGGATACATTTACATTTAGTGATAACATTCCCTTAGAGTGTGTCCTTTTTAGTGCTGAGCGGCATATGGCATATTGGAATTCGTGATATTTTGCGAATATATATGGTCGAATATTAGCAAAATTTGCATATTTGATATATTTGCGGTTATTTACGCATGCGCATATGCACATGCGCGTTATCCATATTATCCATCTATCTATCCATCTATCTCCTAATATTCTTTAGTGATGATATTCGTGAATATTTGCATATTATCATATTTGTGAAAATTCGATCTCCAGTCTAATACAGTAAATAGTATAGGAGCCTTCTTTAGACCACAAGCTGGAAGCAGGGAGGGATGAGATCACTGTGATGTGTTCTGTGGGGGAAAAAAAATTATGAATATTCGCAATTGCGAATATATAGTGCTATATTCGCCATATTCACGAATATGCGGAATTCGCAATAAATATTCGAATTGCGATTATTCACGCTCAACACTAGTCCCATTACAGTTCGGCCCTGTCCAATCAGTGCAATCACTGACAATTCTTAAGGGCTGTACCCTATAGACCTCCCTTCCTCCTGGAAATGTATGAAAAAAAATGACACTAAATAGTCTAGCACCGTTTAATCAGTGCAATCATTGACAACTGTTAATGGTCACACCCTATAGGGCTCGCCCCTCTATTATTCCTCCTGGAAATGTATGAATACATTTAAGTCAATTATATCATTCTTTTAAGGTATGTTCCTATACAGTTTGGCACTGTTTAACCAGTGCAACCACTGACACGCCCTATAGGGCAGTTTTCTCACCTGTGACTCTCAAGCCATTGCAAAATGACAACTCCCATCATGCCCTGACAGCCTTCGGCTGTCAGGGCATGATGGGAGTTGTCATTTTGCAACAGCTGGAAAGCCACAGGTTGGGAAGCACTGCTATAGAGAAAGGTTGCATTGAACTGCATGCATTTCCAGGAGGAATAACAGAGGGACAGCAAAACACAAATTTTGCTACGAAACTCTCTCTTCTTGAAAGGGGCACGAATGAAGCATCTCTCACTTTCTGCTTCACTACATCCACATCCTAAATGAAGCCCAGGGTACAAGTTAACTCTTTATCTTCCATCAACGGAAAATATAAAATATTGTCAGTGACATTGTGCTATTTGCAAACTGGTGGCTCCTCTCTTAGAATAATGCAGCCCCCGGGTCCATAAAAGGAGCAGAAAAAAAAAACACATAATTTGCTTAAAGAGATCACATGATGTCTGATTGTAATACAGTTTTCATGCAAGTGTAATGGCATTAGTATAAATTAACCTAAGATTATATTTAACCTTTTTACATAATGGCTTTCATCAGACATTGTGTGTAATTTATGTTGATGGGCTCTACAAATTACAGCCCTCACTGGCAGCCATTCTTTTTTTTTCGCACATGATATTGATATAGGAAATGCAGGACAAGTTGTGTCACTATAGTAAAAAAAAAATCCATCTCAGGACCGCTGCTCATAATATGACAATAAACACTTGGTGGCAGAGTAGTGGATTGTATTGGTGCTATAGTATTGCACAAATATGTGCAATTCTGGGCTATTTGAGTAAAACAGGCTAAAAGAGCCATAAGATAACCATATAATACTATAACTAAGGGATACGCAGCATTTGATGCGATGCTGAACATCTATTATTCCTTACTACTTATTAAAGGAGAGCTCTGGTGAAAATTAAAGCGTACCTGTCATAGAAAAAAAAAATTGATGTGTTACTCAGTACCTAATCCTGATCATGTACATATAATTTGTATGTGTCTAGGACCTATATATCCCTAACAAATTGCATTTATATCTTGCTCACTTGCTTTGTCTTCTTGCCTTGTGGAGGGGGCGTGTCGATATCTCTCCCTCACTGTGGATGACTCCTCTGCTCTGAGTCTGGGAGCAGCCTGGCAGTCTGCAAATCACTGCACGGTAGTTTTTATGCATACATTTTCTATCTGTTTTTAGTAAAGCTGGATGCTAATCAACATAGTTGTTATTATGTGTGTTATTCAGCTTTCACACACTCCTGAATGTCTGATCAGCTTCTTTGTCATTCAGGAGTCAGGGAAAGCTTTGGCTTTTCAAGCATGCTGGGAGTTGTAGTTTTGGAACATCTGGAGCTGCAGAGTTTGTAAAGCACTGTGTTAGAGCAGTGTTGCCTTTAGCTGTTTTAAATGTACAACTCCCAGCATGCCCACACATCCTTTGTCTGTAGTTTTGCAAGAGCTGGAGGCACACAGCTGGAGAATACACAGCTCTAAAACAGAGTTTTACAAAGATTGTACCTCTAGCTATTGCAAAACTACAACTCGCATTATGGGAGTTTTAGTTTAGGAACAGCTGAATGCTGTAATGGTACAATGGTGATCTCCTATACTGGATACCAACACACTTTACGGCCGGTATTCAGTATGCTGCAAAATACAGAGTAGTCTGTCTGCATAAAGACAGATGACCCCTAGTGGCGGCTATTTTCATTTTAATTTTTTTTAAATAAATGTATATTGAAAAAGTCATGCTATCAGCAGTACTACAAAATATAATATTTTTTTTTATAATGACAGTGCCTCTTTAAAGACAGTGCTGCTGGGACCCCCCCCCCCCCCCCCCTGCAATCACAGGGATGAAACCAGGCAGTGAGGAGCACGTTCGGTAGCTGTCACGCACTCCATTCATTTCTAAAAATGCATGGAGTGTGTCCCATCTACCGGTAGATGACATGTGCTCCTTACTAAGAGAGCACCAGGGTCCCATCCTGGGGATTGTGGGGGGCCCCGGCAGTCAGACCCCCCACGTTGGGCTACTTATCCCCCTATCCTGTGGATAAGGATAAGTTCATTTTCACCGGCGTTCTCCTTTAAATTAAAAGTTGGCAAAACCCATCTAATATCGAGAGAGAGAGAGAGAGAGAGAGAGAGAGATTGGCTGTTTCAGATCCTCCATACACATGCACGCTCAGCTCCACTGAGCATGCATGCAATCTAACTAGGAAAAAGAGAAAAAAGTTGTACCAGACTCCTTTACTAGTGGTTTATCATTCTGAAACCAAAGGTATCAAGCATGTAAAAATGTTACTCTCCAGAAGATCTTACTCTCCCCTAAAATAATTTCCTATATACATTAGATGGTTGGCCAGTCCTGTCTAAATCAGAAGTTCAGCTAACTTTAATGTATATTGCTTAAAGGGGTACTCCGGTGGAAATTTTTTTATTTTTAATCAACTGGTGCCAGAAAGTTAAACAGATTTGTAAATTACTTCTATTAAAAAATATTTGTCCTTCCAGTAATTATTAGTAGCTGTATGCTACAGAGGAAATTCTTTTCTTTTTGAATTTCATTTGTTTCTTGTCTACAGTGCTCTCTGCTGACACCTGATGCCCGTATCAGGAACCATCCAGAGCAGGAGAAAATCCCCATTGCAAAACTATGCTGCTCTGGACAGTTCCTGACATGGACAGAGGTGTCAGCAGAGAGCACTGTGGACAAGACAAAAAAGAAATTCAAAAAGAAAATAATTTTCTCTGTAGCATACAGCTGCTAATAAGTACAGGAAGGACAAATATTTTTTAATAGAAGTAATTTACAAATCTGTTTAACTTTCTGGCACCAGTTAATTTAAAAAAAAAAATTTCCACCGGAGTACCCCTTTAAAGTGTACCTGTCATATCCCACAAAAATGTTTACTAATCCTGATCATGTACACATCATTTTTATGTATTTGGCACCTATATTTATCTCACAAATACCTTTTTCCTGTCGCTCACTTGCTTTTTCATTCTGTGCTTTGGAGGGGGTGTGTCCTCTCTCAGCATGACTCTGATTACTCCCTAAGTGCTGGGTCTCTTCATCCAATCACTGCTGCCTCCTCTCTGCTGCAGTCTGATAGGACAGGAGTGAGCACATAACAGTGCTAGTCCCACCCTCACTTATTGGACCTTTTCAATGCCTGTGCTTTGGCTTGGACAAAGATGATGCTGCAGCCGGACAGAATTATGTTCATTATGGTATGGGAACCCCTAGTGGTGTTTTTTTTTAATTTTTTTTATCAGCCATCATTTCATAAAAAAAGGGAAATAACATTTTCTTATGAAATATATTAGAAAGGATAATGTTTTGAACAACATATAAAAAAAAGTTTTTGTATCTGACAGTGCCCATTTAAAGCTGGCCATACACTTTGGCTCATGCAGCCAACAGCTGTTCTTCTATATTTTCTCCCCATCTACATGCACATTTGACTCAGCAGAGTGTGCATGTGTTTACTTTCGGAGTTACATAAACAGCATATATCACAGAGCTTATGAAAAAGAAAATGCAATTTGTATATCATCACCACTTCGGCTGCTTTTGCCTTCCTGACCAGCAGCCCCAAAGCTAAGATTAGTAGATGGGAATACATATACCGTATTTTTCGCCGTATAAGACGCACTTTTTCTTCCCCATAACTGGGGGGAAAAGTCGGTGCGTCTCATACGGCGAATACACCCCCATCGCGGCGGTCCCTGCGGCCATCAACGGCCGGGACCCGCGGCTAATACAGGATATCACCGATCGCGGTGATGCCATGTATTAACCCTTCAGACACGGCGATCAAAGCTGACCGCCGCGTCTGAAGGGAAAATGACACTAACCCGGCTGTTAAGTCGGTCTGTTCGGGACCGCCGCGATTTCACCGCGGCAGTCCCGAACAGCCCGACTGAATAGCCGGGTTAGTGCTTACAGGACACCGGGAGGGACCTTACCTGCCTCCTCGGTGCCTTCACCGTTCAGGGATCCCCTGTATGGCCGGCGCTCTCCTTCCTCGTCATCACGTCGTCGTGTACGTGCGTCGGCGTGCGTAACATCGTGATGACGGCGACGGAGAGCGAGGATACCTGGCCGGGGACAGCGATGGAGCGACATCCAGGGCAGCGGTGACTGGTCCGGAGCGGCGGGGACACGTGAGTATTAAATCCTATGCAGTGGTCTTCAATCTGCGGACCTCCAGATGTTGCAAAACTACAACTCCCAGCATGCCCGGACAGCCGTTGGCTGTCCGGGCATGCTGGGAGTTGTAGTTTTGTAACATCTGGAGGTCCGCAGGTTGAAGACCACTATTGGGTTCAAAATCTTAATTTTTTTAGATTTTGCCCCTAAAAATTGGGTGCGTCATACGCCGGTGCATCCTATAGGACGAAAAATACGGTATATAAATATATGGAACTAAGGGCGCATATGGAAATATAGACACGCCATAGGCAAACTTTTTCAGTCTAGACATTCTCGCTGTAGAACATGTTACATATTTTCAGATTGGAAATAAGCAAAACAGGACACGCTTATTAAGCGAATCAAATATGACTGGATCCAGTCAGTTTGCAATATCAAAGGCAACGTTATCAGGAAACTTCAAAGGCATCATATGAGATGTGTTGTGCCAGTCCTCACAGGAATAAAGTACAGAAAGCTTATGTCTGCTAATTGAAAACATAAATAAATAAATATAAACTTATAAAAAAAATACTGTTCCTTGTTCACGGGTATCTGGGGGTAGTGGAAAAAATGTCTGTGCTGAAATTCTAAAAGGATATAGAGATGTAGCAGAGCGGAGATTGTCAGCTGGCACAATGCACTGTAGTATTATGACCGATGTTTGTGCTGCAGGTAAAGCTGCTGCATTGGAGGGTTATTCCTATGCACAATTCAGCTTTCCTACATTTCAGATAAATAAATGTAGCAGATATAAATGCAATCAGATCTGTCAGGATCATGCTATAGAGCAGGAGGAGCAGATTGATATATTGATATATAGTTTGCTAGGAAAATATAAAAAAAAAAGACATTTCTTTTCTTTTCAGTCCTACTCTGCCAGAGGGAGGTCCAAATATACTGAGTCCAGTAGGCGGTCTTACGATGCTGAGCCTTGTGGCCGGTCCTAATCAGTAACTGACAGCTCTCTTTATATACACCACCGTTTTTCAGCCAGTGTTACTCCAGCTGTTGCAAAACTACACTTCCTACCTGTCTTTTTAAGAAAACGGCCCTAGAAAAACACCATATTTGCTGCATGTTTTTTTTTTCCGGGGGGGCGGGGGTTGGGGGTGTTTGGGGGTCTATACAGAAATGCCAGACTCACTTGCCACTTTTTTTTGTTTTTGCCTTTTTTTTTTTTTTTTTTAGTCTTCCTTGGTTTTTCTCCTATGTGGAAGAGAAAAAAAAGAAAAACGCAATATGAGTATGATACCAGCTTTTTTGGGGCATTTTTTTCTCCCCCAATTCTTCCATACAAATGAATGATTCATATCGCTTAAACTCAAATTTTTTTCTTTTTTTTTTTCTTTTTTTTTAAGCTACCTTGGAAAATCGAAATCAGGGGGTAGTTTTACAATCTGATTTTGTTTTATTTGTTTATTTTTAATTTTTTTATCACAAAAAAACCAAAAATAAGTTGTGTGGAAATGTTGCCTTATACAGTAAAGGTTGCCAATCATCAACTGTGACCGCCCACTGGACTCCCAAGCATAGAAAGATAGAGAATTCAATCAAAAAGCTTAAAATTATACAGAATTTTTTCCCAACAAAACTATATATCAATTTGTTTAGTTCTTCCTGCTCTGTAACATGCTGCTAGTAGAGTGTTGCCCAACCAGTGGGCCTCCAGCTGTTGCAAAACTACAACTCCAAGCATGCCCGGACAGCCGAAGGATGCCCAGGCATGCTGGGAGTTGTAGTTTTGCAACAGTTGGAGGCCCACTGGTTGAGAAACGCTGTGCTAGAAGATTGTGTCACTATGTCACTATTAAATGGATAGGGTTCTAGCTATACATACTAAATCATGGCCTATATCCTATATTCAGAATCCATTGGAGCGCCGTTTTTTCCACTATAATTATCATATCATGGCATTCTGTAAATAATAACGATACACATATCTCCGCAGCAGGACAGGTGTGAACGTTACAAGTTATCACAAAGTAGAAGCAATTACAAGTCGGAGAAAGAACAGTTGCTGGGAGAGCTTCCCCCAATGTGTTGTCATCTATATCATACCTCACCCGCCATCATCACCTCTACAAGTGCGCTGGCATGAAGACGTGGACAGCTGTGAACGGGCCTCTAAGGGTTGTTTGGAAAGGCAGTCACATGCTTGGTGCGAATTATAAACAGTAATTAAAGAATTCACAAGCAAATAAAAAAGCTTATATATATATATATATATATATATATATATATATATATATATATGCAATGACATAAAACAGCTAATAACTGGGTTATATTTTGGAAGATTTGTTCAAAACATGTCTGTTTTGCTTAACATAATATCAGTTCTAAATCTCCCTAAAGGTAAAGTGTGGTATTGCAGCTTGACCCCATTAAAGGGGTACTCTGGGGGAGTCAACTTCACAGAATAGGGAATAAATATCTGATCCTGGGGGTCTGACTGCTGGGATAGGACCCCCCCCCCCCCCACAATTTTCTGTATGGGGCCCAGCAACTCGCCTGTTCTCGGAGCGATCCCCTCCCTTGTAGATGAGTAGGTGTGACGGCCCACTTGGTCAATCACGGGGTGAGACTGGGGTCCTGTCTCAGCCGGTGGGACTTGACCCCATTAAAGGGGTACTACAGGGGAGTTAACTCCACAGAATAGGGGATGAATATCTGATCCCGGGGGTTGGGACCCCTCCCCCCCATTCTTCTGCGTGGGGCCCAGCAACTCACCTGTCCTTGGATCGATCCAGGCCCCACCCTTGGAGATATGTAGGAGTGGCGGCCCACTTGGCCACTAGCGTCTTGTCTCAGCCGGAGGGCCCTCACTCCCGCTTTTTTCAGTAGGTGGGGGCTCAGAGGACGGGTAAGTAGTAAGGTCCCGTAGAGAAGATTGTGGGAGATCTTCGTGGTCGGACCCCCTGTGATCATATATTTATCCCCAATCCTGTGGATAGGGGATAAGGTGACTTCCCGGAGTACCCTTTAACTTCAAAAGTCACTGTAATACCAGATTCCGTTTATGAACAGATGTGGTACTGTTTCAGGAAGGAGGTAATCAGTTTTTTTTAAAGGGGTACTCCACTGGCCAACGTTCAGAACATTTAGTTCCGAACACTGTGTGTGCACTGCGGGGGTCAGTCATACCCCTGAATGCAAGTGACACCACGCCCCCTCAATGCAAGTCTATGGGAGGGGGCGTGGTGGCTTCCACGCCCTGTCCCATAGACTTACATTGATGGGGCGTGACCTGTCATCAGGAAAGGGCATGGCCGTTTGGAGGGGGCATGGCACACACAGCGTGTTCCGAATGCTGACCAGTGGAGTACCCCTTTAAATTTTGGACCACCCCTTCAATGATTGAAATTCAAAAATCTAAAGGTAACATAGCTACTGAGTCTATCAACAAGGTACTAAAGAGGTTGTTCAAGAGTAAAAAAAACTGAAGCGAAATGAACTGATCTGCAGTACCACAAGCAACCTGAAGACAGATGTGGCGCAGTTTTTTCTAATCCTGGACATCAAAATGTAGCAGGTGCAGGGGTGTAACCGGAAACCACTCAATGAAAGGAAATGAACCCAGCAATGTACTGTAAGTAGCTATAAGTACAGGTATAAATAATAGCGCCACATACAGTACCAAAGAACCTGTGGAGTAGTGCTACATAGCAGAAAGCCATCTATTTGTTATTCCTGCACTTCAGTGGGCCCCTCAACCTGTGGCCCCCACAGTAGCTCCTATAGCTATAGTTACATCCATGATTTGCGCTGCTTGAGGAGTCGCTCTTATTGGACACCCATAGATGCGGATGGACTTATGTTCTTACAAACCTCAATCTGCCTATAAAGAAAACCATCATTTCCATTTATACTCACACAATGCTATCTTCTCAAGACGCCCGTCCCCTAAGTCTCTATTATTTTCTGGCCCACGACATAATAAAGCCGCCATACAATACACCCCGCCATTCAGTGTCCACTCTACCGTCTCCGACACAAAGATGCACAGGAGATGTTGTTTATTGTCCTCCAATTTGTTTCTCCAACACACTAATCACTCATTCATTGTGTCTCCCATTGAAAAAGCCCATAATACAATCCAGATGTGGCCTTGAACGTTATTGAGGTGCACAGTGAGGGATGCATTGAAATAACAGAATTATGATAATACAATTTGATTATAAAGGGGGGAAAAATAAGCGGAATAATACTGAAAACTCAATTACTTCGGCAGCTCTAGCTGGGAGCAACTGTGACTTGGTAGCATCTGCTCCTAAGGCATATTAAAAATGACTTGTATGCGGTAAACTCACTTACTGTCTAAGGTTTCAGAACTCTTGACTTGCCAGCAATATCCGGGCCTCAATAATCACACTTTTTTTTTTTTTTGTAATGTCCCCGTGACACCATTTTGCAATAAACTGCAAGCTTGACTGATTCCTCCCTAAATCTACTTTAAATCAAGGCAGGTCAAGTCAAGTCAACTTGGCTGAAGAATACATTTAAATAGATTGGCTAACCTTTACAGCTGCGCATGCTTTATAGACAAAGAATCAGACAACGCGGCCTCCTAATGTAGGTTGCGTTACATTGTACAAAGCCTCGTCGTAAATAATGCTCCTCGCTCATCCTAAATTTGCGCTACCGACCATTTAGGATCCTTTGAAAAAAAAAGTATACTGTAATATACGTTGTCATGTATGTAGATGTAACAGAGCTGAGTTTGTCAAATCTTAGAGTTCATAGAATAACATGGTACAATATCCTACAAAATCCATATAGGATTTCACAACAACCTATATTTATGCAAAAAGTATCACATTTTGTTAGATGGCATAAACATTAAAATGTTATGTAAAAAGCATTAGAAAAATATGAAGGCACTAGAAAATGCAGTGGATAAGGCAAATAAATCATGGTATGAACAGGTATCATATGTAAACCACAGTCTTATACATACAGGCAAGCAGATGAAAAAAAAAAGTACTGCAACAAAGTAACTACATCATAGAAACTGCTACATCTCAAGGGTACGAAAACATAAGAAAAACGCCTGCAAAAAAGGACCACATCTGTACCCCCTGATGAAGCAACAGTAAGCGAAACGTATGCTGGGCTAAGTGTTTGGTGGGTCTCAGGCATTGTACATTCTTTTTTTTTTCTTTTTTTTTTCTTTGTTTTCTTTTTTTTTACTTGTTTTTTGTATCCTTGTCCACTGTAGAAGAAAGCATTGGGGTGAGCAAAGCGTATATTGCGGTACTTTTATGCCGGATCTCAGGCATTGATGTAGTAATCTTTTCTGATGTAGTTCTTTTTTTTATTTTTTTCAGTCCTTTTTCGTCTGCTTGCCTGCTTGAGAGATAAAACATGGTTTCCTGGTTTACATTTGATACCTGTTCATAACGTGGTCTATTTGCCTTATCCACTGCATTTTCTTCTACAAATAGAGGCTTTGTATTCTTCCTATGCTTTTAAACATAACATTTGAATGTTTATGTCAGTGTTTTTTTTAAACAGTGTGCCTCCAGCTGTTGCAAAACTATAACTCCCAGCATGCCCGGACAGCCATCGGCTGTCCGGTCATGCTGGGAGTTGTAGTTTTGCAACAGCTGGAGACACACTATTTGGATACACTGCCCTAGCCAGATAGGTGTTCTAGCAAATAAACCATTATACCATGCAGAGAAGCTAATGTAGCCTGATGGGACATATAATGTAGAGAGAATACAGTGCTCATATATATATATATATATATATATATATATATATACATATACATGCTTGAGAAAGGCTTTATTGATAAGCCGAAACGTCGCTTTCACAGATGAGTGAATAAACCACTATTTGATGTGACTTTGGAGTGCCGCTTCTACTTCTTTGAGGATATTATGTTGGGGGTCGGTCTGCCCCTGAAGCTGAGCACCCAGATGGATCTAGAATCCTGCATCACGGTGCTTCTTCTTTCTTTTCCCTTTATATATATATATATATATATATATATATATATATATATATATATTTATTTATTTATTTATTTATTTATTTTAATTTATTTATTTTTTTATTTTTTTACAATTTAATTTTTCATTTTATGTTTTTTTTTTTTTTTTGGCCAGCTTCCACCTCCTGGAAAATTTTGCTCAACTCCATATATAGGGTTGAGTTTGTCATCTGGAATAGGTTCTTTTCTGCAGTTTTTTTTTTTTTTACAATTGTTCACAGCTAATTTCTTTTTGTTCCCGATGCAAATTGTCACCGGTTGATTTTTATCTTTCATTCCAGACCAGTAATGTCACATCACTTGACAAATACATATACATTTTCCACTAAAAGACAGTTTAACTGAGAGCTGTCACATCCGTCATCTCCAGTCCGACTGGTTAAAATTTTTATCTGTCGCCTTGAATTAATTTCAGCTTGTCTGAGCCCAGCGGGGGACTTTAGAGTGGTTTAGTTAAATTCTTCATTTTCAAAGAACATTATCATTATCATTTGCCATGGTAGCTGGATATCTTATTTTTCTTTTTTTTTAAATATCTATTTTTTTAAATAACCCAGAAAAAAAGACTGTTATTAAACAACGGGTAGACAAAGACAAAAAAATAAATAAAAAATGTGTGTTATGGCGCATCCTCCTATTTTCGTAAATTTCCTTATAAATATTTAAGGCCATTCTGTTTGTGCATTCACCGAAAGACAAGAGGGCTAAACAATGCAGAAGGAAAACCTCCATAAGGCCGGAGCCAAACCAACAATAAAGTCCCGATGTCACGAACCGCATTTCATAGGGATGTGCTTAATGGCAAACGAGTGGCAGGTACAACCAATTGGCATGATATATATATATATATATATAGAGAGCGAGAGAGAGAGAGAGAGAGAGAGAGAGAGAGAGAGGCAAAAAAGTTTTTAGTCAGCCAACAATTGTGCAAGTTCTCCCACTTTAAAAGATGACTGTAATTTTCATCATAGACATACCTCAACTATGAGAGACGTAATGAGAAAAAAAATCCATAAAATCACATTGTCTGATTTTTTAAGAATTTATTTGCAAATTATGGTGGAAAATAACTATTTGGTCACCTACAAACAAGCAAGATTTCTGGCTCTCACAGAACTGTAACTTCTTCCTGTATTAATGGAACCTGTTTAAACTTGTTATCAGTATGAAAGACACCTGTCCACAACCTCAAACAGTCACACTCCAAACTCCACTATGGCCAAGACCAATGAGCTGTCGAAGGACACCAGAAACAAAATTGTAGACCTGCACCAGGCTGGGAAGACTGAATCTGCAATAGGCAAGCAGCTTGGTGTGAAGAAATCAACTGTGGGAGCAATTATTAGAAAATGGAAGACGTACAAGACCACTGATAATCTCTCTCGATCTGGGGCTCCATGCATGATCTCACCCCATGGTGTCAAAATGATTACATGAACGGTGAGCAAAAATCCCAGAACCACATGGGGGACCTAGTGAATGTCCTGCAGAGAGCTGGGACCAAAGTAACAAAGGCTACCATCAGTAACACACTACGCTGCCAGGGACTCAAATCATGCAGTGCCAGAAGTGTGCCCTGTTTAAGCCAGTACATGTCCAGGCCCATCTGAAGTTTGCTAGAGAGCATTTGGATGATCCAAAAGAGAATTGGGAGAATGTCATATGGTCAGATGAAACCAAAGTAGAACTTTTTGGTAAAAACTCAACTCATCATGTTTGGAGGAGAAAGAATGCTGCGTTGCATCCAGAGAACACCATACCTACTATGAAGCATGGGGGTGGAAACATCATGCCTTGGGGCTGTTTTTCTGTTAGGGGACCAGGACGACTGATCCATGTAAAGGAAAGAATGAATATTGCCATGTATCGTGAGATTTTGAGTGAAAACCTCCTTCCATCAGAAAGGGCATTGAAGATGAAACATGGCTGGGTCTTTCAGCATGACAATGATCTCAAACACACCACCTGGGCAACAAAGGAGTGGCTTTGTGATAAGCATTTCAAGGTCCTGGAGTGGCCTAGCCAGTCTCCAGATCTCAACTCCATAGAAAACGTTTGGAGGGAGTTGAAAGTCCGTGTTGCCCAGCAACAGCCCCAAAACATCACTGCTCTAGAGGAGATCTGCATGGAAGAATGGGCCAAAATACCAGCAACAGTATGTGAAAACCTTGTGAAGACTTACAGAAAACATTTGACCTCAAGTATGAGATGAACTTTTGTTATTGACCAAATACTTATTTTCTACCATCATTTGCAAATAAATTCTTTACAAATCAGACAATGTGATTTTATGGATTTTTTTTCTCATTATGTCTCTCATAGCTGAGGTATACCTATGATGAAAATTACAGGCCTCTCTCTCTCTTTTTAAGTGGGAGAACTTGCACAATTGGTGGCTGGGCTGACTAAATACTTTTTGCCCCACTGTAAGTATATATATTTTATTTATTTATTGCATTTAGAATTTTTTGTTGGTGCCTTTATTTTGAGGAACATATATATGTATGACTTTTTGAAGTTTTCTTTTTTTTATGAAGTTGACGTTTTCTTTTTAATAATGTTGAATAAATAAATAAACAAATAAATGAATAAATAAATATGACATCTAAATATACACATGGGTCAATGTTGTGCAATGACGCAATATTCTATATGCCAAGGTGCGACCCATATGGCTTATTGAAGAGGATCTTTTGAGCTCCATCAATGTGTCTTAGTAAACTCTGAACTATTAAATAGCAATACTGGAAATATATGAGTAAAGGTGTTGCCCACAATTAGATTTTTTTTTTTTTTCAAAAACAACTCCACAGGTGTCCACAGGTTATTTATCGTATTGATGCTCAGCCCCATTCCCTTTAATAAAATTGAGCTGCAATACAACCTGGTGGGGCGCTGTTTTATTTTTTTACATTTTTTTAAGGAAATGGCCAAATTTTTCTGGTTCAGTAAAGCCCTTAAAACTGAGTATTACCATACCTCATTGCCAATATTGAGTGCCCTTACAACAGTGTTGCCCTACCAGAGTGCCTTCATATGTTGCAAAACTACAACTCCTTGCAAGCCAGAATGCTGGTATTTGTAGTTTTGCAGCAGCTGGAAGCAGACTGGTTAGGAAACACTTAGAAATTGTATAATTCATGATCACAGAAGGTATGTAGTGCTAATGTATGTAGGCCAAGGAGACTAGTAACTGCCAGTTTTCAATACATTTCCAGGAGGTGGAACAGAGGAACAGCACTGAACTCGCTTGGTTTTCCGTAGTAAAAATCCATGGCGGATTTGGAACAGAATATGTAGCAGAAATTGGTGGCAAATCCTGGGGATTTGCATTTTTTTAGATCTATTTCATGGGTAAAATCTATGTGTGGCTACTGAACCCAAGTCCACACAAACTACATGTGTATTCTACAATGTAGATTTTAATTACATTTGAATTTCCATTTTGAATTCAATAGAATTTGGTTTTTAGGCAGATCTATGTGAACGTACACTGTGTGAATGCACCAGTATAAAAAAAAATTTAAACATTTTAGATCTCACATCAAGGCCACTTGGCCCACATGTGGTTGTAAGCAATCTTTGTTGGTTCAGTAAAACATGTAAGGTCTGAGTACAATATGAACCCTAAAATCTTTACCTATTACAATCGTCCTACAATTCTCATCATATTTATCTTCTTATTACCCGACAAATTGGCTAATTGGGCAATTGCCTCCACAGAGTGCCCCAAATTGTCGCTGTAACAACACTCGGAGGAGAAGAAAATCCTTCAAAACAGAACAAAACACCAACACGACACATTATTAGATCAATATTTTTTCCTGTAATAATTCTCCGGGATTTTAACCTTTCAAGGAGATAAACAAAACTATTGAGAGACGAGACGTTCCCGCTGTGAGATGAATGAGCGGGCTGACTGGGTGATTTCTGCAAATGGATAGGAGTCCTTCCAAAAGACATACGCGGGGTTCCTGGCCGCTGGGACTATGCGCTCATGTGACCATAGTATTGTCTTGCCTGTTGGAGGCCATAAAGGAATTTCTGTGTGTGTATTCCCAGCACATGTCCTTCTCCTGAAGAAGCTCGGCATGTACGGGGTGTTAAATCCCTAAAGGCTCTCTGACTAATCTTTACTAAATACTTGTGTATGACAGTCTATGGGACAACAAGACCCTATTACATTCCAATATTCATTTCGCTTACTACTTTATTTATAGAAAGTGTAAACAAAGAGATTGAAAACGAAAGTTTGCTTTTTTTTTTTTTTGGTTGCAGAAATTGGGCCTCTCTTATCCACGGGCAGAAGAAGGACCCCGCCATTCCCTAGTTATGTCCTATCCCCTGGGACCACAACCAATCACTATAATGCAGAAATATTGTAGGTCTGATTGTACAATGCTTTGTTTTATCGTGGCTATAATTTTCCTACATTCTCAGGATCATAGGACATCACAATGTTTGGACCTTCCCCAATCTACTAGTTGTTGGAATAGCTTTCTAAAATGAGAATATAATTTTAGGTCCCGCTCCAGATATAGCCAGGAATACCCCTAAACTATCCTAGAATAACACCAAAACTCATTCCCTTTTGCCACCATGTAGACCAGATTGTCCACCAAAATCTGGACTGTTACCAAGTATGGTACCGCAGTTGATGACCAGCATCTGGTATCGAAGCCGTTCACATAAAAGTAGCTGACCTGCAATACCAGTCACAGCACATGAACAAGGGTGGTGCTATATTTGGGGGGGGGGAGTAGATCCTACTTTCTAGTCTTTACCTCTAGTTTATTTTTTCTTTCATTTCTAGAAAAGAACCAAGATGTAAGGCTGCATTCACATCACAATTTCTCCATCCGACCTGAGTACACAATTTTTATAACTAAAAATCGTATGAAATCGTATATGAAGTCGGATCCATTGACCTCCATAAAAAAATTGGATCCATTACACACATCCGATTTGATCCGCATCCGATATCACACGATTTTTGTTTGGTTCTGAAATCGGGGTTGACCTCGATTTCAGACCTGAACAAAAATCGTGTAAAATCTGATGCGGATCAAATTGGATGTGTGTAATGGATCCGATTTTTTAATGGAGGTCAATGGATCCGACTTTATATACGATTTCATACGATTTTAAGTTATAAAAATCGTGTACTCAGGTCGGATGGAGAAATTGGAGAAATCATGATGTGAATGCAGCCTTAGTGAAGGGGCTCCAGAAGTCTATGTAAATGACCATGGACTTTTATTAGAGTTTTCATCCTACTGTACTAAACTTAATGGAGCCATGGAGAACCAAAAAGGGACATTTGTCATGCCAACAGTGAGAGGCCAAACCTCATTATTTTTTACATTCTTGTATTCATGTAAAAGAAAATATGAAGATTTAAAATTACCCATAATATACTGTAGGCGGTTGTCGGACATGCTGGTTGCTGGGATATCCTGTTTAATAATTTAGGTTAGACACGCTGTGAAATGTGTTCTTGATGGGATATTAGTTTCTGGTTTCCATAGTAACCACCATTCTGGTCTATGAGAAGATGGCAGCAGTAACAACAAAGAAGATGGATATGCATGTGATGTACTATTGGTCAATATTGTTATACAGCACCTTTCAGACTAACTTATAGTATTAGTCCATAATGTTATAGCCAACCATAAAGAACAATTGGGGTCATTTATGAAAACTGGTGAAATAGCCGTAGACTTTCCCATATTAGAAACATTATATAAAGACACTTGTTTCCATGGGTGGTGGCTTTCTATAACATCCACATTCTTGCTTCTTTTTTTCCCATAAATGCCTAACAATATGATACTCTTGAGTATGGCTTTTCCTAAGCCTGAGAATATATAGGCCCAAATTTATCAATCCGATGGAAACTCTAATTGTCTGGTTTTGCCTATAACAACCAATCACAACTCAACTTTCACTTCACAAGAGCTCGTTAAGGTATGAAAGCTGAGCTGTGATTGGTTGTTATGGGAAAAAAACTGATAATTAGGGTTTCAGGCAGATTGATAAATCTGGGCAGTAGACTGGAAGCCACAGTTAAAAGTAAAGCTTCTATGGTGCTAGGAGAATAAGCTTGAGGGATTGGGTCCTTTGGACACAGATTTTTGTTTCACCGATTCAACAATTGAAGCCCTTGTCAAGTTCTTCCAATAACAGTGCCATATCTGTTTACAGGTTGTGTCTGGTTTTGCAAAGTCATCTCTATTTAATTGAATGTGGCTGAATAGCAATATTACACACAACCTGTACACACATTTTTTTAAGAAAGTTGCTATATTTTTCCAACCCTAGAAAGCCCCTTTTAGGCTATGGGCCATGACGGCATGCAAAGACTCCGCAGACAGTCACAGAAATTTTGATTTTGGATTTTGATTAAGATTCTGGAATGTCAATGGAGAGGCCGCATTTCCGGTTCTAGCACCGGCTTGTTGTGCCGACCCCTGCAGCCTGTGGAATTTTAACGCAGAAATTTTCCTGGCAGACATTGCACTGTGTGAACATAGCCTTACATTGCCCCACTGGCTGTAATGCTTACTTTATAGCACTAGTCTACTCCTATATGAAGGTGAGACCTTAAAGGGGTACTCCGGTGGAAAACATTTTTTTTTTTTTTTTTTTTATCAACTGGTGCCAGAAAGTTAAACACATTTGTAAATTACTTCTATTAAAAAATCTTAATCATTTTCTTTTTTTAACTCAGGGCTCTCTGCTGACATCATAACCACAGTGCTCTCTGCTGACACCTCTGTCCTTTTTAAGAACTGTCCAGAGTAGGAGAAAATCCCTATAGAAAACATTTGCTGCTCTGGACAGTTCCTAAAATGGACAGAGATGTCAGCAGAGAACACTGTGGTCATTATGTCAGCAGAGAGCACTCTGTTAAAAAAGAAAATGATTTCCTCTGTAGTATTCAGCAGCTAATAAGTACTGGAAGGATTTAAAAAACATTATAGACGTAATTTACAAATCTGTTTAACTTTCTGGCACCAGTTGATATATATAAAAAAAAAAAGTTTTCCACTGGGGTACCCCTTAGGCTCCTGGACCCTCGATGCAACTGCATCTTCTGCATCCCCTATAGTTATGTCCCTGCCTTTAAAGGGGTATTCTACTGGCCAGCAATCAGAAGTAAATGTTCTGAATGTTGTTTTTGCACTGCGGAGGTTGGTCATGCCTCTCGTGACATCACAGCCACGCCCCTCAATGCAAGTCTATGAGAGGAGGAGTAATGGCAGTCACACCCCCTTCCATTGGCTTGCATTGAGGGGCATGACCATGTCATGAGGGGCATGGCTGACCTCCGCAGTGCAAAAACAACGTTCGGAACATTTACTTCCAAACGCTAGCCAGTGGAGTACCACTTTAAGGGCACCACTATCTACATTAGTGTTTCCCAACCAGGATGCCTCCAGCTGTTTCAAAACTACAAATCCCAGCATGCTTGGAGTGCCTTTGTCTGTCCGGGCACGCGGGGAGTTGTAGTTTTGCAACAGCTGGAGGCACCCTGGTTGGGAAACACTAGTCTACATGCTATAGATAGAGATATTCTCAATGCCAATCTTAGCACAACAAGCTCTCAGGTTAAAACCATGGTGCTAAGGTAAAATATTGCTGACTACAGCATCAGAGATACCCAACACTACAAAAGGTCTACTGAGTATGCCAGGCAACACAGTAGATGACAACCCCCCCTCCCTTAATTTTGCTTGTGCAGCCGTCACCTAAACCATGTCTAATGGGAACAGTATTGTGTTTTGTATTGTATGAATAGGCGCCAAACCATTCAACAACGTGAAAGGGTCACATTATGCAAACTCTCCGCATTCAGTAACATATGGGTCTTGCCTAAGATAAATATAGCATCTCTGGGCGCTGTGCAAAAATTTGCCTTAACAGGTGCAGCCCTTGGTCTTTCCATTGAAAATGGGGCTGGCGAATATGACAAATTTGTTTGTGCGCGCGTTCTCCAAGGAGTCCAAGGGCCATATCACTCTTAGCACCTTCTGTGACTAATTGACATCACTATAATCCCTGAAGGAAACTGCTTATATCACAGCTGCAAGTAAAGTGCTGAGAGTGGAGGAAAAAAGCGTATTATTAGAACAAGTGCAAATGCAGCAATAATTTTACCAGAGTCTCTTTATCACGCATGTTATTAACCGTTACTGTAGTGCGGCATAAGGTCCCCCCCATCTCCACTGGATGAAAATAAAAATTATAATTACTTTTCCATATAATGATTCCCAATAAAAATAAATGCGCTCTCGCCAAAAACAGCTATTGGAAGTGATAATCCCCTTCTGGGTTTCCATATGTCAATGTAAAACGCACATTTATATATAGATAAATAAATACATGTAAATCTATATACATATATATATATATATATATATATATATATATATATATATATGTATATATAAAATTAGGAGATCACTGAGCTGCCGTTGCTGTTGTGTTTAGCCCCAGACTGAAACACTGAAGCACATTCTCAGCTGTGGAAGAGTTGAGTTTGGAATTTTTCAGTATTTTCAGTTTTCCTGTAATGTTAAACACTACAACTCCCAGTGGTGCAACAGCTGGAGGCACACTGTTTGGGAAACACCCATCACCAGCTTGGGTTTACCCCCACCCATCAGCTTGTTATCCTCTATGATACTGATAGGACACAGCCACTTGAGATGGTAATACTCCATTATTAGCAGCCTAAGCTTATGCAGGTCAAAACCAAATTTGGTGTACTTACTATAAAGTTGCCATGTCATATGATTGCTATGGATGTCATTGATATGGGGGCAACCTAGCTTTGAAACACACTTATTACATTACATGCCAAAATTGGGACACTTATACCCAAAAACATCCACTTTCGGGTGGGGTAGCCTAAACCCTGCCCCTCCTATAGTCCGGTTTGCAGGATTGTCTTGCCAAAATTCAGAACGTCTGATTTCTGATAGAAAAGTATAGAGAGGGCTACTCTACAGCTCTTATAGCTTTGAAAAGTTTGGGGTAGGTGGAAGAGATTTCATAAGATAAAGGGTACAGCAAGGGGGAGGCAGTTGGGTCATGAGTCCAAGGTGCTAGGAACCAAGGGAAGGTGACAACAAGACAACTAATCTTTTGCAAGGCTCTATACATACAGGGTTCAGACATCAAACCGAGCATACTGCCAAGGTATGCCGGATCAAAGAGTGGAAAAGAGAGGAAGGTTTTTCCTTCCAATCAAAGAAAGAAGGAGCCCAGTTTGATTTTGCTTTTTAGATTTTGCCCCCTTTAGGACCTTAACACATCCTTAGGCATCGTGCAATAATAGGTGATATTTGTTGACAATGCTGATTGCTTATTAAACATTCTATCAGGCATATTTGTATAGAGTTACATAGCTCGGAGGGGTATTTACTGTGCCCAAACCACTAACAAACAGTAAGGTGAAACAAATATTATTAAGAAAGACTTAAAGAGAACCTGCTTGAACCACGAGTCGTCAGGACAGTTCCTGGTGGGTTTTGCTCGTCCCATCAGTCTTGATAGATCGTTTCCTATTTGGGTATGGGGAGAAATCTATCAATCACATCCAGTGGAGGAACAGAAGTAAGACGATCCCAGCACTCACCAAGTTGAATGCAATAGCTGAAGTGTTTATTCACATCCGGTCATAGTAGTGGTACACACAGTACACATACTATGTAACACTACTATGACCAAATATGAATAAACACTTCAGGAATTGCATTTAACTTGGTGAGTGCCGGGATCTTCTTGTTACTGTTATTATTGGCTTTGATGCCACCACGTGCACAACCACCATCACAGTGGTGCTCACTCTTGTCTATCCAGTGAAGGAACAGAAGCAGGATCATTCCAATAACTCGTAGTTCAGGCAGCATGAAAGTGATGACAGGTTCCCTTTCAGTATGACTTGCCATGTTTATAATACGCACAAGCTACCTATATGGTTACACAGGAGAAGAAGAAGGTAATTTTGAGTTAATCCTCTGTACGTTCTTCAACTGCGCCACCACCTTTAATGGAACTTTGAACTTTATATTACATTATTTCCCAACAACTTTTACAAATGGACTATTTTTGTGACTTCCTTTATTTCAGTTTTCGCCTGTAATGCGCCCTTGCAGGTGTTAGAATGAGCCCCCGTCCCCTCTATCTCCAAATAAACCTGTCGGCAGATATTATTTATATAAGAGGCCTAGTGCAATGAAGCCATTTTCGGCAGCAATAATCTGCAGACATAACATTACACGCTGCTCTCTAAATGCACCGCAGCCCGAAAACACATCGCCTTCAGATATTATCTTAGCTTCTTGTCTATTCCGTCTTCTGTGCATGACAATAAAGAGGCATCTGACAGCGCCTGCCCTAATCCCCCCACCTCCTTAAGCGACTATTTGGATTCAAACATTCACACAAGCTCATGCATAAGCAAACAGGTGTGAGGGACAGCGGCCTGCCAAACCCCGAGGTACATGTGTAACTTGCTGATTATAGCACATCGCAGATAGAAAGCTACAAGACCGAACAATGGAGAGGGTCAGTAGGTGGCTCTTTGATTTCTTGCTCCTGCGCTTGCCAGCAGCGTGGGAGTCGAGCAGGATGGGGAGAATGATGTTCTTTTCACCCATAAATGTTAAAACAGTGGGGCAAACAGCTTGAGATGCGTCGGGGGGGGGGGGGGGGGCTTCCTTGCGTTCCTCGCTCCTTTTTAATGACTTGTCAAGTAATCGCATATTACACAGTCCGCCCAGGCAGACTGGTTATTAGCACATTGCACACAATGAAAAACTTCAAAGAAGTCTGAGAATATTTGCATGTGGTTTTTATCCAAAATGTTGCTTAACCCTGGCAATATGCAGCATTTGTGCGCATAACTATGGACTCTGCTAACCAAATGCCACAGTCTATAAACCATGTATGGGTTATTAATACAGAGCTGGATGATTCCCTTGTGTGGTTTTAAATGCAAACATACTAATTCATGATGAACAGGGACCATAATAGATAAAATACAAATTCAGCTTTTACTACATTTGCAAATCAGTGAAAGTCAATTTCTCATTGCTTATATTTTAGAGGATCAAACCAGGTCTATATTAAGTGCTTAGGTTAGTCTTGGACAATGCCAAGTTCATGGGTCTGGTTAACAATCTTCTGAAGTGTCAGATGATGATATGAGTAGATGTCAAGAAGTTTGACAGCCTTGGGTGCCTTGAAGGACAGCGTCCTTATACTAATTGGCCTTTCCTTTTCCATAATTTTCAATGAGCTATATGAAAAGTCAGAGGTCAATTGGAACCAAAGAGATCTGGTCATGGCTTCCTATTCATGGCATCAATGGGGGGTCCCTACTGCCATGCCCCAAGTGATATTTTGATGTGTCTAAGTGTCATGTCAGGAGACATTCTGTATAATTGAGAAGGGCTGTGGGAAAAAATAGGGTTACCTATGTTTATGCAACTTCATCCTGTGTACAACAAGGTGATATAGTTCCAGATCCAATATCACTAAAATATTGGATACTATACTATATTATACTATACTATATTGTTTTTGTTATATTGTTTTTGTTTAGGCCCAAGGCTGAAAACACCATTTTTGCCTGATACACCTACATCACAGGTCCATCAACCACAATCTCTTCATCACAGTTCAGCCCCAACTTGTTACACAAGCTCCACATCTCTGACTGAATTAGTACAACGTATGAGGTCATGTTATGAGGACAGGATATAGGGACAGAATATGAGAATGGGATATGAGAACAGGATATCAGGATGGGATATGAGAATGGGATATGAGGATGGGATATTAGGACGGGATATAAGGACAGGATATGAGGATGGGATATGAGGACGGGAAATAAGGAGGTGATATGAGGACGGGATATAAGGAGGGGATATGAGAACAGGATATTAGGATAGGATATGAGGATGGGATATGAGGTCGGGATATGAGGACGGGATATTAGGATGGGATAAGAGGTCGGGTTATTAGAACGGGATATGAGGACGGGATATTAGGATGGGATATGAGGATGGGATATTAGGATTTGATAGTAGGACGGGATATGAGGACAGAATATGAGGACAAGATATGAGGACGGGATATGAGGTAGGAATATGAGGTCGGGATATGAGGATGGGATAAGAGGTTGGGATATTAGAAGGGGAAATGAGGACGGGATATTAGGATGGGATATGAGGACAGAATATGAGGACAAGATATGAGGATGGGATATGAGGTAGGGATATAAGGTCGGGATATGTGGTTGGGATATGAGGATGGGATATTAGGATGGGATAAGAGGTCGGTTATTAGAACAGGATATGAGGACGGGATATTAGAATGGGATATGAGGCCGGGATATGAGGATGGGATTTTAGGATGGGATAGTAAGACGGGATATGAGGACAGAATATGAGGACAAGATATGAGGATGGGATATGAGGTAGGAATATGAGGTCGGGATATGCGGATGGGATATTAGGATGGGATATGAGGTCGGGATATTTGAATGGGATATGAGGACGGGATATTAGGATGGGATATGAGGTTGGGATATGAGGATGGGATATTGGGATGGGATATGAGGACGGAATATGACAATGGGATATTAGAAAAGAATATGATGTCAGGATATGAGGAGAGGATATGAAGATGGGATATGATGTCAGGCTATGAGGACATGATATGAAGATGGGATGTGATGTCAGGATATGAAGAAGATTTAAGAAGAAGACTGGGCAAAGTCAGGTAGTCTGCTAGAGCCATAATTAGTAATAAATGAATGAGACACCAGAACGAAACTGGTTATATGACTACAATAAAAAGAAGGGACTGAAGGGCAGAAATGACAAGAAACAAGTGATATTTTGGTCATAGATTTGGACAATGTTCACAATACGGACTCTTGTCCTAGATGAACCTACAATTTCGACAATGTTTTAATTTGACGGGGGCTTAATTTACTAGTGTACTTGTGCCGAGATAATGTAGGCGATGTCTGCATACTGATGATAGAATAATCAGCTGTAATTATTGAGAAGACACTATAGCCAGCACCAGAAGGATTTAGCAATAAAAACCATTCTGTATAAAACAGTGTGTGTGTGATTTTGTTTTGTCCACACTCTCTATAAGGCATCAGTTGCTTGTGTGAGTTATTAATCCTCATTCATCCAGTCTTTGGAGAACTGCCAGTGCCTAAATCATCTGTATACAACTAGTTCACTTAATAATCCCAATAATACAAACAGACAGCATCTCCAGACTTCCTTCGTGAGCATTTTAACGAATTTTGGTGACTCTCATCACAATCATATTATAAGGGGGAGCACAGTATTCTCTCTACATTACATGTCCCATCAGAATACATTAGCTTCACTGCATGGTATAATGGTTCATTTGCTCGTAGAACACCTATTGGGCTAGTGCTGTGTATCCAAACAATGTGTCTCCAGCTGTTGCAAAACTACAACTTACAGCCGTTGGCTGTCTGGGCATGCTGGGAGTTGTAGTTTTGCAACAGCTGGAGGCATACTGTTTGGAAAACACTGCACTAGTGCCTTAGGTGGTAATGTGCTATGAAGCTGAAGATTGCTGGGAGTTGTAGTTTTGCAACAGCTGGAGAAGTGTCTTAGGCCATGTTCACTCGATGGAATTTCCATGCAGAATTCTGCAGAAGAATTCTGCCGAAATTTACTGCCTATTTACTTTAATGGGATTCCGCTGTGCCATTCACACCATTCATTCCGCCGCGAAAATTCAGCATTCCGCAAAATTAAAAGACCTGTCTTAAAATTTTGTGGAATTGAGGGCAGAATCCCATTGAACTTAATGAGGGTTACATTTCAGCAGAATTCTGTGCTTAGGGAACACATAATTCCACTGACATTCTGATGCAATTCCACTGCGATTTCTGGGTAATCCTGGAATTCCATTTAGCAAACTTTGCTGAGCAGAACACATTGGCCTATTCCTTATATTCTCCCTGGAGATAAGCCACAGCTAAAGGGGTCTGGCTGTGGCTCAAAAGGGTTGTCCATGGATTTAAAATAGTCATTGGACATCAGATGTTACAGTCGCAAATGAGTACATGCCACAGCAAAATGGTCCACATTCTTAATTCTGAAAGAAAGCCATCAGCATGTAGCCGGAAGGGGACTGCTGAGTAACAAGGCAAGAAATATAATTTTAGATCCCATGTACAACCCTTTTAAACTGGCTTCACACATAAGATAGCAGTTGACTGAAGGTTCAGTTGGCTATAGATTATCTTTCCGAATCCCCACCATATACATATACCCATTGCTAAGCCATGTCATCAAGGGGCAGGCTTGTCAGGAAAGACAAGAAGAAGCCCTGTGATCAGCTGTGTCTCGAGCCAAACAGGATCCGGGGAAAGTCTCGAGACAACAGTCATTCAGAGACTGGAGGAACGCTGAACCTGGGAGACCATGAACATGAGTCAATCCCAAACATAAAAGACGAGTAAATGTATTTAAGATATGACTTGGCATCACAGGCATGATACTTAAAAGTGAATAAACCTTTAACCCATCTCTATCTCAGATTCTCCTCTTGTAGGAGAAATCGGAAGCCAACTAAAAACATTAGATGGTCAGATGCTTTTACTAAAATCGGTAGGTTTGGCCATCACTTATTTAACGTGTGTGGGCAGTTTTACTCACATCACTAAAAAAGGAGGGAGGTCTGCTTTCTGTAAAAGGTGTATGAGGTGTGTATGAGGTGTGTCTTCTTTGGATACAGTTGGACAACCTCTTTAAGATTCTCGAGAATGGGGTCTTCTTAGGTATTAATTTGGTCTTTAGTGAATAAAATGGCACTAACCATAGATAACTAAAGGCCCCCATACACCCTAGTAAGAGTATGGCCCACATTACGTGGGACCAGCCAACTATCTAATGTTTATTGGGTCCTCCTGACTCTCCTTTAGTCAGATAATGTTAGGGGAGAAAAGGGTTGGGCCAGAACTGTCCCCTCTCCTCATTTGGCTTACCCAAAGGTTCATGTAGATTGAGAGATTGGGAAAGATAGCTATCGGCATCTATTGAAGCTGTATGGCCAATTTATGAAATATCCACTATGTACTGACTTTGCCTGGAATATTGTCATTCAACCTCTGGTGAATGGAGTCTTCTTACGTATCAAGCTAGCATTCCATGACTATACCTTCAGGTTTCCTACAACATTTTAATGCCAACTGAGCTTGTTTGATATATTTTGTTAAACCCAATCCATATATTTAGACACATATCCCAAAAGCATCAAAACACCTAAGAAGGGAAAGTAGAAGGGAGCGAAAATCAACTTTGTGTAGGTTGAAAAAGCCATAAAAAAAATTCCTGCCAATTCATTTGGCAAGATGTACAAAGACATATGGTATCTATGCGGAAGTGACTCCAGTGAATTGATAATATACAATATGTTCATTTAAAATGGCTACTTCTACTACAAGCCACAGGTGATTTTCCAAGGTGATAAGAGTAATTCTACCACCCAAGCTTTTCTCCGATACAGAAAAGAAACTTGAAATAATAGAGAAAGAGTCATTCAGGTAGTTATTCTAACCGTAATCACGATCAACCACTGAGCCGAAACATTAATAAATAATTGCAAGACATCCCAATAACTATTACAAGCTATAAATGGTCCTAAGTGAGTCACAGCTGAACTGTAATATATTCAAGCTACATTGTCTGAACAGGTTTCCCCCCTCATCATCGGCTAATCTGGTATATTTACAGCATTTAAGCTCTGTTTATGTGTGCTGAGTAGGCAGATCTGCTAATGCACCAGTCTTTTATCTTTCTACACTACAATTCTCCCTGTAATCCTCATTTAAATTAGTTTAATGGTGTCAACCTAGTCCCCTGTGAGCATGCTTCACTCAGAGAGGCATATAATAATGTGCCACGTCTGTACAGTTTTAATGGGAAGAGAAGGGCAATACAGGTCACATCCAAGACATAAAGACAGGTCTGAATACCTATCACATCCTTCATGGCTGACCTATAACAATAACATATATTAGTTGTTTTCATTCATCAGCCATCATAACTGCCAACAAACATACGGCCGAAAATACTTTCCAGCCATTAGTAACAAATTATTAAAACTATGAAACAATCTCCAATGACCCGGCTGTGTTTCAGAATACTTCAGAGGAGCACATTAAGCTTGGCCTAGGTTAAACCACAGACTGATTTTAATGGATACATTTTTTTCTGTAGGTGGTTTCTATTAATATGAATTAGAAAACATTTTTACATTCCATATAATAAGCTGTAAGAAAGGTCTAAGAAATAATGTTCCTTTTTGGGCTCTGTTTAGAAGTCCTGAATATTTTCACTTAAAACATCTCTTAAAGGGATATTCCAGGCAAAAACATCTTATCCCCTATCCAAAAGATGGGGATAAGATGTTTGATCGCGGGAGGCCCGCTGCTGGGACCCCCTGCGATCTCCCTGCAGCACCCTCATTCTATGCGGGGCTGCGTCCCTAGTTTCGGAAACCTACGGGTTTCCGGGACTGGGGACGTGACCTCATGCCACGCCCCCTCCAATCATGTCTAAGGGAGGGGGTGTGGCGGCCATCACGTCCCCTCCCATAGACATGAATGGAGGGGGTGTGGCATTACGTCACATCTCCAGTTTCCGAAACTAGAGACGCAGCCCCGCATAGAATGAGGGTGCTGCAGGGAGATCACGGGGGGTTCGAGCAACGGGCCCTCCACAATCAGACATCTTATCCCCTATCCTTTGGATAGGGGATAAGATGTTTTTGCCCTGAATACCCCTTTAAAGTCTTTTTAATTTAGTAATTTCATTGCACATGATTTAGGTATCAATTACAACAGCAGAATCTTCACCAAGGCCATGAACAAAAGTGTCAAATCCAAGAGGAGGCCTTCTAATTCAATCCTTTTCTTGCACATCCTTTAGACGTTTTAGATCCAAGGTTTGACACCAGGATATCCACCAGGGGAACAATGGTGTCAGACCCAAGATCTAAAGTAGGTTTTCCAATTTTATAATTTTGTAACACATCCTTTAGACCAGTAAGATCAAAGATCAGACACAAGGATCTCCAAAATGGACATGAGCAAATGTGTCAGATCTAAGATCTAATTCACATAATCATCTTTTAGTCAAGTCAGATCCAACATCTGACATAATTTTCACCAAACACACGCACAAAGGTGTCAGAACCAAGATCTAAAAAAGGTTTCGAAATAATTGAAACAACTTTAAGACATGCAGGATCCAAAATTGGACATCAAGATCTCCCACAAAGGTTTTATTTTTCTTTACACATCCTTTCGACATGTCCAATAAAGCCATGAACAAAATTACCCTAGGATCTGGTAAATGGCCGGACCTTTTCTGGGTGGATCAGCCTCTGGATCTTGTATTTATAAGGTTAGAAACCCACTGATATCAGTGAAACAATGGTTAGGCTTTACGACTTAATATGTCAGAGGCCGCTCAATGTATCAGAACATCAATAAAAGTCTCAGCTCCCATCCCCACCAATAACTCACAATATCTACACGGCATGTAAGAGATGTCTAAATTTGAAGACCCCCTTTAAACATCTTTAATATGTTCTCATAAGGCTCTTGTTTTTGCATTGTATCAACTTTGTATTATTTGGTGTTTCTGTGGTTTCTATAGCAAGTAGACCACAGTGTAGTACTGACTCTTTTCCTGTACTATATCTATTGTCACGATGCCGGCTGGCAGGTAGTGGATCCTCTGTGCCAGAGAGGGATGGCGAGGACCGCGCTAGTGGACCGGTTCTAAGCCACTACAGGTTTTCACCAGAGCCCGCCGCAAAGCGGGATGGTCTTGCTGCGGCGGTAGTGACCAGGTCGTATCCACTAGCAACGGCTCACCTCTCTGGCTGCTGAAGATGCTGAAGATAGGCGCGGTACAAGGGAGTAGGCAGAAGCAAAGTCGGACGTAGCAGAAGGTCGGGGGCAGGCGGCAAGGTTCGTAGTCAGGGGAGATAGCAGTAGTTCTGGTACACAGGGTATAAACACACAAAGAACGCTTTCACTGGCACTAAGGCAACAAGATCCGGCAAGGGAGTGCAAGGGAGGAGACTAGATATAAGCAGGGAACAGGTGGGAACCAATTAAGCTAATTGGGCCAGGCACCAATCATTGGTGCACTGGCCCTTTAAGTCTCAGGGAGCTGGCGCGCGCGCGCCCTAGAGAGCGGAGCCGCGCGCGCCAGCACATGACCGCAGGAGACGGGAACGGGTAAGTGACCTGGGATGCGATTCGCGAGCGGGCGCGTCCCGCTGTGCGAATCGCATCCCCAACGGCCATGAGAGAGCAGCGCTCCCGGTCAGCGCTGACCGGGGAGCTGCAGGGAAAGAGACGCCGTGAGCGCTCCGGGGAGGAGCGGGGACCCGGAGCGCTAGGCGTAACAGTACCCCCCCCCTTAGGTCTCCCCTTCTCTTTATCGGGTAACTGCCTCCCCTGGGATGAGGACACCGGGAAAGGATGGAGGGATTCCTCAACGGCAGGCAGAACCGCAGGAGTAGGAATGGGGAGAGAGGGCAGAGGGCGGGACCTGGCACGGGGCAGTGTGACACCAGGACGAGGGCCATGAGGGGACACAGAAGCTTGCCTGATGGAACTGGGAGGGGGGGAGGGGCATTTCCTGTGGCAGGCAGAGTCCTTAATGACCTTAGGGGGACCAGATACAGGAGGAACCACAGAGTTACGGCAAGGGTTACTGGGAACCGGTTTTAGACAGTTCTTGGAACAAGAGGACCCCCAACTCTTGATCTCCCCAGTGGACCAATCCAGGGTTGGGGAATGAAGTTGAAGCCAGGGAAGTCCAAGGAGAATTTCCGAGGTGCAATTGGGGAGGACCAAAAGTTCAATCCTCTCGTGGTGAGATCCGAAGCTCATAAGAAGGGGCTCCGTGCGGAAACGTATGGTACAGTCCAACCTGGCTCCGTTGACCGCGGAAATGCGGAGTGGCTTGACAAGACGGGTCACCGGAATCCGGAATTTATTCACAAAGGAGTCCCGAATAAAATTCCCAGAAGCTCCAGAGTCCAGGCAGGCTACGGCTGAGAGGGGAGAGCTGGCTGAAGTGGAAATCCGAACAGGTACCGTGAGACGTGGAGAAGCCGACTTGGCATCAAGAGACGCCACACCCACGAGAGCTGAGTGCGAGCGTGCGTTTCCCAGACGTGGAGGACGGATTGGGCAATCCACCAGAAAATGTTCAGTACTGGCACAGTACAAACAAAGATTCTCTTCCTTACGGCGATTCCTCTCTTCCAGGGTCAGGCGAGACCGATCCACTTGCATGGCCTCCTCGGCGGGAGGCCTAGGCGCAGATTGCAGTGGAGACTGTGGGAGAGGTGTCCAGAGATCTAAGTCTTTTTCCTGGCGGAGCTCTTGATGCCTCTCAGAAAAACGCATGTCAATGCGAGTGGCTAGATGAATGAGATCATGCAGGTTAGCAGGAGTCTCTCGTGCGGCCAGAACATCTTTAATGTTGCTGGATAGGCCTTTTTTAAAGGTCGCGCAGAGAGCCTCATTATTCCAGGATAGTTCAGAAGCAAGAGTACGGAATTGTATGGCGTACTCGCCAACGGAGGAATTACCCTGGACCAGGTTCAGCAGGGCAGTCTCAGCAGAAGAGGCTCGGGCAGGTTCCTCAAAGACGCTTCGAATTTCCGAGAAGAAGGAGTGTACAGAGGCAGTGACGGGGTCATCGCGGTCCCAGAGCGGTGTGGCCCATGACAGGGCCTTTCCAGACAGAAGGCTGACCACGAAAGCCACCCTAGACCTTTCAGTAGGAAACTGATCCGACATCATCTCCAAGTGCAAGGAACATTGCGAAAGAAAGCCACGGCAAAACTTAGAGTCCCCATTAAATTTGTCCGGCAAGGACAGGCGGAGGCTAGGAGCGGCCACTCGCTGCGGAAGGGGTGCAGGAGGTGGCGGAGGAGATGATTGCTGCTGCAGTTGCGACTGAAGTTGGTGCACAATGGTGGACATTTCCGACAGTCGGTGGGTTAGATGGGCGACCTGTCGGGATAGCTGGGCGACCACCGTGGTGAGATCAGAGATGGAATGCTGGGGAACCTCAGCGGGATCCATGGCCGGATCTACTGTCACGATGCCGGCTGGCAGGTAGTGGATCCTCTGTGCCAGAGAGGGATGGCGAGGACCGCGCTAGTGGACCGGTTCTAAGCCACTACAGGTTTTCACCAGAGCCCGCCGCAAAGCGGGATGGTCTTGCTGCGGCGGTAGTGACCAGGTCGTATCCACTAGCAACGGCTCACCTCTCTGGCTGCTGAAGATGCTGAAGATAGGCGCGGTACAAGGGAGTAGGCAGAAGCAAAGTCGGACGTAGCAGAAGGTCGGGGGCAGGCGGCAAGGTTCGTAGTCAGGGGAGATAGCAGTAGTTCTGGTACACAGGGTATAAACACACAAAGAACGCTTTCACTGGCACTAAGGCAACAAGATCCGGCAAGGGAGTGCAAGGGAGGAGACTAGATATAAGCAGGGAACAGGTGGGAACCAATTAAGCTAATTGGGCCAGGCACCAATCATTGGTGCACTGGCCCTTTAAGTCTCAGGGAGCTGGCGCGCGCGCGCCCTAGAGAGCGGAGCCGCGCGCGCCAGCACATGACCGCAGGAGACGGGAACGGGTAAGTGACCTGGGATGCGATTCGCGAGCGGGCGCGTCCCGCTGTGCGAATCGCATCCCCAACGGCCATGAGAGAGCAGCGCTCCCGGTCAGCGGGACCGACCGGGGAGCTGCAGGGAAAGAGACGCCGTGAGCGCTCCGGGGAGGAGCGGGGACCCGGAGCGCTAGGCGTAACATCTATTGATAAACCCAAAGGGGGAAGAATGGAATATCACATGGCCACATAAATAAAACCTGTAAGAAAAGGAACAATATTTTATATAATCCTTTTATTCCATTTGTAATTTATCATAGGATATATCTCGAAGTGCTCAGCAGAGCCCAGCCAATAGATTATTGTCCCACAGCTGTCACCTTGTGGTCTTCTTTCTAATCTTTCACCATGAAATACACATAAAAGGTCACTACTAAACAATCAAGACTCTTATCAATGATGTACATGTGGGCAGAAAATCCACTATTTATAACAGGCGTAAATCTGGAAACCGCAAAATGCTATCAATGTACTGAGAAACTGTCACAACAAGATTATTCCGACAGTTTTGATGCCCATAGAAATAACTTTTGATTCCTGTAGATCCTAACTTGACAGTATGAACAGAATACCCATGAAAATTTTTTAAGAGAAAATGAAACATGTTGGTAGAGTTTAGTGACTAGCACCTAACCCAAGAGGGGCCTTGTTGCATGAGTGGAATGAGGGCATCTCTTGCACTGATTAACATGGACCCTATAAAATGTTTACTTTGTTCTATGGTGGTGCTGTAGGTATATTATTTAAGTACAAAAAGATGGAGAAAAACTATTCCAGGTAAAACCACCTCAAAAGAAAATGGAACACTCATTCCTCCCGGAGAATAAAGGTTTAGCCTCAAGAAGCGACAAGCTTTTTTTACCATATGAAGTATGAATTATGGAACAGTCCACCTCAGGAACTGGTCACAGCAAAAATAGTTGAGGGCTTCAAAGCAGGCTTAAACAAATTCTTAAAACAAAATTAAATGAATGTATATGTAGAAATAAAGTATCACATCCCCTTCCCTTCATCCACCCATAGCCATTCCCTTGATCCTTCTTCTCCCTCTGTTGGTTGAACTTGATGGGCAAGTGTCTTTTTTAACCAGCCTTTGTAACTTACTGCCTGGTTTTATATGTATTTACATGTTCCTTTCGAAATGTATTAGCTTTTCCTACAGTCACCATAGTATTCTACAACACTCCATTTGTTTTTCCATAAATGCTCACCCTGGTGAGTACATGTTTCTAATGGAGAATTTCTTATGAGAATTAGATTGTAAACCCCACTGGGACAATTTGAATACAATCTATTTATGGTGCATATGTGATATGTACCATACTGGTCCTAAAATTGTTTTAGAATACACTATACAGGTAATTTAGATTGTTTTGGTCAGGTTATGTAAAGCATTAAAACCAGAGGTTACAGAAAAATACAAAGATAGAACGAGAGAGAGAAAGGCGAGATGAGTATGAAATGAGGACTATGCTAGAGAGTTTGTTGGGTTCAGTGGTTTTGTCCCTGACAAGCTTCTCTCCATTTTTATTTCAGGTGAAGGTGACAAATGTGATCTGAAGTCTGTATAGTGTTAGGAGTACTGGAAAATAACTTATTTTCTCCCAAATTCTCTACATTTCTCTACCAAATGACCTTTTAGAAATGTGTAAAATTATCTTTCTCTATATGTATCTGTCTATCTTTCTATCTATCCTATATCTATCTACCATCTTTCTATCTATCTAAAAAAAAATAAGTTGGCGAGCACATACTGATACCAAACTATTGCATGGACTGGCATACAGGTGTACGCTGCTAGGCTTTTTGTGTTATACATATGGGGGGGAGTGGCTACCTCCATGTTGGTTCATGAACCCCACCCATCTTATAAGGTGCTGGATGTCTCAGATCTTACAAGCCTGGTAACTGACTTAACAGAGGCACATTCATAGTGTAGGGTCCGTCACAATGAGGTCACCTTATTGTGGTGGGATGGTCCAAACTATTTTGCCAAATGGTGAGTGAAGCACCTCAATTTTTCATTGTAGCAATATAGCATTTCATGTTTTCTCTGTATCTTTGTGCTAGCAGTGCGCTGCTGTATTCTCCTTCTTGTATCTATCTATCTATCTATACTAAATCTCTCCACCATCTGTCTATCTATCTATCTATCTTTCTCATATCTTCATATCTATCTATGTATCTGAAAAGTAGAAAAAACCGCAGCACACAAAAGGGTCTTCAGTGCAAAAAAGTGGTATTTATTCCATCCACAGTAAGAAAAAAGTGCAATGTTTCGGTAGGCTCACACCACTATCTTCAAGCATATATTTTTGGGATTTCTATCTATCTATCTATCTGTCTATCTATATCAATTATATATATATATATATATATATATATATATATATATATATATATATATAAAGCAAAGAGGCAGCACAGCCAGAGCAATATACAGAAGGCAAGTGCAGGCTGAGGGTGAACAGCCCCAGTTGCAGACTTGCATGTATACATATATATATATATATATATATATATATATATATATATATTTTTTTTTTTTTTTTTTCGTTCCAGAAAATAATAAGAGCGGGCTACAATAGAACAATAACTGCATAAACTCACATATGATAGCTGAACTTATGAATAAAATGCAGGAATCATCTTCTCCTCGTGAGAAGCCAGGAGAATGAAAAAGCAATATTTAATTCTTGTAAATTTGACAAGCCTGTCATTCACCGCCTGGGCACTGCCATCTGATGCATTTAGGATCCACATTAACAGGGCAATGAATGACCTTTGCTCATAATTATCTACACAAGAAAAACGAAACAAAAAAACCCTGAAAAGTATCAGATGGCGGAGTTTATCAATAAAGGAACACTGCCATCTGCTCAGTAGCAAAGTTGCATGATGTTTCATGATCTGAAAATATAAATTGGCTCCGGCATTTCATTCATAGTTTTTTAATGCTTTTTATACCAAATATTTTTAGGAGTGTAAATCTGTCAATGGCACATTCAGTTTCCTCTCAGCGGGAAGTGAATGTTCATCAGTTTCTTGTTGAATTCAACAGTCTGTTTCATTTGAAAGGCGCACATTGTTACAGCTGGTTAATAATATTTACTTTCAATTGGTATTTGAATGTGATTTATGGGAATGCCAAACACTTAATCATTGGCAACGTACACATATTCATCTGTGGTTACAATACATTAGTTATATTTGTTTTCATCTATACTATTGTATTTGTATTAATGTATATTGTGATTGATATTACATTGTTAAGGGGGTTATAAAGGGCCCACAATCACTTATGTTTCCACCTTGCACTGTGAATGTTTACTCAAAATGCTCTATAAAAGATAGGAACATTAGAGGGAGTAAATAAAAACTGTCTAAGGGTAGGGTCACACGTAGCCCATCCGCAACGTATTTGTTGTTGGGGATACGCTACTGACCACCCCTAGAGTCAGCCTCCTACTTTGCCCGTGTGTCCTGCTTTGTCTGCTGGTAGCAGCAATACACCGCTACGAGCAGACACAGACTGAGCTGTGAGTTGCATGTGCAGTGTACTCAGACATCGCAGTCCCTCCCTTTGCTAGGCCAAGCGGCCGCAATGTCTGTGAGTATCCTGCACATGCACGTGGGCCTCGAAGCTCAGTCTGAGTCTGCTTGTAGCTGCGTATTTCTGCTACCAGCAGACAAACCAGTACATACGGGCAAAGTAGGAGACTGACTCTAGAGGTGGTCAGTAGCGCATCCCCAGCATTAAATACGCTGCAGATGCGCTACGTGTGGCCCTACCCTTAGACTTTTTTATTTACTCCCTCTAATGATCTTTTATTGAACATCTTAAGTAAACATCCACAAAGTAAGGTGGAAATATAAGTGATTGTGGGCCCTTGTATGTGGGTGCTGACGAGTATTGCAAATGTTGCCCTTTAGAAATGCAAGAATCACAGCCAAACCCAAATCAAATTGTATTACAACACAGAAGTGGCACTGTAAGAGGTTAACCTGTCAGATCAAATGGAAATATGTGATGCCGTTTGTGCTATAGCAACTAAAACCTAACATGTATGTTAATGTGTGTGCCAGCTGCAATTAGAATGACCATTCTTGACGCTAATGTCTTTTGTCTGTTGCAGTGTTACCCAATCATGGTGTCTCTAGCTATTGCAAAACTACAACTTCCAGCTTGACTGGAAAGTTGTTGGCTGTCCGAGCTTGCTGGTAGTTGTAATTTTGCAACAGCTGGAGGCAACCTGGTTGGGAAACACTATTCTATGGCCTTAATATAAAACATAATATTACTTGTCTTAAAGAATGAGTGTAGCACAACTGCTTGCTATACACAGAGCAGCCATAATAGATCATCTTCATTTTCTCGGAAAGCCTTCAAAGACATTTTAGGGCCTCAAAAACAGGTCTAGTATTACAAGTCCACCACATGAAAAAAGGAAAGGGAATCTGTTGTCATCACTGTAGCCCTCATCTCACAAGTGTTAAATACCCTCATTGGATGTGGTTACAAAATGATGACACCCCGGCTTCCTGCGTTGAGGTCGGCACCGGTGTCAGGTCTATATAATTGCCACATGAGTCTCTCATGACTGGCCGCTCTGCCGATCCGCTTAAACTCCTCAATTCCGCATCTGTCTGAGTGTTGACAACAACTTCAGACGATGACACCGCGTCATTTCTCCAAAACCCCTTTCACCTGCTGCCTGAGAAAACAAATGAAGTCTGGCAGGGATAAACGAAATCCTGCACCAGACCTACATTTATCACAATCACCGGGATCCATATTGGAAGGGAGAAAAAAAAATCAATTTCTCTTAATCGAGTAAAGTGACTTATTAAGGGTTATGAACGCTGGCTGAGTACCTACTCCAGTTTGCCCATAAGGGAGAAAATTAACAACCACATTCAGCGCTGTCATTTTCTTTTGTCTCCCGGCTCTTAATTGTTATTAAATTATCTTTGGAGGGTTTTTCCATAAGCAGGTCATGTCTGTGATCTTCAGAATCCCTGTGACGCTTCTATGGCAAACATGAGAACATACTGTAGGGGAACCATGAGCTTTTTATTTTTAAAAGAAAAACTTTTTTTGAGAGATATCCTCCCTTTCTCCTATAAATCTATTATCACAATATTATGCATCAAGGGGGTTTAGGCTTAACATCACAATCAGATGGTTACGTTTGCATTGACCGCAAAGGTTGACTAGATGTTACATGGTGTTGGGACCCTAACTAAACTCAGTATTTATTCTCTTAATTTTAGGTCATACTACCATGAATAGTCATGCTGGGAAAGGAGACACCTAGGCCTTGCTTGATACCTCAGTTATTCTTTCAGTTATACAACTGCAGCCTTGTATAGGTTCACAGAGATTCACTAGTCTACACACTTTTGGCTTACTCTACACTATATAGGTATTTTTTACACATTATCCTATATAATTCTAAATGGCCTGCCTATGATTCCATATTAGAGTGCCATGGACACTCCAGGTTCATTATTCTGAGCCCTAGATACTCCATATCAGATCCATGGGCACCTCTATATTTATTATTATTTTGAGTCGTAGGCACTTCTTGCCTATATTACAATATTATACACACTCCATGTTCATTATTTGGAACAATAGGCACTCCATATCTGTATAAAGGATGTAGGAAATGTATGTCTATATCACCGAACCATAGGCAGTTTTGGTCCATATTGCAGAGTTGTACATACTCCAAGTTCATATTACACCGCCATGGTCACTACCTGGGGACATTATGTAGTCATATGTACTCCATATTCATATTACAGAGCCATAGGTACTCGATGTACATAGTACAAAGCCATAGGCACTCTATTTCAAAACGATTGGCATTCCATCCTTATTACAAATCCATCGGCACTCCAAATTCATACTGCAGAATCGTAGGCACATCATGTACATATTATAAATCCATAGGTTCTCTCTCTCTCTCTCTCTGTATATATATATATATATATATATATATATATATATATTATATATATATATATATATATATATATATATATATATATATATTACATAGCCATAGACATTCCACATCTATATTACAGTACAGGCACCACATGTCCATAATACAGAGTCATAGGCACTACATGTCCATAATACAGAGTCATAGGCACTACATGTCCATAATACCGAGTCATAGGCACTACATGTCCATAATACAGAGTCATAGGCACTACATGTCCATATTACAGAGTCATAGGCACTACATGTCCATAATACAGAGTCATAGGCACTACATGTCCATAATACAGAGTCATAGGCACTACATGTCCATATTACAGAGTCATAGGCGCTACATGTCCATAATACAGAGTCATAGGCACTACATGTCCATATTACAGAGTCATAGGCACTACATGTCCATATTACAGAGTCATAGGCGCTACATGTCAATAATACAGAGTCATAGGCACTACATGTCCATATTACAGAGTCATAGGCACTACATGTCCATATTACAGAGTCATAGGCACTACATGTCCATAATACAGAGTCATAGGTGCTACATGTCCATAATACAGAGTCATAGGCACTACATGTCCATAATACAGAGTCATAGGCACTACATGTCCATATTACAGAGTCATAGGCACTCTGGGGGAGATTTATCAAAATCTGTCCGGAGAAAAAGTTGCCCAGTTGCCCATAGCAACCAATCAGATCGCTTCTTTAATCTTGCAGAGGCCTTGTTAAAAATAAAAGAAGCAAGCTGATAGGTTGCTATTGGCAACTGGGAAACTTTCCTTTGAACAGGTTTTGATAAATCTCCCTCTCTAGGTCCATATTATATATCCATAGGTACTCCATGTCTATAATACAGGGCGGTCAGTACTTCATATCCATATTACAGAACCACAGACATTCCACATATATATTACTGATTTATAGGCATCATATGTCCACATTACACCGTTATAGGTTATCTATGTCCATAATAAAGATCCATAGGCTCTCGTCCTTACTAAAGTGATATTGGCATTCCATGTTCTGATTACAGAGATAAAGGTTCTTCATGTCCCACAGGAGAAGCCATATACACCTCATGTCCATATTATGATGCCATACACACTTCATGTGCTGCTGCTCTCGACTGTCTCTTCTGCTGTACATAGACTACCGCATGGTAATATGATTGAATGAGTATTTGACCTGGGAACACTTAGTGCAGTTGAAACACTATTATGGTCCTATTCTTGGAGATTAACACTATAATTGATAATTGGGCCACAGCTGTTCTAAATTTGCTGTCTTTTTGTATCGCAGTAAGTGTTCATAGTGTAGATGAATGTTTACCTACGTAGCAGCATTGGCTTAACATACTGCACCAGACTGTACCTAGAGCCCTATGTAAAGCAAAAGGTAATGGATCATCATGAGTTGTCCCAAGTGGCGCACTCAGCTCTGCTATATCAGCAATTTCTTTAAACAAAGCTCATGATTTGCCTTAGAAATATTGCTGAAGTTTACTTTTATAGTAATGTCTTCCATAGCGCATAACTGGCATCTCGCCTCTGTCTTCTAGGATACACTAACAAGACCCATACTGTTTGACTAACTGGGACCTGCTCCTCGCTGGCACCAGAGCTTATGAAACACATACCATTCTGTGACTGAGGATAATACCCACTAAATTATACTCTGTCAAATAACGTGCGTCCTGCTAGTAGCCAACAGTAACACAGCATGATCTGTGCCTTCTTATTTCAGTCAAGCTTTATAAAAGATATACTGGGAAAGTGCCAAATTACAACAATAGCAGAGATGTCCTCAAAAGACCAAAACATACTGAGGAATATCTAGAAAGTTGTATATATTACCACTGCTTAATTTACTTAATGTATACAGTGAATCATATGCTATGTGTATCCTGTGAAACTTCTGTGTGACCCCCAAGTAAGAGACATAAAGAAGAAAGAGGCAGAAAAAAACATGATCAAAACAGGGCCATATTGGTCCTAGTTCATCGGGCAACATTCATGACAGTCTAAGAAATAAAAGTAGAGCAGCCATTAGGTAAATGCACCGGATATAGAGATTGCAGTGGATTTCAGGATGCCCTCAATAACCACTGAAGGGGATTTATGGGGGCTATCACTGGGCAGGTCCTAAGGAGTACGATTGGTGCCAAAGAAAGGATATGCTGGTCATGGAAGCCATGTGCATGGTTGATCAAGATGGATCATGGAATAGATCAGTCTTGGGAGGCACAAAAAGAGTAAATTGGGAGACTTGGGAGCCTGTGAGGAAGTTCACTGGTCTTCGAAGCAACTGAAAAAGTGTATTGCGGCCAAACACTTGTTTTTGGTGGCACACTAGGGATGTACTGTCTTGGGAGCCTCTGAACAGGTACTGTACTTTGTTCTTGAAAGCCACTAAAGATATATACCCGCTTTAAATCATTGAACTGCAGCGGCTTATCGGCGTATAACACGCACATAGACTTTAGGCAAACAATTTAAGCCTAAAAAGTGCGTGTTATACGCCGATAAATACGGTACTTGTTCTGGGAACCACTAACGGGGTACACTGTCTTAGGAGTCTTTAAAGGTGTGCTTTGGTCTTGGAATGGAAGTCACTAAGAGGGTGTATAAGTCATTCGTGCCACTGAAAGGGTGCATTGCTCTTTGCAGCCCCTGATGAGGTACACTGCCCCTGATGAGGTACACTGGTCTTGAAAGCCATTGAAGGCATATATTCATCTAAAGAGGGAGTCGAGCACTGCAAAGTTTTGTATTTTTATTCCTAGCCTTGAAATCCACTATAGGGCACTAAATGTATTTGTCATCCTAATTCGCTAGTATAAAAACCAGCGATAAGTAATACATCTGTGTCCATGAGTTAACAGTCCATGCTCATACATATTCATAGGCCGTAAACTAATAATTATATTAATGATGCTAATAATTCCCAGCACTTAGAGCAGCATTTATTTTAGTAGACTGACTCACATAGTGTCAAAACGTTCTCGCACTCCTTCATCATAGGCCGAATGTAAACTGTTAGGAAAACCAGGCCTACAATAAAGGTGCGAATGCCTCACTCACTTCATACAGTTCAAGTGTACACCATTTCTAAAGGGCTTTTATGAGTATTCCCATTAACAGCAATAAATCAGTGCAATTCCCCAAATAATCGTGTAATCCAGCGTCTGTCACATAGAAACTAATGCAACTTCCCCGTCTGCCCATAAATCTTACAATTACAAATAATAACTTTATTAGCTGAATACAATTTTTTAACAGATTGGATTACTTTGAAAAAGAGCTTTAATTTACCCCGGCAGTTGTGGGCAGACAGAGGCAGGCGGTGTTCCTCCAGAGCCGGCTGTGTATGGTTATGTCACATACAGCCGGCAGAAAGGTTATAAGTAGCAAAATTAAAGGGATAAGCCCAACCAACAATACGATGAAATTAAAGTAATATTTTGTCTACGTGTGACCTTTATAGAACAAGTAATACTGCAATGTCACCAGGTCTGTGCCACAATGTAACTTTCATTAACGTTATACATTTACTTCATTATTATCTCATTTTATCTCACTAAAAAGTCACATTGGCCAACAGCCAAGAATTAGGAATTGTTTAGGTTATAGTAGGAAGGCCATCTTATTTCCAGAAGTTTTAACTCTCATATGTCTCTCTTCTATCTGTCTGTCTATCTATTTATTTATTTATCTCATATCTATCTATCCATCTATCTCATATCTATCTATCCATCTATCTCATATCTATCTATCTCATATCTATCTATCTCTAATAAATGTATTATGTAATTCTCAATATCTATCTATCTCCTATCCATCTATCTCATATCTATCTATCTCATATAAATGTATTATGTAATTCTCAATATTTATCTATCATCTGTCCATTATCTATTTATCTATCTATCTATTTATCTATCGCATGTAAATGTATTATCTAATTATCAATATCTATCTATCTATTTCATATCTATCTATCTATCTATCTATCTATCCCATATCTATCCCATATCTATCTATCTATCTATCTCTTATCTATATATCTCATATAAATGTATTATGTAATTCTCAATATCTATCTATCATCTATCTATCTATCTATCTATCTATCTATCCATTATCTATTTATCTATATATCTATTTATCTATCTCATATAAATGTATTATCAATATCTATCTATCTATCTATCTATCTATCTATCTATCCCATATCTATCTAACTATCTATCCCATATCTATCTATCTCTTATCTATCTATGTCATATCTATCTATCTATCTATCTATCTATCTATCTCATATCTATCTATCTATCTCATATCTATCTATCTATCTATCTATGTATCTATCTTTCTATCTATCTATTGCCCATAGCAACCATTCAGTGCTCAGCTTTCATTTTACTAGAGCAATCTGGAAAGTGAATGCTGCTCTGTGATTGGTTGCTATGGGCAACAAAGACAGTTATTCTTTTTAGTCCAGTGTGTCTCCAGCTGTTGCAAAACTACAACTGCCAGCATGCCAGGACAGCATATTTTCGGCAGCTGATTTTGCTATCCATTGACTGAAATGAGTAGGAAAATATGCAGCAGCAAATACGCAGCAAAATGCGGCACATATGACCCTACCCTTAGATAGTTTTAATAAACCTCCCCTAAAGTTCTGAAAAAGAACAAATTATAAAGAAGGACAAAGTGTAAAGTTGCAAAACTACAAGGACAATGGGGGGAGATTTGTGTCAGAATTCTGATCCAATTTGGGCCCAAAAAATTGGCATACATGCTTTGTGACAGATTTATCTCTAGACTGTGTCTAAAAAGGGGGTGCGACTTAGACATAGGCCTTATTATATAATGTAATGGTGGCTGCACAATCTCTTCATTCACAAGGTCCCTATGATGTCTTCGTCAATTCCTTCTGCGCTGGCAGCCATGACAGAAAGCTCTTGAATTTGTTTATTCGCACTTGTTTTATCTGTGTCCATGCGCTGTCATGTAACCTTTGGGGCTTGAAAGATGGATGACGGAGGCCAGGGCCATGATCGGGTTGAGGTCATGATGTCGCTGGATCTCATTAACTATATCACTCCTGCAAAGAGACTCTACAAAGGTCACTGCAACCCGGCACTGGCGGAAATGTGATGAAGGAACGCTGTGGTGAATATAATGTGGTCAGCGCCATATGAATATGTCAATAGGAAATGGAAGGTGTATGTATTCTGCTCATCCTCCAAGGCATTACACTATTATTGCTTGTTCGGTGCTATGATCATGTGTTTACACCAAGTTTACAAAGTAATTGAAAGTACTGTAATTTATATGACAATTTAGATACAAAGAAAGTGACAGGATAAATCAGGATAAATTCACATGTTCACATTTTTTAATTGTAATTGTGAATACAAAGCCAGGATTGGATCTGAACAGTGGAGAAACCATAGATAAATAGATAATAGATAAATATGAGATAGATACAGTACATAGATGGTAGATAGGTATGATATAGATATTAGATAGATTGGTAGATATAAGAGAGATATGAGATAGATAGATATTAGATAGCTAGATAGATAGAAAAGATCGATAGATATAAGATAGATAAATAGATAGATAGATAGATATATAGATATGAGAGAGAGATACATGAGATACATAGATAGATAATGACCAGCTTATAATGTACCTCTGATCACACTACAGGGGCAGGATATCTATTTAAATCTTCCACAACTTCATGGCCTAAACCTTGAGGCTACACGGATCAAGATAGACTTGCATGAGTCTTCTGATCACTATGGTTTCGGACAAGTTTCAGACTACAAAAATGTAGGAGATTTAGGGTAGGGTCACACGTAACGGATCTGCAGTGTATTTCATGCTGCGGATCCATTACGTGTGACCCTACACTGGAGCATGATCGGAGCTACACAACTAAACCATGCAACTACCATTACACTTGATTTACTCCAATCAATCTTCAACTATGGACTCCCAAATCATAGAGGCGGTAAATGTACTATGACCATTTATAGGATTACATATCCATTACTCTGATACTGTTCCATTGATACTCAAAGGAACAGTAGCCATAAAAGTGGGTATCATGGCCACCAAAGCAGCTATTGTGATACTTGCACAATGATCTACCGTATTTTTTGCCGTATAAGACACACTTTTTCTTCCCCAAAACTGGGGGGGAAAAGTTGGTGCGTCTTATACGGCGAATACACACATATCGCGGCGGTCCCTGCGGCCATCAATGGCCGGGACCCGCGGCTAATACAGGACATCACCGATCTCGGTGATGCCCTGTATTAACCCTTCAGACGAGGCGATCAAAGCTGACCGCCGCATCTGAAGGGAAAGTGACACTAACCCGGCTGCACCGGGAGGGACCTTACCTGCCTCCTCGGTGCCTGCTCCGTGCTGGGATCCCCTGCATGGCTGGCGCTCTCCTTCGTCGTCATCACGCCGCCCGTGCATAGCGGCGTGATGGCGGCGATGGAGAGCGAGGATACCAGGCATCAGAGACGTTCCGGTGCAACGGTGACACCCCGGGGACGCGGCGACAGCAATAGAGGGCAACATCCAGGGCAGCGGTGACGAGCGTTGACGGTTACGGAGCGGCAGGGACACGTGAGTATTACCTCCTATACCAGCGATCTTCAACCTGCGGACCTCCAGATGTTGCAAAACTACAACTCCCAGCATGCCCAGACAGCCAGTGGCTGTCCGGACATGCTGGGAGTTGTAGTTTTGCAACATCTGGAGGTCTGCTGGTTGAAGATCAATGTGGCCTATACTTTACATTGTATTCTAGATTTTCCTCATTTAAAATTGGGTGCGTCTTATATGCCGGAGCGTCCTATAGGGTGAAAAATACGGTAATAAATTGTCTCAGTTTATATAGACAAACATACATAGCATAGTATAAAGGTGCCTGTGTGTTTTCTGGTTAAGCACTAAAGCTTATGGGTGGAATTTTATATCTCAACTGGCTCCAGAAAGTTAAACAGATTTGTAAATTACTTCTATTAAAAAATCTTAATCCTTTCAGTACTTATGAGCTTCTGAAGTTAAGATTGTTCTTTTCTGTCTAAGTGCTCTCTGATGACACGTGTCTCGGGAAACGCCCAGTTTAGAAGAAGTTTGCTATGGGGATTTGCTTCTAAACTGGGCATTTCCCGGGACACGTGTCATCAGAGAGCACTTAGACAGAAAAGAACAACCTAAACTTCAGAAGCTCATAAGTACTGAAAGGATTAAGATTTTTTAATAGAAGGAATTTACAAATCTGTGGAGCCAGTTGATATATATATAAAAAAGTTTTTTCCTGGACAACCCCTTTAAACTATAGCGAGTAACTAGGTTGTGGATCATCCAGCATTGTGGAACAATAACCCCCCCCCCCCCCTCCCCTGATCCCTTTTATAAGGCCCCATTTTATGTTTGACCTCATCACAAGGTATGTGCAAAGCTAAATACAAATCAAAGAGTCAAGATACTTCATTGTATATCCTATCGCTTTTCTATTAAAAAATAAAATCACCATCACCCTTCCACACTCTGAGCAGTAACACAATCCTAAATACTAAGTGCAGAGAAGACAATATTTTCTGTGTGAGTCAATGGTTCCCAGGAGAGGGGCTGCACTGACCAATCCATCTAGCGAGTACCAAAAAAAAAAAAAAAACTAATAAAGTGCAAATTCTATTTTACTTTCTGGGAAGAAAATAAAATCCTAAATGTATTCCCTATTATAACCCCCGCTGACCTTTGAAAAACAAACCTTGTTTGTGGGGGAAATCTTCAACAACATATCTCAATTTAAATCCAGTACTGGGCAAAGCAAATAAATAATAATCTCAGGACTTCATTAATTTTTCATATATTTTCATTTTGGCCGCAGCACCCTCTTACCCTGGTCGATAGATCAAGCTGCTGCCATACATTTAACACCTGGGGCTACGACTCTGGTCTCTGGGGGATACCATTGACTGTAGCCAGATGAGATGCTTGTTTACCGCTGTTTAAGGACCATAACTTAGTTTTTTTTTCCCCCTATAAATCTCTGATATATATCATCAATACATCCTTAAAGGAAAGTTAACTTTTATCATTTATAACTTTTATCATTTATAACTTTTATCATTTATAACTTTTATCATTTATAACTTTAATCATTTATAACTTTTATCATTTATAACTTTTATCATTTATAACTTTTATCATATATAACTTTTATCATTTATAACTTTAATCATTTATAACTTTTATCATATATAACTTTTATCATTTATAACTTTAATCATTTATAACTTTTATCATTTATAACTTTAATCATTTATAACTTTTATCATTCATAATTTGAAGCTTCTCAAGGTATTTTTTTCTTATGCATTTACATTATTATTTAAAAAAAATGATAATAATAATATTTAATATATTTATTTTTGTTTATGAATAACATTACTACTACTAGTAGTAGTGGTAGCAGCTGCAGTACAAATAGTATATAATATAAGTTATCTAAATATCTAAAATATATCATCAATGTATCCTTTTGCTTTTATCATTTGTAGATTTTGAAGCATTTACATTTTTTCTCTTATTCTTCTTAAGTATTAAAGGGGTATTCCAGGCCAAAACTTTTTTTTATATATCAACTGGCTCCGGAAAGTTAAACAGATTTGTAAATTACTTCTATTAAAAAATCTTAATCCTTCCAATAGTTATTAGCTTCTGAAGTTGAGTTGTTGTTTTCTGTCTAACTGCTCTCTGATGACTCACGTCCCGGGAGCTGTGCAGTTCCTATGGGGATATTTTCCCATCATGCACAGCTCCCGGGACGTGACATCATCATTGAGCAGTTATACAGAAAACTTCAGAAGCTAATAACTATTGGAAGGATTAAGATTTTTTTAATAGAAGTAATTTACAAATCTGTTTAACTTTCCGGAGCCAGTTGATATATATAAAAAAAGGTTTTGCCTGGAATACCCCTTTAATATTATTATTTAATTTATTATTTTCGATTAATATATATATATATATATATATATATATATATATAATTTTACATATTTTTGTTTAAATAAATATTACTTCTAGTAGAAAGTAAGCAGCAGAGATGTGGAGATCAGCTCACCAAATCTAGGTCCCGTCCACAGCACGGCCGGTGTGCGGCAACACCAACAGGCATAGAAGGAAGGAATTGGCCAGCGTGGAAAGTGCAGAAAATCCCTTTATTCGATAAAGTCCAAATCACAGGACAGGGTAACCAACAATGACGCGTTTCAGGCGTGGACCGCCCGCGGTCCACGCCTGAAACGCGTCATTGTTGGTTACCCTGTCCTGTGATTTGGATTTTATCGAATAAAGGGATTTTCTGCACTTTCCACGCTGACCAATTCCTTCCTTCTATACTAGTAGAAAGTAGTAATAGTATTTAAATGATTATTATCATTATTATTATTTTTCTTATTGCATTATGTATTTATCTTATTATTATTTATACTATTTATTATTTTCAATATAATATTGTGTATGTATATATATATATATATATATATATATATATATATATATATCATTTTATATATCATTTTATGATTTTAGTTTATTTTTGTTTATAGCTTATATTACTACTAGAAGTAGTAATAGTATGTATAGCATTATTATCATTATTATTATTATTATTATTATTATCTTTTTTATATTTAGTACTGTATTTTATTTAAAAAATGTTATTATATTTATTATTATTATTATTATTATTATTATTATTATCATTATTATTGTTGTTGCTGTTATTATTACCACTACTACTAATGGTAACAGTAGTAGTATTTATTTTGATGCTGTTATTATTAGTTGTTTTACTTATATTGTATTTGATCTCTACTCTTTAAGCGAACAGTCACATAGCAAATTGCCAAATTTTGAAACTCTTAATTCAAAATCCTAAAATAAAAACTTTAACCTAAAATATATCCGAATTTAAAATTTCAACAATCGCACTTCGCACTTTAGTAAAAAAAATATATATATATATATATATTTTTTTTAAACGGTTCTAATGCCCAAATTGATATTTATCTGTCTTTAAATCAAAAGGAACAGGAATAATATTACGAATGGGGAAAAGGGCGATATTAAAACTCAACTAAGAGCTCTCCGCTATTATTGTGTCAGATGAGGATCTGTGCTGTGAATCCCCAAAGGGCACAATTGAAGAATTCAGTCAGCTATGCTTCAAAGGCTGAATGAATAGTGAAGCGGCCTTTCTTTTCTGGGCCCATGGAACCATTACAGAGATGATGTGATGGTTTTAAATAATGTTCTGTGATCTATCCCCTTAAAATATCTAACCTGCACTTTTATTTCTCAGGTCTTTAATGGTGGTTTCTCACTTCAGGGGTGACCTTCAGACGGCCTTTCTGTAGACAGGGTTGTGAGATCAACCGCGGGGTTCTAGTAGGGTAATGTCTTGGTGTTTGCTTAGTACACATTTGAATTGCAAAGTACACAGAGGAGCGAGGACCAATAGATCAGCCGAAATAAAGGCGGACGATGCTTTCATTACGGAATGACAGGGATTTCAGGACATTTCATTAAAATTCTGCAGCATTTAGATACACGGCTAATGTACTGCTGCAAAATCTGACTATATTTACAACCAGTTATTGTACTGAAGATTTCCATAGAGCAGTGGTCTTCAAACTGCGGACCTCCAGATGTTGCAAAACTACAACTCCCAGCATGCCCGGACAGCCGTTGGCTGTCCGGGCATGCTGGGAGTTGTAGTTTTGCAACATCTGGAGGTCCGCAGGTTGAAGACCCCGCCATAGAGTAAACGGCAGACAGGTCTAAATGGCAATACCCTATATAAAGGGGAAATATTTAACAAATGTTCTACCTACCACAGTGTTTTGCAAACAATGTGCCTCCGGTAGAGATCAGCGAACTTACAGTAAATTCGATTCGTCACGAACTTCTCGGCTCGGCAGTTGATGACTTATCCTGCATAAATTAGTTCAGCTTTCAGGTGCTCCGGTGGGCTGGAAAAGATGGATACAGTCCTAGGAAAGAGTCTCCTAGGTCTGTATCCACCTTTTCCAGCCCACCGGAGCACCGGAAAGCTGAACTATTTTATGCAGGAAAATTCATCAACTGCCGAGCCGAGAAGTTCGTGACGAATCGAATTTACTGTAAGTTCGCTCATCTCTAGCCTCCGGCCATTGCAAAACTACTTTGGCTGTCTGGGCATGCTGGGAGTTGTAGTTTTGCAACAGCTGGAGGCACACTGGTTGGGAAACACTGTTCTTACATATGTCAAAATATCAGAAGATTTACTTTTTAGGTGTATTTCCCCTTTAGACAGCTTGTGTATCAGTGAATGTATTCAGCATGCCCTCTAGCTCTCCAGGGCTATCACAATATTGCAGTGGGAGCATTGCAATTACTTTCATTAAAAAAATAGGCAATTTTTATACAGTGGAATATTTGGGAATGTCTGCCTGGGAAACATCGGCGGACACTCCGCAAATAGCAGGCACTGTCAGAAAATGCCAGCACTAGGACCGCTCGGAAATGTGTCGTCTTCATAGACGGTGATGCATTTCTGTACCTATTCTGCCTAAAAAATTGAAAATGTCAATTCTTTCAGCGGAGGCCGGAATCGGGATTTCCACAGCAGATGTTTCCACTGGGGAAATCCTGATGTGTATGGTGCAGCAGAATCCTGTTGAAAACCATGTGACTCTTCTGCAATAGAATCTCTGAATTTTTATGCTGGATTCCAGTCGGAAATTCCGTTGCAGCAGAGTCCCATTGTGAATATGGCCATATAGTACTACACACTGGAACTTCATTATATGTATATCTTTTTTATAAACGTTGTTTGTTTTCATTTTGTTAAAGGGGTAGTCTGGCACTAAACAGTTTTGTAAAGGTCTCAGGCTGGGATAATAAAACGTGTGGAATACTCACCTTCCCTGATCCCCACCACTGCCATCCTGGCATTGCCCGATCTATGCTAATCAGCATTCCCTGCTCCCATCTTGAGATGCCAGCTCCGCTAATTACAGGTCAAAGTTTTGACCTACCTTGCCCATTGGTTGAGATAGAGACCAGAAAGCACTGATTGGTGGGGATCGGGCACCATTGGAACAGCAGCGGCAGGGATCAGACACTTGAATATGACTTAAAAAAAGTGTTTCTTTTTGCCAGAAAACCACTTTAGGTTTCATGAACCGGAGGATTACAGAGACATTATTAATGTGTTGTATCATTTCTGTCTGTTTCTTGATGAACAATTACTGTCAATGGACCTGCAAAAAAATGTAAGATACACAACTGGAAAAATTAACCCAATGCCTAGACATGGTCTTTAGGGGGCAGAGTATGACTAATTTCTTTGGTGTTCTTCCATTTTCAGTGTCATGCCCCATTCATGCCCCATGCCCTGCATTAGGCATGGCCCAGAGGATTGTTTTTTTTTGGAGGGATTATTCCAATATAGGGACATTGTATACATGCTTTAGTAAATACAAAAATTTTAAAAGACTTACAGGCAACTTCCAGTGATGCATTTCGACTCATGGCTTCACCAAGATAATTCCGGGCAACGCACACATAGCTTCCTTCATCCGGTTTACTCCTTCGCCCATGAACAATGCGTAAGAAAAATAAAGATCCGCTGGGGAGCAACATTCGGTGGGAGCGGGGGTCATCTTTGTCAGTTTCTACTCTCTCCAGATCTTTGTACCACTCGATTGTTGGCACAGGTCTGCCTTCTGCCTTGCAGTTTAATGTGGTAGGCTCTCCCTTGGACACTATTACGTCTGATGGATGTTCTACAATCCGAGGAGGAAAATCTTCCTGACGGAGTCGAGATCCTAGAGGCAAATAGAAGTAAATAGTTTAATAAATTTCTTTAAACACAATTTCAGGTCAATATCAATCAGAGTAGAATACTCATAGACATGTCAATAAAGGGTCCAATAATAACAGCTGCTGGTGGAAGTATAGAAATATATATATAGAAAATCTGATAACCCAGAATTACAGCACAAAGTGAAGGCAGAAGTCTGAGCAGAGGGAACCAATTGAGAAAGTCCTCTGATTAATAGTGTATTATGTAAATATATTTATATGTGTGTGTGTGTGTGTGTGTGTGTCTACATCCCTGTTGTCTATCTGTCTATTTGTTGGGCCCAATGCTCCATTGTCTAACTTGTAATAATGGGATTTATTGCTATGTTATGTTATGTGGCCATTTATGCTCTATACCTCTCTGTAAGAGATTATGGCAGTGGGACCAGGAGACCCTAATACCCAATGGGAGACCCCCAAACCTAGCCCTTAAGTAGTGTAGGGTTGGAGGAGCTGTTCAGTCTTATGAGGAGAAGGAGTTGAGACAGGGAGTTTGGAGGAAAGGAGAGTGTGTTCCAGCTAGCAAGCCAAGGAGAAGGGAATCGATGGAGAAGTCTACTAAATTCCACAGCCATGCCAAATCTCAGGAAAGCCCCCAGCACTCAGGTGAATTGTCAAAGCCTGTCGGAAAGCAAAGCTCTTGGGGAAAATCTCTACTTCAGTTAATCAGTCAAGTTAAGTCTTTCAAGTCAGTGTCTGCTGCTACTAATCTTAAAGCTGCATTCAACTCCCAGCAAGGCGACAGGCTCCCCAGGTTCCAGTCTGCCAATCCCTCTGCAACCAAAGTCTGTATTGTTTGAGCTCTGCTACCTCCAGCCAATTAAAGAGACAGTTATCCATAACCTGGCATCGGTGTATTAATTATCCCGCGCCTGGCCCAGGAGAAGCTGTTGTATCCTCGGACAGTGTAGGTTAACGGTGCCCTGGCATCACGAAGTGATAAATCTATCTAAACACGATAATTTCCAACTGTGAGCCAATATATATATATATATATATATATATATATATATATATATATTTATTTATATATCCAATTCATATCTGTACGTTCACTAAGAATATTTGATAATTTTGCAGCTATAAATCACTCTTGCATCTAAATTGCACTGTTTATAAACACCATCTTGCAACTTTTACCAATATCAGCCTTAAAAAGCCACAATACAGCATCAAAACCTGTCTCCCTACCATTCTACAGAACCAAACACAGATCACCTAAGAGCCCTAGGAGTTCCACATGTTGCATTCTTTTTTTTAATTTATTTATGTTTCACAATTTAATTGACAAACACCACCCACAGTGGAACAAGATAGAACATATACAACAGACTCGGTAGGTCTCAGAGACCAGCTCCAGCACAGTAACAGAAATAAAAAGTATGCATAAAATGTAATTGTGCCAGTAAAACAGAAGGGTGCATCTGAAACCCAACCGGAGGAAGCCCAACACATACAGACACACTCACACACCTTCAAGCATACATCCTGGTAACACCAACCACCCCCCCCCCCCCCCCCCCAACCCAGCCCCATCCCTTAAGAACAGACGCATACTTAGAAAAGCTATTGGGATAGTCTAGCCGGGGGTCCGCCGACACATCCAGCAGAAGCCATGGGGTCCATACTTTGTCAAATTTCTTAGGGCACTTAGGACTGACATACAGAGCCTGGTATAACGGGACATATTTGTTAACCAAAGTCAACCAACAAGACAGTGGGGGAGGGGAAGTGTCCTTCCAGGTCATTACTACCACTTTACAGGCACAGAACAGCAGGAAGCGAATCAGTAGGCGTCTATGCGAACTAGGAACCACCTCATTAATGATTCCCAGTAGGCATACTACAGGGGTGAGTAAGATTGGGAAGTCTAGATTGTCACCCAAAAACCCCATCACCTCCCTCCAGAAGAGAGCAATGACGGGACACTCCCACACAGCATGCAAAAAGGTACCGATTTTGGAAGAACAGCAGAAACACAGATCAGATGAAGAAACACCAATGCATTTAAACTTAGCAGGGGTATAATAAAATCTCAAAACATATCTAGATTGTATCAGAATATCTCTGCTACTGACTACTGTGGAATAATAAGAGCCTTCAACCTCCTTCCACTGACTTTCAGACAAATCCGGGATATCAGCCTCCCATTTATGAAAGGGCTAGCCCGCAGTGTCTGGGGGACACATGTTGCATTCTTACAGAATGCTACATGTCACCAATAAATACATTGTAAGTAGTTTGAAAGACAAGCATTTGCTTTTCCTTACTACCCATAGATAAACTAGTGAAACGTCATGTGATTCAGTTTTTGGGCCTATTAATAAATTTGACACAGAATCACAAATGTACTGACAAGAGGTGTTATCTAGGCGTCAGATCTAGAGACACAGTATATATTGTAACTAAGACATAAAACTTTTTGGTGATAAGTGGAGTGCTATGGATTTCTCTGACTATCGTAATGTTAATTTACACATTTCATACTGGTGCGAATAATCCCATCATCACCTGCAGGATTTCTGCACAGTATGTCTTTTTGATGCTTTCAGTAACATCCAGTTATTAGTAAAAAATCATATTTTGTGCAATATATACATTCATTTTTAAAAAACATTTGCCAGACATGTCACAAGATTTATCTATCTATCGCTCTCATATCTATCTGTCTATCTATCTATCTATCTATCCCATAACTATCTATCTCATATCTATCTCATATCTATCTATCTATCTATCTATCTATCTATCTATCTATCTATCTATCTATCTCATATCTATCTATCTATCTCATATCTATCTATCTATCTATCTCTCTCATATCTATCTATCTATCTATCTCTCTCATATCCATCTTTCAATCTCATATCTATTTATCTATCTATCTCATATCTATCTATCTATCTATCTATCTATCTATCTATCTATCTATCTGTCTATCTCATATCTATATCTATCTATCTATCTATCTCCCATATCTATATCTTTCTATCTATCTATCTATCTATCTATCTATCTATCTATTTATCTATCTATCTATCTCCCATATCTCTATCTATCTATCTATCTATCTATCTATCTATCTATCTCATATCTATCATCTTCCTGTCTGTCTGTCTATCTATCATCTTCCTATCTGTCTATTTCATATCTATATCTATCTATCTATCTATCTATCTATCTATCTATCATCTTCCTATCTGTCTGTCTATCTAGTCTACTCATTCAATACTGTCTCAAAGAAATATGTTGTTGAGTTGCTTATAAAAACATACAGAACAGAGGCCTAACATTCATTGGCTACACTCAGGTTTAGACGTGGATGCCCAAAATTCTATCTGATGGGATAAGTACTATAGAATGGAGCCCAGGAGCTTTAGCATATACGTCCACCTACAAGTCAGTCCAGAAAATCACACTTATTTTTTTTAGTGCAGTTTATAATAAGAAAAAGGTGCACACTTTGGTCAACAAGGATTTCTCTGAGACTGCATGTCAAAAGCATTGGACATTGTACTGTCTGCAGATCTATGTACAACCACAGATATTACAGAAAGTTCTGCCAAATGACAAAGGCAGCTCTGCTCTAGCTGTAAGTCACGTCTCATTTAGGTCACTTTTGTGACTGTGTCTGACATGACTGCCGTCCGCGCTCCCCAATGTTAGTATTGGGAACTTTCTAAGTACTATTAATTGGCTGGGAAGTTATTGTTGCTCAGTAATTTGTTTGAGGAGGTGGTTGGAGGCAGAAGAAGATGCATTCACCATCTCACCACCATCTGTTCAAAGCCAAATAAACAAGGAGTGGTGCAGCGGTGCATGTAAAGACCAGGTACAGCCGGCACAAGACTCCCTTCCCAGTCTTAAGAAGAGGAAGCAACCCAGCTGTTCGGTGAGTGTGGGAAGACCAGCCTGGGGGACCATAACTTGTTCTAATTATTACTGAACTGTACCATCTACTGCAAGATTCCCTGCACAGCAGAGCTGGCTGTAGTGTACCATCTGTCATCAATAATACAGAAACACCGTCTCTTTTATTTAAAAATTCATGATATCCATCTGTAGGACGTTAACGGATATATTGGGGATGGAATATTATTAGCAAAAGATTTCTATATTTCCCTGGCAAATACCTCTAAATAGTTTATTTTAGGCCTCTGGATATACAGTTTTCCAACAAACTGCTTGTCTCTTATTGGAATCACTATGTAGGTGGGAATGATTAATAATAGAGCAGGGCAGATGCCACCATTTACAGCAGTCTGTAATCTGCCTAAAGCACAGCAGGTACAGACTGTCATAAAAAGTCTATTCTTCCTGTCAGGATATAGAAGTCACTGCAGCTTTAGGGCATTTTAGCTATGGAGAGTACAGAGGTAGCAGCTGGCCAAAGGCCCCTCGGCCCCTCTTCCTACCTCTTCCTCTTTTCAAAGGAAATGTCCCTACTTTTGACCCATGTCTTTGTTTCCATTTCAACTTACATATTATACCATCATTTGATGCAATTTAGATCTTATGACCCCATTCACACTGCGGAAATTTCTCATAAGAATTCTGTAGAACCTGCTTACAGCAGCCTCCCATTGTTTTCAATGGGATTTTCCTGATCTGTTCACACATTGAAAGTTCCACTTCCACTACAAACATGGTTCATTGTTTTAATAGAATCTGCCCAGAACTGCAGAGGATATAGTCGCCAATTCCGGTCCATTGTGGTGAGTGCCAAAGATCCACTGTGGAATTCAGCTAGGAAATTCATTACAAAATTTCTGCAGTGTGAATTGGCACTAAACATTTTATATTCAGAAATTATGTGTAATTATATTTAAACTAAAAAGGTATTGAGGCATATAAAAGTGAATGTAAAAATTCTAATTTAAAAAAAATAAAAAATTAACCATAAATGTCCCTCTTTGCCCATCCAAAAGGCTGTAGTAAAGTATATATTTCCCATCTCTCTCTCTCTCTCTCTCTCTCTCTCTCTCTCTCTCTCTCTCTCTCTCTCTCTCTCTCTCTCTCTCTCTCTATATATATATATATATATATAGAGTAAATTTGAGTAGCCATATTAGTCCAGTGATGCAAATCATAAAATGTTGCAGTATCTTGTAATACCTTTTTTTATTGGACTAACAGCATTTTTAGAGACTAGCTTTCGGGATTCCTCCCTTAATCAAGTCCAAAGCAAATTTAAGCTCACAACTAGAAGACACAGGTTACATCTCACAATATATATATATATATATATATATATATATATATATATATATTACCGTGGTGGGACGGTCTCAGCTATTTGGCTGCCAAATTGCAAGCTAAGTACCTCACTATTTCATAACTTCATAATTTTATATTTCCATTTATTGCACCATAGCTGTATAGCTTTTCATGTTTTATCTATATACTCATGCTTTATCTATATCTTTGTGCTAGCAGTGTGCTGCTGTATTCTTCTGTTGCTGTATATTTAGCCCAGCAGTGTGCACGTGTAAGCCAGGTCCATATAATAGTTTGGAATCAACAGTGCTGCTGGCTAACTTATCCTTTGTATATATATATATATATATATATATATATATATATATATATATATATACACATATATCTATCTATCTATATATATATATATATATATATATATATATATATATATATAGTGTATGTGACTATGAGCCTTTCACATACACCCAGAGCTTCAGTTTAGTTACAGCCAATTTTACTTTTCAGGGCACACTGTATTCCCTGATAAAAGATCCAATTTATCATCCATCTGGGCGATCACCGGGAACAAACTTTGTAACCATTTCTTCAATCTAATGAGAAAACCAATCCTATTATTACATACTGTACCCCGGTGGAAATAAGGGCAGGTATTCTGTGAATTTCTATTAGAATTAATGACACTTCTAGAAGTGCAACCTTACCGTAGAAATGAATCCAACTGGGTTTGATACACTTTATGGGTAGCTAATGATTTCTATCCTGTTTAAGACACCAAAAATCAAATGTGACCACTAGAAAGCTTGGCTTGATGTTCCAAAACTTCAGAGCGGTCTCTAGGAAGCCATCCAGAACGGAACAATGAGAAGACTGAGACATTCCACTGCACAGACTGAGAGGTGTAGGGACATCTACTCAGTCTACTGAGCCGAAGTAGTCACATCTCCTATGGTGAGGCATAATTGAAAGTGGGGTATTAACCAGTTCACCAACCTAATAGATACGGTATTTACCTCAGTTCAACGCTTTCCCACTTCCTCACCTCTATTTAAATGGTAATGCTCCTCTTTTGAATTGATAGCAGCTTTTCTGTTTAAAATAATTGAGTGTCTCTTTAAATTTCCCATTCCTGAGCTGTCATAGCGAGTAAAAGGCAGTGTGACTAAATAATAAATTGAACACCCCATAGATAGCCATAATGATACACTTTGCTTCTTTTGTATCCTAAAATGGAAAAAACATTTTTCGCCATACTATCGATAATGTCACGGAATTACGAAGTGATTTTCAAGTCTGGAAAATGATGTGTATTAAAGATGCCGGTGGAGATATAGGTACAAAGGTATATAGAATGGGGAAAAATAAGTAGTAAATATTTCTTTAATTAGATTCAATTTTTAGATGTCCGCATGAATATGTTTTATTTGCACCTGCTTCTGTGTTATAGAAAAGTGGACAACAAATGATGGCTTCCTTCACATTTTTAGACATTTTATTTATCTCTCCTAATTTCCCTGGTGGACTAGTATAGTGAAAAGGTCATTTAGAAATGAAATCTGGTGATCTGGTGATATAAGTGAAGTCAATGGTGATGTCAGCTTACTGAAGGGGGTGCTGTCCTAAGTAAGGAGGTGTTGAGGAGATAAGGGGACTGGGCAACTACCTAGTTTGCAACTCCCTTAAACCCATAATGAAAGACTGGTTATAAATACTGACAAAATATTCTTAACAGATGACACTGTCAGATATTTAGACTCCAGAAATAGCGTCCTCTCTGTATTATAAAAGGATTGTTGACACACACTGAAAAAGTGCAAGCAGCAATTTTGCATCAAGTGCCAAACTTCTCTTCCTTCTACTACCCCCCCCCCCCACCCCTCGAATTTTTCCTTCCTTCCAACTCTCCTTTCCCATTCCTGTAACATCTGTGCTCCAGCTAGACACGCTGGCCATGAGCGCTGTCATGTCGCCGCTGCCCACGGGACTGGGATTCGCATCGCGGGTCGCGCCCGCATGCAAATCCCAGCCCGTCACTCACCTCCCTGTCCTCGCAGCCCCGGTGTGAATGCCCCCCGCCTCCTAGGGCGCACGTGTGCTGGAGCTCTCACTCTTAAAGAGCCAGTGCTCAATTAATCAAAGTGTCTACACCTGTCTCCTGTCCATAAATATCAGCTCCTCCCTTGTTTCCCTGCCGGATCTTTGGTTGTCTATTGCCATTGTGAAAGTTCTGTGTCTCAGTTACTGTGTACCTGTTCCTTGCTACCTTCTTACCCTGCACTTGTGCTTCTGCCCTGACCTACTGCCATCTTGCCACATCCTGCCAGTCTCCTTCTGTACCACGCCACCTCCCTGGGTGCCACCTGCTGCAGCAAGACCATCCCGCTTTGCGGCGGGCTCTGGTGAAAACCAACGGTATCTTAGACTCCGCTCCCTGACACCACTCATGTCATCATCCACACAGGCCCAGAGGATCCACCACCTGCTGTGACCATAACAATTCCTTTCTTACTCCTTTCCTTCTCTCCCTCCCTACCCTGGCATAATAACCACCTATGGAAACATTGCATACAACATAGCAATGAGCACTAAACCAGTATGGCGGCACATTACATCCCTGTGGTTCTGTATTACAGAGCTGCATGCACCCCATGTTTCTGTACAAGACTGCATTCACTCCTAACAGCAATTCCTTTTCTTGAGAATCCTTCTATGTGACAGAATGCAAAAGAAAATGCAACAACTGTGTCCCACTTATTCCATATATGAATCTAAAGAAGTCCACGCACACTGAAGTAGATCCATTACCTGAACTGTAGTATGGCCAAATGCAACGACTGTTCCACTGATTCCATATATGAACCTAGAGCAGTCCACGCACACTGAAGTAGATCCATTACTTGAACTGTAATATGGCCAAATGCAACAACTGTCCCACTGATTCCATATATGAACCTAGAGCAGTCCACGCACACTGAAGTAGATCCATTACCTGAACTGTAATATGGCCAAATGCAACAACTGTCCCACTGATTCCATATATGAACCTAGAGCAGTCCACGCACACTGAAGTAGATCCATTACCTGAACTGTAATATGGCCAAATGCAACGCCTGTGTCCCACTGATTCCATATATGAACCTAGAGCAGTCCACACACACTGAAGTAGATGCCTTACCTGATCTGTAACATGGCCACATACATGAGTCCTTATGGAGGACTAAAGGGATTCAATGCCTTACTGTGAGATACCAGCTTTTCCTGTTGACATTACCATCCGGGACTTGTGGTGGTATGACACCTACGCTTCTAGAAGCCCCCGATTCCCATTACGCACTCGCATGTTACTGAATGAGATTCATTAAATATAATGACTTTAACTTTTTTCCTTCCATATGCTGCGCACTTCAAGGCTCGGGTTTGATGGACACAACCTGTATCTCTTAAGGAGCCCTTAATACATAATCAGAATTTAATAGCAATGAATTCACAGCAACCATTTCAGCCCAACATCTGTTACTGTTCAGAAGTTGTAGAGCTGATTGAATAATGATTTCGGAGATCTTCATTTTGCATCCTCTTTTGCACATCAAGGACCCTGTTTTTCTCCCTCCAGTAAATTCACTATACAAAAAGGCCTTATGTTTTCTTCCCTTCCCCAGGCAGCATTTTCTCTCACTTCTTCTCTCTATAAAACACTGCAACGATTTCTCATGTCAGGCTGCAAGATGGTATTCGGCTTCCATGACTGGTACAGCCAGAATGAGACTCAATGCCTTCTGGGTGCCCAAGCCAAGTAGGAAACGGTGCCAGCACTTTACTTGCTAAGAGCGTTCTATCCTCAACAAAGAGAACATTTACCTGGACTGTGTATATTTCCTGCTTTCTTATACAATGAGGTTCTCTTCTTTATATTTTGTCTATAACAATGTGTTAAAATGAGAGAGACTGAAGGTGACCTATCTGGAAATACCTGTGTTTATAAACAGCAAAAAAATCTCTCGGGTCTGAGGCTTGCAAAGGTAGTATGTGGTCAACACAGCAAATACAGAATAAATACATATGCTATAAGAGAAGGTATTTATTAATATGGAATAGGCCGGGTTCACACAAAGCAATTTTGATGCAGTTATTGAATGCATTTTATTTCATCCAGAATCTCAACAGCATCCAAGGATGCCAAACAACAAAGCCAAACTGACCCTTTGCACAATGGACACCGGCGGTTCTGCTGGATCCCACTGACTTGAATTGCCAATGGTTGGTCTTAAAGGGGTACTCCGGCGCTAAGACATCTTATCCCCTATCCAAAGGATAGGGGATAAGATGCCTGATCGCGGGGGTCCTGCCGCTGGGGACCCCTGTGATCTTGCACGCAGCACCTCGTTATAATCAGTCCCCGGAGCAAACACGCTCCGGGGACTGATTATAACGGGGTGCTGCGTGCAAGATCACAGGGGTCCCCAGCGGCGGGACCCTGGTGATCAGGCATCTTATCCCCTATCCTTTTGATAGGGGATAAGATGTCTTAGCGCCAGAGTACCCCTTTAAGACCAACCATTGGCAATTCAAGTGCGGAGTATCCCTTTAAGGACATTGGTCATAAGACTCTATGATCATAGATCAGTGATCTCTAAACTGTGGACCTCCCACTGTTGTAAAACTACAACTCCCAGCATGCCCGGACAGCCAACGGCTGAAGCAAGAAGCAGTTTTTTTTTTTTTAGAAAAGATCTAATCTTCATAGGAAGTGGTAGAACTATGCTATTTGAGGATAATGGCGGAGGGCCCTTTTTGCCCTCCTATATTTACGATCTGGTTCTTGTATACATGTGGGTTGCCCTTTTTCCATTGCCAGTAAGTTTATATTCAGCTTTTACTGGCACAAATACAAGAGCCCATTGAGAGAGGACCAGAATTGTGTACATCAGACTGGAATCTCTACTTTGTGAGTTTGCGCAATTACTGCTGAATGTCTCCATAAAGATTGTGTGAAAAGAGACGTAAATCGTCATTTACCGGATGCCATCTTCTTATCTTGTGATCTCTTAAAGATTGTTTGAAGAAATAAAGGTTTAGTGTTTGGCCCACATGAAGGCGTCTTTATTCCCAGAGGACCTGATAGTGATTTGTATTTTTAGATGTTGATAACTAGGTCTTGGTTAGCATCCCCTATTAGTCATTCCTGCAGACATAATGGAGTTATATGAGAAGAAGAATTTCATAAATATAGCGCTTTCCACTGCGAGCAGCATGATGTGGTATGGCTATAACACTGCAACAATTCAGTTTATTATTTCATGACCTAGATAAAGCTGGGATTTAATTAGGAGCCGCATAGTAAAAGTAGGAGAATGAATGTGCATGGACCTATTCTCTGCAGAGCGTACACATAGGGAAGACGGCTTGGATTCTGTGCAATCTGTAAGTGGCTATAGTACAATTAATAGTAATAAAATGTGTAAAATTATATGCTGCATTCTTACTCAAATCTTCCTACACTCTAATCTCAAAGAGAGGCAAAAGTGGTCTTATGAGGCGCTGCTTAGGAGATCACAAAACGGAGAGACTCAAGCCGGCACAGGACAAGTAGTTTTTATTTGCAAAAAGGACAACGCGTTTCGGCACATACAGAGTGCAACACACAGTAATCCTCACCAGCATCTCTCACACCCATCAGCATTTGAAGAGTGCTATTATACGTTTGGACCTGAGGAAGGCACTCTGTATGTGCCGAAACACGTTGTCCTTTTTGCAAATAAAAACTACTTGTCCTGTGCCGGCTTCAGTCTCTCCGTTTTGTGATCTCCTAAGCAGTGCCTCATAAGATCACTTTTGCCTCTCTTTGAGGTTAGAATGTCGTAAATACTGGCTCTTCCTGCTAAGGGTCCAGTCCCGGTCTGAGTGCAGAAGCTTCCCAAATACCTCCACATACCAATCCTCCACAGTGTTTTGTACCAACGGGTCAGTAACATCACCTAGGTGTGGTGGAGGGCTCTACAAATCTTTTACCTGTCACAAAGGGAGCGCCCCCTGCCTCCCGCCTTCTTTTATTTCTGACCTACACTCTAATGCAATTTAAACAGGACATGGTGAGGGTTTTAGTTTCGCAACAGCAGAAGAGCCAGAGTTCTCCACATTAAAGAATCAATACTTATAGGAAGGGTCCATTGATTTATTCAAAAAGTGTTCAACTGTTGGAAGCCCGGAAATCTGTAGTAATCCCTCATTAAAGGAGTATCCCAGCACTTTATATTCACAGGATATAAGTGTTCTGAAGAACATGGGGGTCCCAGCGGTCAAACCCCTGCTATCAGGCACTTATCTCACATGTGGAAAGAGGTGCTGGATACCCCTTTAGGTATTCAATTTCCCTACAGCAACATTACAGGGTAATTTATGTATCGTACCCATTACGTATTGTGGCCTTCCTATTAATGGCTTGTGTAAGGCATAACAGGATAGATCCTCCAGAGGCTAAGATGATCTTTGTAGCTGTTCCCTACTTTGCCAAAGAAATAAGCACCCTGAACAGAGGACACCCCTCTATAACCTCATAACAGGCTGTAAGCTGGATATGGGTTTTATAAACTTAAAGGGGTTCTCTGCTGCTCAGCGTTTGGAACAAAATGTTCCAAATGCTTAGAGCTGGCAGCTCGTGATATCATAGCCCCTCATGATGTCACGCCCCACCCCCTCAATGCAAGTCTATGGGAGGGGGGCGTGACAGCAGTCATGCCCCCCTCCCATAGACTTGCATTGAGGGGGTGGGGCATGTCATCATGATGGGTGGGGCTATGACATCACAAACTCCCGACTCTAAGCAGTTCGGAACATTTTGTTCCAAACGCTGAGCAGTGGAGTACCCCTTTAAGCTTTAATTTAAAGAGTTTTTCTGGACATTTTACACTGATGGTCAATCCTCAGGGGGTCCATTCATTGTTTAGTGGTGGTGTTAAGTTACTACACCTCAGCTCTCACTGAAGAGAATGAGAGTAGTAACCCAAATAGCTGATTGGTGGGGGTGCCAGGTGTCAGCACACTACCCATGAGAATTGGCCATCACTATTAAATGTCCAGAAAACCCTTTAAAGGAACAGTATTGTAGCCAAACAAATTAAATCATGAACTACTGAATATTGCATATAGGCAATAAAATATATGTATTCCTAAAACTAGGTTGTGTTCAAATGGGAACGCGTAAACACACAAACAAAAAATGTTCTGTTCCAATTTAAATTGCCCATACACTTTACATAGCTGGAATGGAGTGCACATTCGGCCATCAGCCATTTATCTCGACGCTCTGATACAGAGGCATGTTTGGCTTAGACAGAGATAGACTAATAAGTCCCTGCCAGACACCTCTGGCAGTGGCTTATGTCACTTGAATTCCAAACACCCAATCCTTAGCTCCCCCGACATCTGCTGTTGGGGAAAGTCAGGATACCTCCATACACATTGGATGGTTGGCCTTGAAATCAACATCTACTGTAATTTAACGTTTAATCTTTTTCCCTCTAGGATAATGTGATTTAGTTATAAACTCTGCCTGTCAAATCCCACAGAATTTACAATGGGAAAAATTGTTCCAAACAAATACCACCAGATTCTTCTCTGTGGCCACAAGCTGAGGGTCTGGAGAGCAGCGTTCTTCCATAGAAAGCTCAGCCAAAGAGGAGACTTCACGTCTTGGCAGTGTAACAACATCTCGAGCAGAGTGAGTCTAAGGGTGAGATTTTTTCCCTGTGTAAGTAACTTAATGAATGAAGTAGTAATTAACATTATGGCATTGATAAATGGAGAGAGAGATTAGGGACGTACTCGATATTCAGACCTTCCCAGATGGACTGTCAAAGCCACATTAATTCCTATCTCATTGAAGCATCTGCCTCTCCCATAATCCACTAGCCCTTGGTATGAACAACACAAACTGTTGTGACTCAATTCGATTTATATCAATCTAATTTCTTTTAATCCAATTTGTATTCCTATCTACTACCTTCTAATCACTTAAATCTTCAGCCTCCATCTGGTAAATTTTCTCTCAAAATGAAGCAAGCAGATGCCTCCGCAATTGTCTTGCACAGTCGGGCTAATCGCCCCCTAGTAGTGGCCTACAGAAGGCATTTATTCCGTACATGACTCCGAGCGTTGCCCTTCGTGTTACATAACATGGTGGTTCTGGATGGCCATTTTGTCAACCATTAATTGGTTCATTTGAATTACAGTGATATTGAAGATGCCGGGAACAAAGGCACCAGCGATGGAGACCTATAGGCTGATAACACAATGGACTCATTTGTCATATGGACACTCTTGATAATATTGCTTTGAAAGGAGGAAAGTATTGAAGCAGAATGCATTGTCTATTAAATTGCGGTTGGCAGAATCCTGCCAGTCTCAAGGTCCTTCGTCGTCTTGGATCCTCCATAGTCTTTGTTCTGCTTTATATTATTTGCAGCTTTTGCATGCTATCAGCTGGGTTCTTCTCTCCACTTACACCTCATCCCATCTGCAGCCAAATAGGGAAAGTAATTAATTTTTATTTTCCGAAAACATCAACAGAGGCCCCACTGATGGGTGCGAGATGAGATTTCAAGCAATGTTCTAGATCTTCTTTCTTATATGCTGCATTATGTATTCTAACATATATATATATATATATATATATATGCAAGCCAATAAGCCATAATATTAAAACCAGATGGAGTGAATTTATAATTTCATGAATGACACCTTTTGGGATAGATTAGGCAATTACGTAAGCAGTCAGTTCTTAAAGTTAATGTTTTAGAAGCATCAGATATGGGCAAGTAAGAGGGTCAGAACGGCTTTGACAAAGGCCAAATTGTAGAGTTCAGATGAGTAGGTCAGAGCATCTCCAAAATGGGTGCTCCTGATATACTTTAATTAGTACCCACAAAAGTTATCCAGAGAGGAACCACCGGTAAACTAGTGACCAAGACATGATCACTCACTTATTAAAGTGTACAAAGGAGATGGCTAGTTCATCAGGTCTTGTCCCAAAATTGCTGAAAAAGCTCCTGCCAGCTAAGATTGAATGAAAGGTGGCAGAAGACACAGGGCACTGCAATTTGATTCTTATGGGGCTGCGCAAACACGGACCAGTCAAAATTCCCATGATGAACTCTTCCAATTCTACAAAGGGCATAGAGGCATAGAAGAGACCTGGTCTGTTAAATTATGGTGGGCAACCATATTTGTGTACATCACTTATTCTGGGAAAGTGATGGCACCAGGATGCACTATAAGGGTTCATGCAAGCTGAAGAAATTCCTTGCATTCTGTCACCAGTTGATTTAAAAAAAAAAAGTTTTCCAGTGGAGTACCCCTTTAAGGCAGATGAGGTCCTGATGAGGATTATTTTCTGCTTGGAGAATGGACACGTCAATAATTGATGCATAAGCCTCCTCAGAACCTTCCATTGCCATTAATGTGGCTTTGATTTCACAAGGATTCCAAGCAGAATTTGTGGCAGAATCCACTGGTATCTGCCTCAAATAACCTAACCACTGTTGTCCTCATGAAAGGTAGAGGATTTCAGCAAGTACATTTTGCAAGGAAATTCCTTAGTGTGCATGAGCCCTAAGAAGAAGGCAAGTTGATACAGGAAATGTTCTGCTCTTGGCAATGTGCTGCTGGTAAACCTTGGGTCCTGGTTTTCATGTGGATGGTATTGTGACATGGACCATCTAGCTAATCACTGTACGGACCAAGTCCACCCTATTCATGGTGGCATCCTCTAATGGGAGTGGTCCTTTTTCAGCAGGCTAATGACCCGGCCACACTGCAAAAATTGTTCATGAACAAGAGTTCAATGTGTTGACTCAGCCCCCAAATTCCCCTAATTGAACCTCTATTGGATGTCCAATTCATGGAGGTCGAACCAGACAAATTTAGAAGACTTACAATATCTGCTGCTAACGTCTTAGTGCCAGATATCGCAGGACACCTTCAAGGGGACCTTGGTAGTTACTCTAGTAGTTATACTAATGAGCACATATTTAACAAATATATTATGCCCCTGGTGGTCTTTTCCCTAAGATCACAATTTATTTTAACACTCAGCTATAATAGGACCAGTGCTTAGTTATTTGATGCTATTTATAAAATCCCTAGAAAACTTCTTTAAATTATGTATCGTGACTGTTGTAAATGATAGACATGAAGCCTTCTGTATAATATACATGCTTTTTCTGCTGATTATACCTCTCACAACACTGAACTACTGTTCCTACCGTGCTACCCCTTCATTTACCGCTAACTGCAAACATCCATGCCGTTGCTATTTATGCGCCCCCCCCAACACGGCTGTTAACATTTCTGGAACACAGTCACAGAATAGTCACCACTTGAGATTTAAATACTTGGAAACCAATGAAACGCATTGTTATGCAACCCAACATCCCCGTGTCAAGTGACCATCAATTTGCTAATCGCAAAAAAAAACTGCTTACGAGCCCACTAAAACCTGTACTATCTCTTTGTTGCGCCAATGTCCACTGCTGTTTAAAACATTAGTGATGGCTTCTAAAGAAGCCATATCCCCTATAATTAAATTGATGACTAAAACGCGATGGGAAAATAAAAAATAAATTAAAAAAAGCACACATAATAGAACTGGATACAAAAAGCTTTAAAATAAAGAAAATCTGTGAATAGACGATTCAAATCAGAAGTTTAGTTCTATCCTCCATTTTCCCAGGAGAGTGGAAGAACTGCGAGTTACAATTAAACTCGAAAGAAAGTTATTTAATATGCATGTTGACAAAAAAAAAGAACAAGATATTAATCATGCGGAATTAGCATTTCCATTGAGGAGCTCAGTGGAGCCCTGTGTTTCAATTCACAAGGAATCTGGCTGTCGGACTGTACGAGACTACAGGCCGCATTTATCGAAACATTGCAGCTTTCTGCTGACTGTCATTAGGAGATGAATAATTGGACGGCGCCTTACATCTTCCCTTGATTAATCTCGCCGTCCTTTTAGTGCCTCGCTCTTTCAATGTGTCTCCGCAACTTGTAGGACAAAGGAATTTGTTTTAATCACATGTGAGCTCTATAGGGAGAAATAATGGCTAATATACATAGAAAAAGAACCCATTCGCTTCAGCCGTAATAAGGGGCATTAGGCGCCATTGGTTTGAATTGTTTGGTAAATTATAAAAAAAAACAAAAAAAAAAACATTATTCAAATAAACTTAGACTGTGGGTCATAGATCAATATACGGTAATGTCTCCGAGTGTTATTACTTCTGGCTCCACCATGCACAGAGATGTGATACTGTATACGAGAAATATGTGTCACATAACACTATCCTTTGCCTTTTTACACTTTTTGGACAACTTTGGGACAACACGCAAAGAAAGGCAATTATACTCTTATATACAGTAAAGAATATACAGTACAGAATATAGCAAAGAAAATGCAAGATTCAGCTCCCCTCTCCCAGATTGGTGCTCGGACCCGTGGCCGGCCAGGCACACTCCACAGAACAAACAAAAGCAGGTGGTCCAGAACGTCAAAGAATGCAGCTTTATTAAAGATAACAGCACACGTACAGGTAGATGGCAGACGCGTTTCGAGCCCAAGTGCTCGAAACGTGTATGACATCTACCTGTGCGTGTGCTGTTATCTTTAATAAAGCTGCAATCTTTGACAGGCTGGACCACCTGCTTTTGTTTAAACAGAATATACCATGTATTCTTATGACTGTAATAAGTGTGTGTGTGTGTGTGTGTGTGTCCACCTATAATCTTTGTATGAACTGCATAGCAAGTTTAGTTAGACATTGTACAGCACTGTTATTAGACTCTATGAAGCTTTTATTTAGTCACTGTATGTTGGTATTACTTGATCATGTTAACTCAACGCATTAGCTTCAACAGGTTGGGATATTCTAATTCACCTGAAATTAATATTGTTATTTATTTATTTATTTTAACACCCTTAGCTGTAGCGTTAGAGGAGTAATGTTAAAATTAGGTTTGTACAATGGGTTTGGATAATTTATCTCAATGTCAGGAATACAGGCTTTATCTGTATGTTAGTATATCAAGCACTGGAAGAGTTCTCTCTATTCATTGTTACAAGAATCCATGTCTAGAACCCCAAAAACCTTCAACCTAAATCCCTAAAACATGGAGAACTCCATAACTAAAGCTACCACAGACCCAAAACTCATCATCACTACTTTATACCACTCGTCATCTTATCATCATATGACATCCGCACATAACCCTGAGAGGTCCGACCTTCCTGAAAGCCCATATACCTTAGCCTATATTATCCATTCAGGCAATTATGTGAGCAAACACTTACCCCATATCTGAGTCTTTACTAAAATCATTGCTTGAAAGGCTATATATAGGTTCACACGGACGTTTGCATCCGACCCGTTGAGTGTCCGATCGGCTCTTTTTTTTTTTTTTTTGAGCCGATCGGACCCTGAAACGGGTCAGATGCAAGCGGCTACAAATGGGTCATGATGGACCCCATTCATTTGCATGGGGTCTGTTGGTGATCCAGTAATTTTACAGGAATTTAGCAGAGAAAAAAAATAGTGCTTGCATTATTTTTTTTCTCCACTAAACTCCCGTCCTTCTGGCCGGATTACCGACGGAAGTCCGAATAGCGGAGTCAGACAGCAATGTAAACGAGGCCTAAAGCTTAATTCACATCACATATTCACAAGGCCATTAGGCTTCAACCTGTTTTGGGTGCAAATGGCTCTTTTTTTTTTTTTTTGCACCAAACTGACCCCAAACGGGTTGGAGTACATCTGACACCACCAGGTCCCAATGAACTGGCCAATGGGACCGGAGCACATCGGCCATGTGAACGAGTCCTTAGCTGGAATCTCTGTTCGGGGACTTAACTGGTTCTGGTAAACAGCAGTAAACCGAGACAGTGGATCCTCTACATGCCGGACACCAATAAAGCCTGACAAACACCACTGACTTTAATAGGATCTGTCCGGATGCAGGTAAAGTTTCTGTTCATTTGACTGGATAAAAAAAATACTGCATAGTGTATGTGTCTTTTCTGTCCTGTGATGAAGGCTCCGACACAGAAGTGAACCTAACCGTAGCATATTGTGTACTACAAATCTGTAGTATAGATAATAGTTATATAAGCTGTATGTAGGGTAAAATAAAAGGCCTCCAAATCCGTGTTACCTTCTATTCCTACAGTGCTAGGGTTGCCACATGGCCGGTATTTTACTGGCACAGCCGGTATTTTGGCCACCTTGCTGGTATTTTTATATAAAAAATACCGGCTATGCAATGGCCGGTATTTATCCAACCAATCCTCCAACTCCCAGAATGTTGCACTATAACCTATACTAGTGTTTCCCAACCACAGTGCCTCCAACTGTTGCAAAACTACAACTCCCAGCATGCCCGGACAGCCAACGGCTGTCCGGGCATGCTGGGAGTTGTAGTTTTGCAACAGCTGGAGGCACCCCTCGTTGGGAAACTCTGACCTATACTATTATATAGTCCAACATGCTGGGAGTTGTAGTTTTGCAACAGCTGGAGACACCCCTGGTTGGGAAACACTGACCTATACTATATACTACTATATAGTCCAAGATGCTGGGAGTTGTAGTTTTGCAACAGCTGGAGGCACCCCTGGTTGGGAAACACTGGCCTATACTATATACTACTATATGGTCCAACATGCTGGCAGTTGTAGTTTTCTTTTAGGGCAGCTTCTGAGCCACAGGCCGTGCTAGAAGTTGTAGTTAGTATTTAATTTAATTAAATTTTATTGAATTTAATTAAAAAAAAAAAGTCAAATCAAAAAGTCACATCAAAGCAAAAATGGTACTGTTAAAAACTACAGATCGTGACGCAAAAAATGAGCCCTCATACAGCCCTGTATAAGGAGAAATAAAAAGGTTATAGGGGCATGACCCAAAAAATGAGCCCTCTTACAGCCCTGTATAAGGAGAAATAAAAAGGTTATAGGGGCGTGACCCAAAAAATTAGCCCTCTTACAGCCCTGTATAAGGAGAAATAAAAAGGTTATAGGGGTCAGAATAGGACAAAATTTCCCCCCACATGTGTGTATCGCGTGATGTCACGCATATATAATTAATTATGCAAATTAGCATGGCCGATATTTTTTTGGCATGAAAGGTGTCAACCCCATACAGCGCTAAGATGTCAGACGGCTCCTTTATATTATATACAGCCCAACCTGTCAAAATATTTCCAGTCCACTGAGAGAATGTAAAAAATGAGATGATAATTATAAAGAAGAGATAGCGCTGGAGGAGGACAAGCGCAGACCACGGCGGGGACTCACAATATTGTGAAACAAGCTACTCTACAATGAAATGCTTTCTTTAGGTATAAAAACAACCATCATTCTGTGAGAGAGAGCTCTCCCGTCTCATAGTGGTGGGCTGTGAACTTAAATAAACAAAAGTCACAACAGTGTAGTAACATGGAATCAGGGCAATGCATCGATTATTGTGTCAACCTTTCCTTAACCCCTTAAGGACGCAGGACGTAAATGTACGTCCTGGTGAGGTGGTACTTAACGCACCAGGACGTACATTTACGTCCTAAGCATAACCGCGGGCATCGGAGCGATGCCCGTGTCATGCGCGGCTGATCCCGGCTGCTGATCGCAGCCAGGGACCCGCCGGCAATGGCCGACGCCCGCGATCTCGCGGGCGTCCGCCATTAACCCCTCAGGTGCCGGGATCAATACAGATCCCGGCATCTGCGGCAGTTCGCGATTTAAATGAACGATCGGATCGCCCGCAGCGCTGCTGCGGGGATCCGATCATTCATAACGCCGCACGGAGGTCCCCTCACCTTCCTCCTTCCGGCTCCCGGCGTCTCCTGCTCTGGTCTGTGATCGAGCAGACCAGAGCAGGAGATGACCGATAATACTGATCTGTTCTATGTCCTATACATAGAACAGATCAGTATTAGCAATCATGGTATTGCTATGAATAGTCCCCTATGGGGACTATTCAAGTGTAAAAAAAAATGTAAAAAAATGTAAAAGTAAAAAAAAAGTGAAAAATCCCCTCCCCCAATAAAAAAGTAAAACGTCCGTTTTTTCCTATTTTACCCCCAGAAAGCGTAAAAAATTTTTTTTATAGACATATTTGGTATCGCCGCGTGCGTAAATGTCCGAACTATTAAAATAAAATGTTAATGATCCCGTACGGTGAACGGCGTGAACGAAAAAAAATTTAAAAAGTCCAAAATTCCTACTTTTTTAATACATTTTATAAAAAAAAAATTATACAAAATATATTAAAAGTTTTTTATATGCAAATGTGGTATCAAAAAAAAGTACAGATCATGGCGCAAAAAATGAGCCACCATACCGCCACTTATACGGAAAAATAAAAAAGTTAGAGGTCATCAAAATAAAGGGATTATAAACGTACTAATTTGGTTAAAAAGTTTGTGATTTTTTTTAAGCGCAACAATAATATAAAAGTATATAATAATGGGTATCATTTTAATCGTATTGACCCTCAGAATAAAGAACACACGTCATTTTTACCATAAATTGTACGGCGTGAAAACAAAACCTTCCAAAATTAGCAAAATTGCGTTTTTCGTTTTAATTTCCCCACAAAAATAGTGTTTTTTGGTTGCGCCATACATTTTATGATATAATGAGTGATGTCATTACAAAGGACAACTGGTCGCGCAAAAAACAAGCCCTCATACTAGTCTGTGGATGAAAATATAAAAGAGTTATGATTTTTAGAAGGCGAGGAGGAAAAAATGAAAACGTAAAAATTAAATTGTCTGAGTCCTTAAGGCCAAAATGGGCTGAGTCCTTAAGGGGTTAAAGGGGTACTCCAGTGGAAAACATTTTTTTTAATCAACTGGTGCCTGAAAGTTAAACGGATTTGTAAATTACTTCTATTTAAAGGGGTTCTCCAGCATAAGGTATTTTAGTACGTACCTGGCAGGTAGTAATGTACATGCTTAGTCTTAGTCTGTGCTTGTCTTGGGGTAAATGGCTATGTTGTAAGATTACCATAACACTGTGTCTAGCTGTTTGTGAACTGGTATTTCCTGTTTGACTTTTCTTTTTTTGACTACAAATCCCATAATTCCATTTTCCTCCCTCCCACACATCAGCCACCCCACCCATTGAAACTGAGCTGTATCCATTCAAAAGACCTGTGGTTTTCAATCAGGGTGCCTACAGCTGTTGCATTAGTTGCAGATTGATCTCTCTCCCACCAAGTGATCGCTCCACCCATTGAAGTAGACAGGCTCCCTGTCATCAGCTGACTTGTGAGTCAGGACTCGGCCGCATTGCAAGCTGGGAAAAATCTGAGACAACAGTCATTTTGTATGCTGGTAAAAATAAATGTTGGGGTGAAAATCACATAAGAATTGTGAGAAAACCGTCACACATGTACAGACACTATATTATGAACTACACTAACTTTACAGCCCCTGTAGTATAGTCAAATAAAAAAAATTCATTGAATACCCCTTTAAAAATGTTAATCTTCCAGTACTTATCAGATGCTGTATGCTCCACAGGAAGTTGTATTTCTTTCTGGAATTCTTTTCAGTCTGACCCCCGTGCTCTCTGCTGACACCTCTGTCCATTTCAGTAACAAATCCCCATAGCAAACATATCCTGCTCTGGATAGTTCCTGACATGAACGGAGGTGTCAGTAGAGAGCACTGTGATCAGACAGAAAAGACAGAAAAAATAACTTTCTGTGGCGCATACAGCAGCTGATAAGTACTGGAAGGGTTAAGATTTTTAGATAGAAGTCATTTACAAATCTATTTAACTTTCTGGCACCAGTTGATTTAAGAACAAAAAATAATAATAATAATAATAATGTTTTCCACCAGAGTACCTCTTTAACCCTTTATTGCTAAGAGACCAGCATAACTACACATCTGGTGAAGGATCAGTATGTGGAGGACAGGAATGTCTGCGTCACTCTAGTATCCCCTCTGTATACAGTATATGAGTCTCTGCAATATACATTAGACGTGATTAGCTTATATCTCCAATCATATTGTGAAAGCTTCAAAGTAAATATGATAACTTGGTTCTGTTAAATAGTTTGTAGGCATGCAGGTCACCCATATGAAATGGCCTCCTCCGTCATTCTCCAATGGCAATATCTTACTCAAGTACAGTAGCCAAAACAAATGCGCAACAGAAAATCCACCTGTGCAAATGTAGCTTTGGCCCCTTTCCTCTTGCCCCGTCGGAAAAAGGTCTGTTAGGCACTTTTTTTTTGTGCCTTTAACATGTTATCCGGACGGGGCACAATGGGCATCAATGGGTCCAGACAGATTCTGTTTACTATAATGGGGTCCATAAGGCACCATTGTTTGTTGAAGGTAGTAGCAGGAGAAAAAGACGTTGCATAGTGTATTTTTTATCCCACTATTCTCCCCGTGTTCCTTGATGTCCGTCACGTTGCCGTGCCATAACTGCAGTGTAAAAGAAGCCTCGAGGGGACGTATTACCGGACACTTCTAGTGTCGGTAACTTCAAGTTTTACCGACTAATATTATGGATGATTAGTCCTATATACTATTGAAATCCACATTATAAAGTTATTCTATATCCCCTGGAACGAACAGTCTGATCTCATGGACGTGTTATTCTAATAGAGTCCTCTTATCTCCGATATCCCGATATGCAAACGATACGTATACTCCTATAGGTAGCGCTCTGTCTTGTAATTTAACCTTTGACAAATGAGCAAAAAGAAAATCACTGATAGAGAAAGAGCGAGCGGTAATGCTGAAATATTGAGTTTGTCTGGCACTAATAAGGTGCCTCAATACTCTGCTCGGCTGATCTTGTTAAGATAGAGTCTCCTTTAGTCAGATAACATTTCAGGATGACAGAAAACATAGTGAGGAGTTCTGGAAAGATAGAGAAAAGAGAAAAAAAGAAAAGGCGGATGCACAACGCAAACTCATAAGACACTGGACTCAAACACACTATACCAAAAACATGGGGTACAGATTGGACTATTCACCAGTAGGACCTCTTTTCCCTTTACTTTGGTTTGGACCTCAGTCAACTACTTTTGGTTAGGAAAACTACCGACAACCAATAGCTCCTTAAACATGGAGCAATTGGTTGTCGGTAGTCATCTATTTAGACAGAGTAAAATAGTCAGGCAAGTTCAAAAGTTAAAAAAGGTTATCAAGGACTAGAGAAACAGAGCTGATTTCTTTAAAAAAACAGACAAAAAAAAAAACTGCACAACACCTGGTTCTGCGTGGCATTGCAGCTCAGTTCCATTGAAGTGAATGAAGCCAAGTTGTAATACTACATACAACCTAAGAACAAGGATGGTGCTGGTTTTATATTAAATTAGCTCTGTTTTAATGGACCTGGATAACCACTTATAAAAGAGCCTATGTTGAATGCAGTACGAAAGGAAGGGGGGGGGGGGCGCGTTGCATAGGGTTGCCACCTGGCCGGTAATGCAATGGCCGGTATTTATCCAACCAATCATTCAACTCCCAGAATGTTGCACCATATGCTTTACCAGTGTTTCCCAACCAGAGCGCCTTCAGCTGTTGCAAAACTACAACTCCCAACATGCCCGGACAGCCAACGGCTGTCCGGGCATGCTGGGAGTTGTAGTTTTGCAACAACTAGAGGCACCCCTGGTTGGGAAACACTGTCCTATACTATATACTACTACATAGTCCAACATGCTGGGAGTTGTAGTTTTGGTTTGGGGCAGCTGTGGAGCCACAGGCTGTATCAGGGCATGCTGGGAGTTAGTAATAACTGCAACTCCCGATTTTGCTAAAAAATAAAAAGCGATTAAGAAGTCACATCAAAAGAAAAATGGTACTGTTAAAAGCTACAGATCATACAGGCCCGTATTAGGAGAAATAAAAAAGTTATAGGGGTCGGAATAGGACAAAATGTCACCCGCATACGTGTATCCTGTGATGTCACGCATACATAATTAATTATGCAAATTAGCATGGCCGGTATTTTTTCCAAGAAAGGCGGCAACCCTAGTGTTGCGGCAGAAACGTAAGTGATGGCCTATTGCAAGGCTATGTCATCATTTTATGATCGTTCTGACTTGTCACACCTGCACAATAGATGGATGACGCAATGTTCAATTTAATGTCAAATTGTATTGTATTATTAATGCTGTAATAAATATGTTGCCGACTTATTTATAATCAACATACAATTATTTATAATCAACATACAACTATGACCAAATTCCCCTGGCAGATAATCATCAAGGGAGGTGTCTGGCAGCAGCTGATCACTCTCTCTGTAAAACAGTACAGATGATGGTCACTATAAGCCAGTGTGCATGTATACAGGGCATCCATCGGAGGAGGCTAACATCAGAGGTATAGAGGTATGCTTCACATGTATACCTCCAATAAAAGTAAAAAAAAAAAAAAAAACGGAAACTTAAAAGGGAAACTTAAAGGACTACTCTGGTGCAGACTACTCCTGCTCCGTCCTGCCCGGGCAGCAAAAAAAAAATGAAAATGAACCATCACTCACCTTCCTGGGTTCCCGCGGAGCACCACTACAGCTGATCGGTCCTCCGGTCCATCTTCTTCATACTTCCGTGTGACCGAAGCGTCACATGGTGCTCAGCCTATCGCCGGCCGTTGCGATGTTCTGCCTCGACCCATAATAGGCTGAGCACCATGTGACGCTTCGTTCACATGGAAGTATGAAGAAGATGGACCGGAGGACCGAACAGCTGTAGTGGCGCTCCGCAGGAACCCAGGAAGGTGAATGATGGTTCATTTTCATTTTTTGCAGCCTGGGCAGGACGGAGCAGGAGTAGTCTGCACCAGAGTACTCCTTTAAAGGGGTACTCTGGTGACATTTTTTTCCTTAAATTAACTGGTGCCAGAAAGTTAAACAGATGTGTAAATTGCTTCTAATTAAAAATTTTAATCCTTCCAGTACGTATCAGCTGCTGTATGCTCCAAAGGAAGTTCTTTTATTTTTAAATTTCTTTTCTGTCTGACCACAGTGCTCTCTTCTGACACCTCTGTCTCAGGAACTTTCAAGAGCAGGAGCAAATCCCCATAGCAAACCTATCCTGCTCTTGACAGTTCCTGAGACAGACAGAGGTGTCAGCAGAGAGCACTGTGATCAGACAGAAAAATTATTTTAAAAAGAAAATAACTTCCTGTGGAGCATACAGCAGCTGATAAGTACTGGAAGGGTTAAGATTTTTAAATAGAAGTAATTTACAAATCTGTTTAACATTCTGGCACCAGTTGATTTACAACAACAAAAAAATGGTGGGGAGTACCCCTTTAAAAATACAATTTACTCATTTGTATGTTAATGTTTCTGGAGCTACTCAGAGTCGGAGATAAAGGAGTGATCATGGAGCAGGGACTGGATGAATTTCCTGTTCCTGGGCCTGGAATGGCTGATAACAGAAAACGATTGTACAGTATTCATGTACACAGCAATGGGAGATAAGACAGCCTGTAAGTTTAGGGTCCTTCTGAGGTTTTATTTCAACTTAGTGAGAAATTCTAATATATTATAATCCAGTGTTTCCCAACCAGCGTCCCTCCAGCTGTTGCAAAACTACAACTCCCAGGATGCCCGGACAGCCAAAGGCTGTCCGGGCATCCTGGGAATTGTAGTTTTGCAACAGCTGGAGGCACACTGCTTGGGAAACACTGTTCTAATCAACTTACACAAATATTGCAATAAAACATACTAGCGCTTGTATGTTATTTATATTAATAAGGAGAAAACAACTACAACAATGATTAACACTAAGATAATAGATCTACAAGATTACTACTGCTGCTACTATTGTATTATTTATAAGTATAAATACTGCTGCTACTATTGTATTATTTATAAGTATAAATACTGCTGCTACTATTGTATTATTTATAAGTATAAATACTGCTGCTACTATTGTATTAGTTATAAGTATAAATACTGCTGCTACTATTGTATTAGTTATAAGTATAAATACTGCTGCTACTATTGTATTAGTTATAAGTATAAATACTGCTGCTACTATTGTATTAGTTATAAGTATAAATACTGCTGCTACTATTGTATTAGTTATAAGTATAAATACTGCTGCTACTATTGTATTAGTTATAAGTATAAATACTGCTGCTACTATTGTATTATTTATAAGTATAAATACTGCTGCTACTATTGTATTAGTTATAAGTATAAATACTGCTGCTACTATTGTATTAGTTATAAGTATAAATACTGCTGCTACTATTGTATTAGTTATAAGTATAAATACTGCTGCTACTATTGTATTAGTTATAAGTATAAATACTGCTGCTACTATTGTATTATTTATTAGTATAAATACTGCTGCTACTATTGTATTATTTATAAGTATAAATACTGCTGCTACTATTGTATTATTTATAAGTATAAATACTGCTGCTACTATTGTATTATTTATAAGTATAAATACTGCTGCTACTATTGTACTATTTATAAGTATAAATACTGCTGCTACTATTGTATTAGTTATAAGTATAAATACTGCTGCTACTATTGTATTATTTATAAGTATAAATACTGCTGCTACTATTATATTAATTATAAGTATAAATACTGCTGCTACTATTAAAGGGGTTATCCAGGAAAAAACTTTTTTTTATATATCAACTGGCTCCGGAAAGTTAAACAGATTTGTAAATTACTTCTATTAAAAAATCTTAATCCTTTCAGTACTTATGAGCTTCTGAAGTTAAGGTTGTTCTTTTCTGTCTAAGTGATCTCTGATGACACGTGTCTCGGGAAACGCCCAGTTTAGAAGATATTTGCTATGGGGATTTGCTTCTAAACTGGGCGGTTCCCGAGACATGTGTCATTAGAGACCACTTAGACAAAAAAGAACAACCTTAACTTCAGAAGCTCAGAAGTACTGAAAGGATTAAGATTTTTTAATATAAGTAGTTTACAAATCTGTTTAACTTTCTGAAGCCAGTTGATATATATAAAAAAAAGTTTTTTCCTGGATAACCCCTTTAAGGCGCTGTTCACAGATATGTTCATATACGTCTGAGTTTCTTTTAGAAGCCTCCATTGAAGAATCCATCCAAGTTTCTGGAGAAACCCAATCTGACAGAAACCCAACCGATTCTATTACAGTTAATGGGGTCCATTGTATAGTATGGCCACCATTATTATCACCACATGTGCTGTGTCCAGTACATGACCCAAACATCATCATCATCATCATCATAATAATAGCAGTTTTACTAATAATGCATTCTAAATTCTAATAATATTATATTCCTTATTCCTTATTAGGAATAATTGTTAGTTAGTTATAATAGTAATATTACTTCTTTCACTACTTCTAGTAAGATCACTACAGCTACATAAAACTAAAATACTATCATTACTACTACTACTACTAATATAACTACTGCTGCTACTACTACTACCACTTTCACTACTAATGTATCACTATTACAGCTACTGTCACTACTATACTTCTATTACTACTATAACAACTTCTACTCCTACTATCACAACTACAACTATCATGATTAAAACTACTGTCACTGCTATTACTTCTACTACTACCATAACTACTACTACTCCTAATATCACTATTACTACCATAACTACTACTACCCCTAATATCACTACTATTACCATAACTACTACTACTCCTAATATCACTACTACTACCATAACTACTACTACTCCTAATATCACTACTACTACCATAACTACTACTACCCCTAATATCACTACTACTACCATAACTACTACTACTCCTAATATCACTACTACTACCATAACTTGCTGCTACGACTATCTCTACTATTGTCACTAATTGAACTTCTAGTACTGCTACTAATATACTACTACTACATGACTACTACTACTATTATTACTACTGCTATTATTATTGTATTATATTTATTACTACTACCACCACTACTATTACTACTACTATTATTATTATTATTATTATTATTATTATTATTATTATTATTATCATGATTATAGCAATTCTATTGCGTAGTCATTGCTTGGTATAAGTAACATAGAGGCTTGCTCAAGCTATTCCATCCTTCCTCCTCCTCCGCACCTTATTAGTCATGAATGGCCACTGCTCACATAACACCTTCCCCGGTGCAGATGTCCATACAACACAATGGAGAAGAGAATTACTAGAACAGCAGAGTCCAGTTTATTGAATAAGCCGTATGGTGTAAAGCCTTCGATCATCGCTAATCACATAATAAACTGTTGCGTTGCAATGAGATGCAAACAAACGTGTGTCTGCCATTGTTTGCCCCAAAATTTCCGTCTGTTTTCCCTTGCAGCAGACAAGATGGCTTTTTGTCCCGGAGGTAGCAGTTGCTAGGAGAGGAGCAATGGTTTGGGCGCATCCCTTTGACTAATAGGAGCGATGAGTGTATTGATGTAGAAAGCGAGACACAGCAGAGTGGGCCATGAATTACAAGTTGAATCCCTCTTCACGTTTCCTGCACCAAGCACTTTTGTTGTCGGGTGTCTGCTATGGTTGGTTCCCCCCCACAACCACCCCCGACCCCCCACCCCACCATCCACCCCACTTTACTGCTTCAATAAAACCTTGTAATGCTAAGAGTCCACTCACTGAGACAATACCTGGAGTCGAGGGGAAACTTTGCAGACAAGAACAATTCCATGAATAGCATCAGTCAACAGCTGAAAAAAATAAATGATTAATAATGTCTGCTCTGCCAGTTAGGGAAATGCCCCACAACACCGCTTATGGGCAAAGAAAGTTCCAAAGCGGCGGTCTAGTGTTTTGTTTGCCCTGTTTACCAAGTCAATTCATTTGTTTCATGCTTGAATTCTGCATTAAGCTACTTTGTGACAGGGGTTGTTTGTCTTTATGTCCGTTACCTAGCAACATCTACAATGTAGCCCTGTCCTTGCCGCCACATACAGTAAAAGCCACTCTAGCGCTAACGACAAACGTACTCATTAAGTATATAGTAAACTGGTTATAGATATATACAATAAAATAAACTCTGATACCGTTCATCATCGAGACAGACACCATTAGGCTCTGGGTAACTTTATCTGCCATGTTGCCCACTTTTTTTTTTTTCTTTTTTTTTTTGTTACAACCCATTTATGTCAACGCTATATTGATCACAAGGTGAGTGCCAGAAATCAGCTGTAATCTGTGAGTGCAACCAAGCAGCAAGTGTTCAGTTTCCCAACAGCACCACCCCAGGTGAAACAAAGCATTGCAAGGTGCTCACTGCAGAACAGTATACTGCCAAGGTACTGTTGGGTCCTCTACTGAAAAAAAGCTAGAGAGAAACCATCTACTCCAGAAATTGGAAAAAGATCCCAAAGCAAATGCTCAAACAGGGTACTTATAAATCCAGTATGGTTCTAATGTCCACAATGCACCTTTTTTTATCAGTGGGAGGGACCGGGGAAATGACATTTTTAGATACAGCTACAATTTTGTGTCCCTATTATTGCCCGACTCTTGGACCAGTCCTTGTCCAACTGTGGGTCTATGAGCCATATCAGCAGCTTCCAGATTGAGTTCTTAAAGGGGTACTCCGGTGGAAAACATTTTTTTTTAAATCAACTGGAGCCAGAAAGTTAAACGGATTTGTAAATTACTTCTATTTAAAAATCTTAATCCTTCCAGTACTTATCAGCTGCTGTATGCTCCAAAGGAAGTTCTTTTCTTTTTGAAATTATTTTCTGCATGACCACATTTCTCTCTGTTGACACCTCTGTCCATGTCAGGAACTGTCCAGAGCAGGAACAAATCCCCACAGCAAACCTCCCCTGCTCTAGATCAGTGCTGAAATGGACAGAGGTGTTAGTAGGGAGCATTGTGGTCAGACAGAAAAAAAAATGAGCTTCAGGTGGAGCATATAGCAGCTGATAGGTAATGGAAGGATTAATATTTTTCAATAGAAGTTATTTATAAATCTGTTTAACTTGCTGGCACCAGTTGATAAAAAAAAGTACCCCTTTAAAAAGACAAACCTGATTTTGAGTATTGAATATTTCTCTTTTGCATTGCCCGGCATAGGAGATCCTTGGCCAATTACTGTGAAAAGCTCCACGTGTAATCATAATGATCTGTCAGGGAACATTTGTAACAACAAACAGCGTGTCTAGGACAAGAGTATATACATGCAATAGCTTGTTCAGGACATGCTCAGGATAACCGTAGTGGTTGTGTATGGCTCGCATTACATGAGCAGAAGACCAGACACTTAAAAATTATTCTCTTTTTTTCCATCCTTAACCAGTTAATTTTAGATCAGAAGAATCGTCCCGGAATTTTTTAATTGCCTAATGCGGAATGGTTTCCATCTCTTAAATCCATCCATTTCCTTTCATCCTGCCATCTTTACTGGACAGTAAAACCACACGGGCAAACACACACTGTGAGCGTCTATACGTAATATATCCAATGCTGTATGTGGAAGGATAGGGACCAGGAATTTATGTTATGGTTACAGTCAGGGACAGTTCTGCCTATAGGTAAAATAGGCAGCCGCCTTGAGCGCCCTCTTGATGGGGGCGCCGCTCTGCCCGCTGCAAAGAAAGCCAGCATCTGAAGCACCCGCCGCTTATCCGAAGCATCCTCCCAGCCAGCACCACTGTCTCTATAATGTATATTTGTTACAGTGTGTCACCACCGTAGTAAGGAGATCACATGAGGAGGAGGTATGTTCAGTGTGTCAGCTCAGTAGTAAGATGATTACATGAAGAGGAGGCTTGTTACAGTGTGTCACCCCAGTAGTAAGGAGATCACATGAGGAGGAGGTTTGTTACAGTGTGTCACCCCAGTAGTAATGTAATTACATGAGGAGGAAGGTTTGTTACAGTGTGTCACCCCAGTAGTAAGGAGATTACATGAGGAGGATGTTTGTTACAGTGTGTCACTCCAGTAATAAGGAGATTACATGAGGAGTGGGTTTGTTGCAGTGTGTCACTCCAGTAATAAGGAGATTACATGAAGAGGGGGTTTGTTACAGTGTGTCACCACAGTAGTAAGGTGATTACATGACGAGGAGGTTTGTTCCTCCAGTAGTAAAGGCAGGCGTATCAAAGAGCAGAAACAATGGGTAGGGTTAAGGGGTGGCAATATTAGCTTTCGCCTAGGGTGGCAAAAATCCTTGCACCAGCCCTGGTTACAGTAGATGATGATCACTCTGATAAGCACATGTGCCAGTGAAGCTAACGACCTAAAACCCCTGCCTCAAGTGTTTTAAATTTTGCTTAGTTTATGACTAAGGGGTGAACCCTCCCCAAAACATGTAAAGCACTTCTTTTACAACACTTGCTTGAATCCGAAATAAAAGTAAGTTTTATATGATACTTTTGGCTGAAATGTTCTTTTTACAAGTTTAACACCTGTGAGTAAACGCTGCAGAGGGTGAGCTGACACTCTCTATTTGCTATAGAACTTTTCTACAATATATCAGTGCAAGAAATTTAGCATGCAGAGTATTGCCTAGGCTGTATATCATTAGAGAAAGAACCTTAGCTGTAAAAAGGTCTACAAGTTTCCAGCCTTGTAATCTTCATCACGTTCCTATTCAGCAGGTAAAATTTTCCGATTCAAGAACAAAAATATAATTGCAAAGTGCAAAAGGGTTTAATAAATGACCCTCATTGTGCTGCGAAGCATTCGGTGCCAGTTAACTGCGTCTTCTACATCACTTGGTATTACTATGGCTTTTCTTCACGTGTTACAGTGAGGTCTTTCATGCCCGTCTCTGTAGTAGCCACAGGGGAGCCCAATGTTTACGCATTAGAAGCACCTGATGCACAGGGAATTTACTAGTGAAGAACCTGTTTGGCAGGGATGCAGGGAAGCAGTAACAGGTACACGGCGCTCGTAAACAAGGAGAGGAGCGTTATTAAAGGTCACAGACCATATATACATCTTCATTCTCAGCATGTGCAAACATCCCTGGGATTGTTCATATGGATTTGTATTGTGTGCAGGAAGATTTTATCAACAAGGTCAAATACAGGAAGATTTTTTTATTTTTTCCAGCCATACAATGCAAAATGAGACAAAGCCGGCAACCAGGTAAAATGGATTCCTACAATCATCTCTACTGTAGGGCGCATCTGTTCAGTAAATAATAAATAGGTCCAATATTCAAAGTATAGTAAGAAGAGTCCAGTGTGGGAGCTGCCTTTAGATCAATGTAGCATAAAGATCCCAGCACTCACCGAATAGATACAATTACTGAGCATTTATTCCCATCAGGTCACGGTACAGTTTACAGGACGTGTTTGGGCACAAACGGCCTATCTCAGCTTTATCAGACACCTGAGGAAGGCCATAGGCACCGAAACGCGTCCTGTAAATTGTATCATGACCTGATGGGATACCACCATGTGCACCACCGGCACCGCAGCTGTGCTGACATTTATCTACCATTAGCCTTTAGATCAACAACTAGTTTCCTAGTATAAAGCTTTCAAGGGGTTATCCAGAAATAAATAAAAAAACAGAGATCATTTCTTTTAAAAACCGCTCCCTGTCTGTCACCGGGTTGGGTGTGGTATTACAACTTGGCTCCATTCACTTCAATGGAAATGAGCTGCAGAACCACATCCAAGCTGGAGACAGTCAGGAAGAGGTTTTTGAAAGAAACTGTCTCTGTTTTTCGATTCCCGGATAACCCCTTTAACTTATCCTCTAAGGCTGGGGCTAAACAGCGGTTTCTGGTCGTGCGACCTTAAATAATCGAATTGTTTTGCCGACATTGCGACTCATACAAGTGAATGTGGTCACGTTTCTTGCAACTTCTGGGGTCATGACCACTTGTGGGTCACAATGCAACCCCATTGACTTGTATGAGTTAGGGTGCATGCACACCACGTTTTTGCTATACAGTTCCCGTATACGGCCTCAAGTTAAAAACCGTACGGAACCGTACAGAAAACCGTATGCATTGACTTAACATTGTAAATGGTATGTCAAAAGCATCATCCGGTTTAGTCCGTTTTGCATCTTATACGGTTTTGTCAGTTTTTTTCCCGTACCCAAAACCGTAATCTTCCACGTTTTTTGGTCCGGGGGAAAAACTGTATTAAACCGCATACGTTTTTTTTTAAACATAGGAATCCATGGGAACCGTACAGAACCGTAAGTGCGTATGGTTCCATCAGGTTTTCACCATACGGTTTTTGGCTCTGTTCAGTCTTTTTCTTGGAATTGCAATCAAACAAGTGAAACTTTATACAAAATGGAGTGAAAAGTTTAAGACGTATACGTTTTTTTCTTAAAAAACGGATGGAACCGGACATTCGGACATATAGGTTGAAATTTGTACACACTTTTTGATACAGTTTAGTCCGGTTTTGAGGAATCCGTTTTTCAGCAAAAACCTGATACGGGAACTGTATAGCAAAAACGTAAGGTGTCGTGCGGCATGGCGATTTTTTGGGCCGTGCAACCAGAAATCACTGTGTAGTCCTAATCTAATGAAGTAATCCCCAACCTATAGCTCTCCAGCTATTGCAAAAATGTAACTTCCATCATTCCTTGACATCCTTTGGCTGTCAGGGCATGATGGGGGTTGTGGTTTTGAAACAGTTGTAGAGCCATGGTTTGGAGAACACTGCTCTAACGCAAAGTTGTGTTATATTTCTTGCGTTTTTCAAGAAACCTGGGTGACGACCAATATGGTGGTCAGTACAGCTTCTATACACATTGATGGCCTATCCAACCATCTTTTGGCTCTGATGATCATGTGATCATGCGGATTACAGGGATCAGACCCTACTAATCGCATATAATGATATATATGGTCAAATACTGCTAGAGGATGATGGGAGTTGTTTCCCAACCAGTGTGCCTCCAGCTGTTGCAAGACTACAACTCCCAGCATGCCCGGACAGCCTTTGGCTGTCCGGGCATGCTGGGAGTTGTAGTCTTGCAATAGCTGGGGCACACTGGTTGAGAAACACTGCTGTACAGGAACTAACGCTGGGAAATAGGAGGGCTATACATAAATACAACTATTGTTCTCTGTCATCAGCCATACTGGATGCAAGATATGAATTCTGGCCTTCCGGTAAATGTAGGTCTTATATTCCATTACGGGTGACCGCTATGTGTATAAAATCATACGTCTCCTCATCATTATAGACTCTTGGAGACATCTTTCATCTGGTTTCCAGGCTTTCGTCGTATGCGGCACACTTAGTTCTCGGTTCAGCTGCGCATTTCTTTCGCCATTATCCGTTTTCATCAAATTTCGGTACTTTACAAGTAACCCTAAGGTTGAATATGTGATAGCGGCACTATTGAGAAAGAGAGAGAGAGAGAGAGAGAGCGAGAGAGAGAGAGAGCGAGAGAGAGAGAGCGCACAGCAGACTCTTCAGAAAAACCTCAGACAATAAAATGGGGAAGAAAAGGAATCATTTAGAGGTAAATGTCTTTGTATAATTTTAGTGATATTATGGTAATGGCCGTAATGGGAAGGCGACAAAACAAAAAAGGTTGACTCTGAGAACAAAGATGTGTGGGAAAACATGGGAAAAATACTTTCACCTTCACAAGCTGTTGTTCTCTGTTATCTACAAAGGCTTGGAGGATATGAATAGGAGCTAGAAAGTGCGAAGTGCCCTGGATCAGTCAGTGTCCTATTATGTCTGACAATCTAAGTTAGAATGTTTTATATCTCCTGTTTTTTAACAGTGGTCTCCAAACTGTGGACCTCCAGCTGTCACCAAACTACAACTCCCAGCATGCCCAGAAAGCCAACGGCTGTCCGTGCATGCAGGGAGTTGTAGTTTGGTGAGATCTGGTGGACCAAAGTTTGAAGACCACTGGTCTATATTTTACAACACTAACTAATTGATTTTCTCTTCTCCTAGCTCTTTCCTATCACTAAAATGTGACTGTTCTGGTTCCTCGGGGGCAGGGCTTATTGTCATGTGATCTCCTCTCATTAAAGCCATTTAAAAGGATACTCCATCACTAGACAGCTAGACATGTTGGGGGAGATTTATCAAAATTTGCCCAGTTACCCACGGCAACCAATCAGATTTCTTCTTTCATTTTTAACAAGGCCTCTGCAAAATCAAAGAAGCGATCTGATTGGTTGCCATGGGCAACTGGGCAGCTTTTCCTCAGCACAGATTTTGATAAATCTCCCCCGTTGTGCCCTATCCAAAGGATAGGGGAAAACATGTCTGATTGTGGGGGTCTTTCCGCTGGAGACCCCCGAGATCTCTGCAGCGGCACCTGACACTGGTAAACATAGCTGTCATGCCCCCTCCCATAGACATGAATGGAGGGGGTGTGGTGTGACTTCTTGATCATGGAAGCCCCAGGCTTCCGTGACCGTGACAACACAGCGCCAAAAGGGAATATTTTCATGAAGATTTAAGGGTTTTTAGGGAGGGGTAAATGGGCACTGTCTAGGACTTAAAAAGGCACTGTCAGATTTTAAAGCTTTTTATACGTTGTACATTAAACATGAACATATTATACTTCATAAAAAGTTTATATCTCTGTTTTATAGAAATCATGGCCACTAGAGGTCCCCATACCATCCAGAACATAATCCTGTCCTGCTTAAGCATCATCTTTGTCCCAGCTGAAGCACAGAAAGTGAGGGTGGGACTAGCACGCCTCTGTGCTCACTCCTGTCCTGTCTATCAGACTACTGTCTGAAAACAGAGAGGAGGGGGTTACAGAGCAACCTGCAGTGATTGGATAAAGAGACCATGAGTGAGCACAGGCTCAGTGCTTGCCTCAGATATGCCCCTTCCTGTGAAGTTGATGTCAGAATAAGTGGGCAGCAGAATAGACAGACACATAAAAGACATGTAAAGTATCTGCATGACCTAGTAAGTAACTTATATATGCATAATTTTTTTCTGTGATATGACAGGTAAACTGGAAAGCTCTTATATCATTAAGTACAAAGAATAATGCAATAGACAGCACTCCCCAGGCAGGGGTATGTTTATTGACAATGGAGAAACATCTCACAGGTAGCAGGCGGGGAGCAGTGGTGAAGGACGGGCTAGCTGGAACAAGCTGTTTTGTGCATCTGACGCACTTCCTCAAGCCGGAATAGCGTCTGCGTTCGTCCCTCCCTGTTACATAGGGATGACGCTCCGCAGTCACTAGGAAACCTGGTACACAAAAGTAACCATGTGACCTAGGTGAGGACATGCATAAAAATTAAATAGAAACATTTTAAATGCAAAAGCATATACAGTATAATACTGGAACTATACTCATTCCGGTCATTCAAGCCAATACTGCTTGTAGCATTTAGCTTAACTATCCATCACGCTTCCCTTTATAATAGAACTCTACCACGATCACCTCCATGTTGAAGGGGCATCACTCTTTCTAAACCTAAGAATTTTTAATCGGTGCATGTTCCTCCATGGGCTTGGTCCATATGGACAATGAACCTCGAAGCTCCAGTACTAGTCCGAATAGATCGTACATGTTCACGGAACCGGACCTGGAGCTGCCTGATGGTCTTGCCCACATAGAACCTGCCACAAGGACAGACTATGGCATAGACCACTAATGTGGACCTGCAAGTGATCAATTCATTAACACAATGGTCGAAGCCTCCTTACTTCACGTTCCTCCCTGTGAACATATGTACACAATGTGGACAAGTTCTACAGGGATAGTCGCCCTTCAAGGAGTGCTTTGTTAACCAATTGGAACCAGACGGTAAGGGGTAAGGAGTGGTTTTCTTCAGTTTTTCTCCTAAGGTGTTGTTTTTTCTGATGGTTTCTTTTCTGCGTGTCTTGTTCATGTTGGAATTCGCTAAGGAGAATGTGAACCTTTTTGGGGCGGCATTGCATCTTTTTTTATTTTCAAGTAACTCAGATCTATCTAAGTGTTTGACGTGTTCCAAGCTGGAATTAATGATGTTCTCAGGATACTGTCTAGCTAATAAACGTCTTTTAAGGTCCTGCGCTTGGGATTCAAAGGTGTGGGTCTCACTATTAATTATCCGCAAGTGGAGAAATTCAGAGTACGGAATGCTTTTCTTGACGTGTTGGGAATGGGAACTGTGGTAGTAGAGTAGAGCATTCTGGGCGGTGGGTTTACGGAAGCCCTCAGTGGTGAGGGTGCTTCACACCACTTTTCATTTGACATTCAGAAAATCCAGTTCACTATCCCCAAACACGACAGTGAAAAGCATGTTCTCTTTATCTTTTTAAAGTATGCAACAAATTCAAAAACACCTAGATCCAGACGAATCCCAGACCACCAATATGTCGTCGACATACCTAAGGAAGAGCTTAATGTGTGTCAAGAAGGGGTTGTTGGTGGAAAAAACATAATGGCGCTCAAAGATAAAGGTGGCAGCACAGTTGGCATGACCACAAAGGCTTAAGGTGCAGAAAAGATGCGTCTATTGAGTGACACCTCCGATGGAGGAACATGCACCGATTTAAAATTCTTAGGTTTAGAAAGAGTGATGCCCCTTCGACATGGAGGTGATTGTGGTAGAGCTCTATTACAAGGAGAAGCGCGATGGATAGTTAAGCTCAATGCTACAGGCAATATTGTCTTGAACGACCGTAATGAGTATAGTTCCTTTCTATAAGTATTATATATGCTTTTGCATTTGAGATGTTTCTATTTTGTTTTTTATGTATGTCCTCACCTAGGTCACATGACCGCCTGCACTGTCACATGATTCCTTTTGTGTACCAGGTTGTCTAGCATCATCCCTATATAACAGGGAGGGATGCACGCAGCCGCTATTCAGATGCAAGAAACAGCTTGTTCCGGCTATTCCCGTTCCACACCACTGCTCCCCGCCTGTGAGATGTTTCTCTGTTGCCAATAAACATACCCCTGCCTGGTGAGTGCCGTCTATTGCATTATTCTTTATACTACTGCATTCTTGACCTCGCTGTGGCTGAGCACCCCCCGTTACAGGCATATCAGGGTCAGTTCTACGTGTTTCTCCCTGTGCTTAATCTTGTATGTGCCGGCTTCTTTCTTCTCTGTGCTAGTAGTTTCTTATATCATTAACTTGGTTTCCCTGCCCTCTTCGGCCTGTTTGCTGCGGTCGGAGGTGTTCAAAAGCAGCTGAAGTTGTGTAAACAGAGTAAATCGCGGGGCTACGCCATTTGCACAATTCCCATTAAAGTCAACGGGAGTTACACCTGAGAACATCCAATCCAAAAACTCGAGCCTCATGCACATCACAATTATAGGAGGGGGTCCTAAAGTAATGTCCCTTTATCAGGGGGCACCTAGAGAAGACTGCCCCCTACTGTTGCCACAAGACTAAGTTCACGCCTGTGCATTTTTTTTTTTCATTTATCTGCTCCACCATTGGAGCAGAAGAATGAAAAAACAAAGCCAATGGCATTATGTCTGTCATCTGATTTACAAAAAAATCCTGCATTTAATCTGGTCTTTTGGACAGAATCTGCAATGGAGCCTCCCACACAGATGGGAACCTGGCCTTGGCCTTTTCACATAAACTGTGTTTCTTTCTTACACTGTATTATAGGTTTAGGTTCTTTACTTATTGCCCAGTATACTTTTTGCATGTTTATTCATTTCGATCAATTCTCTTTTTAAACCAGCTTATTTTTCCTTTGTGATTCTTGACATTTTCGGTGTGGCTCCTGCCCGACCCCATAAATTAGAAAACCAACAGATCAGGATGTGAGCACAGCAGTGCCACATTGCCACCAGTTTAACCCTGTTAATCTCGGCGCCCGCTTCCGTCCTGGCCCATTTCCAAGTCGCAGGCGCATTCTTACAACCCTGTTAAAGAAATATTTCTCCATAAGGCCCCTATCTCCGGAACAGAATGCAACTAAAACAGCGTAATAAAGCCTGGGCCCTAATTGTTTATTCTATGGGGTTGAATCAATCAGAAACATGGCAGCAAGCCACAGCCAGGAATGGGGATATCTGGGAAGGCATCTCCTTGCTGCTAGAAGATAGAGGCGCCCTGGTATGTTCCTGCGCTCATTAACATGCCAGGCAAAATACAGCGCCAATGTCTTTAAGGATGGGGTTGCTTCCTTATTTTTCCTTATTTACATCCCATAGCCCACAACAATAGGCAGACACACGGCATGGCTAAATACAGGCTGGGGAGGCAGACGCACACACAGACTGTGGGGGATAGAAAACATTCAGAGCCTTTCCAAGTTCCAGCAGCTTAGTAAGAATGAGCAATACGGATCATTAATGCCGCCACCCGCCCCTCCAGGAAGGCAGCCGCTTCTGCGTAACTTATTGGTCATTAGCATGACTAACAGAAAGGCAGGTGACAGGTGTCAAGCTGAGGCAAGATGGCAGATCGGTGACAGCCGTACAGTGCGCCTATGACAGATAAATGTACTTACTACACGTGCCAATTTGGGATTACTTTCAGGATTCAGACATGGAAAAGGCTTAAAAAAAAAGAAAAACAACATGAGGGATTAATAAATCACTAACCTTACCGGAGTGATATAGCGGAGCTAAGTTTGTCACTTTACTCTTTGAGGCTGTGTTGTTAATGTGAGTGCATTACCTGCAATCCTATGTAAAATTGCAAATTCTGTACCTGTCATATCAGCAGCAGGGGCTGACAAACCTAGCTCTGCTACATCTGCGGATTGGCATTTTGCTTAAGTGCTGTTTGTGCAAAGAGTTAACGTAATGTGGTAAGATAACTGTCCGTCCTATGTAAAATAACTGCATTTTTTTTTTCCTCTAGTGGGTCTGACAGACCCAGCTCTGCTACATCTGTGGAATGGCAATTTTCTTAGGCATTGCATTGCCTAATGTGGTAAGACTATTGTCAGTCCTATGTAAAACAATACCATTTGTTTGCCTCTAGTAGGTCTGACAGACCCAGCTCTGCTACATTGGTGCATTATTGGTGATTTGTTTTGGTGGATCACTGTTTATATCCCTATGACACAAAACTTCACTAAAACTGAAAAATCCGGATCTGCTATATCTGTGTATGTGCTTGAGAAAGTGCAAATAGCCAAAATAATGTAGTAAGATGACTATCAGTCCATTTTGTATTCTTTTAGTACAGTGGTCTTCAACCTGCCGACCTCCAGATGTTGCAAAACTACAACTCCCAGCATGCTCGGACAGCCAATGACTGTCCGGGCATGCTTAGAGTTGTAGTTTTGCAACATCTGGAGGTCCGCAGGTTGGAGACCACTGTTCTAGTAGGTCTGACAGACCCAGCTCTGCTACATTTGTGTATTCCTGACTTGTTTGGTGCTACACTGTGCACACTGGCAGCCCTATGTAGAACAACTGACTCATTGTTATATTCCTATGACACAAAACTCCACTAAATATGACAAATCCAGCTCTGCTGCATCTGTAAATTGGCAACTTGTTAAGACTGCCATTGTTTGTGCACATAGTTAAAATAAAGTTCAAGGTTAACCAGCAGTCCTATGTAAAACCACAGATTCTTTGTTATATTTTGATGACACCAAGCTCTGCTGGACCTTACAAAACCAGCACTGCTTAAAGGGGTACTCCGGCAGAAAACTTTTTTTCTTATTTTATTTTTTTTAAATCAACTGGTGTCAGAAAGTTAAACCGATTTGTTAATTACTTCTATAAAAAAAAAAATAGTAATCCTTCCAGTACTTTTTAGGGGCTGTATACTACAAAGGAAATGCTTTTCTTTTTGGATTTCTCTTCTGTCATGACCACAGTGCTCTCTGCTGACCTCTGCTGTCCATTTTAGGAACTGTCCAGAGCAGCATATGTTTGCTATGGGGATTTTCTCCTGCTCTGGACAGTTCCAAAAATGTACAGCAGAGGTCAGCGGAGAGCACTGTGGTCGTGACAGAAGAGAAATCCAAAAGGAAAAGGATTTCTTCTGTAGTATACAGCCGCTAATAAGTACTGGAAGGATTAATATTTTTTAATAGAAGTAATTTACAAATCTGTTTAACTTTCTGGCACCAGTTGATTTAAAAAAAAAAAAGTTTTCCACAGGAGTACCCCTTTAAGCAGTGCTGGTTTTGTAAGACCCAGCAGAGCTTGGTGTCATCAAAATATAACAAAAAATCTGTAGTTTTACATAGGACTGCTGGTTAACCTTTAACTTTATTTTAATTATGTGCACAAACAATGGCAGTCTTAACAAGTTACCAATTTACAGATGTAGCAGAGCTGGATTTGTCATATTTTTTTGTCAGATTTACAAATCTGTTTCTGGCACAAGTTGATTTAAAAAAAATAAAAGTTTTCCACCGGAGTACCCCTTTAACCTGTTTAAGGGAGTATTTCCCTACCACGGTGCCTCCAGCTGTTGCAAAACTACAACTCCCAGCAGGCCCGGACAGCCGTTGGCTGTCCGGGCATGCTGGGAGTTCTAGTTTTCTGCAACAAACCAGAGGCACCCTGGAAGGGAAACACCAGCTTAGGGGCTGCACTGTTTGCACATGGGTTCAAATAACATAGCAGAGATGAATTATTAATTTTGCTCTGTGCTGTATGTGCATGGAGTTTGGGCAGTATAATATGTTACCTGCAGTCCTATGTAAAACTGCAGATCCTTTGCTATATTCCAATGACGCAAAGCTTTGCTGGTTCTGCTACGCCTCTATGTTAGGGTGGGCCCCTTAACATGATGCAGTTCTATGTAGATCTACAGCTTCTTTGTTATATCCAAATAACAACATCCTTTGCTGTAGCTGACAAACCCAGCTCTGCTACATCTGTGTATGGGCAATTGTGTTTTATTATTCTCTTTGATGCCTGGCCTAGTTTTTTTTTTTTTTTCCACTTTGGACTAGTTTTTTTGCTGGCTGTCACTCCCATGTGAGGATTAATATTAATGAACATACTAAGTAGATCTATGTGTACATGCGGACGGGTGATAAATTATTAATATTAGTAATAAGCGCTCGCCTTTGACAATGGGGCTTTCCTTCCATTTAGAGGAAATGTGACAGAACAAAGCATTGTAAGGCTACGAACAGACGCAACTTTTGGTTGCCTTTTTTTTTTTCACCATGATTTTCTCAAAAATCCCCTGTATTTTTCTTTTCTCATTGGGTGAAAAAAAAGACAGAATAAATGTGCATATAACATAATGATCTACGAAAGGAAATGCACCATAAACAGAGTGTGCAGCAATTAAAAAAATACTAAAAATGGCACTAAAAGATGACCCCCCCCCCAAACCCCCCCCCCCCCCAAAAAAAAATACATAAATAAATAAGTAAATAAAATAAAAGAATGCAGACATGGCATTTCATATTTTATGTGAAATGCTGGGGGGCACTGTGCAGATGGGGGGCGCTAGGACCACTTGACATTGTGCAGTCTCCATAGACAGCAATGCATTTGCTGTGGATTCCGCAGAAAGAGTTGACATGTCAATTCTTTCCGCAGAGTCCGGAATTAGAATTTTCAGAATTTGCTGGTCATTGTGTATTGGCAACTAAAAACTGGCAATTGTCCCCCCCCTACACTGCAATAAATTTATACTGCACCTAAAACCAACTCCAACATCCACTAGGCCACACCCCTTTTGAGAGCCACAGCGAAAACTGCAAATAACCGCACATCTGTAACTAGCGCAGAAGTTGTGTGATTATTCGCCATTTTTGATCGAAAGAAAATTAATTGAACACAATAAATACCCCAAATGTGTATTTAAAAATCTGCAGCCCTATCCTGCGGATAGGGGATAAGTATCTGATCGGGGGGGGGGGGGGGGGGCAAACGCTGGTCCTGTGCGGGAGGCATGCTGGCCAAGGAATATGAGGCCTGTGGATAGAGGATAAGTGTCTAAGGCTAGGTTCACACTGTGGAATCTCCGGACAGAAAATTTCCGCCCAGAGATTCAGAGTGAATCAGTCGGCGCTAGGACCGCGCGGACACTGCAGTCTCCAATAGACAGCAATGTGTTCCGTGAATATTTCCGCCTGAAGAATGAGCAACGCCATTCTTCAGGCAGAAATTTTCAAGCGGATTTTCCGTTCACAAATTCCGCTTCACAAATTCCAAAGTGTGAATTTGTGAACGGAAACCCATTCACCATACTATACATTTTAGTAAGCGGAATTTCTGTCTGCAAATTCAAAGCGGAAATGCAGGCGGAAATCCCGTAATGTGAACCTAGCCTAAGTCTGTAGTAGTTACTCCTTTATTATTGTTTTTTTTTTAACAGCCATTTTTATCCTGCCAATTCTTCAGTAGAAATCCTTGAAGAATCACATGACTGAGAAAAACGCATGGGATAAAATGCCAAAGGGACCACGGGGATATATAGGTGGACACCCTGAAAACCCTGTTACACTAATACTCGCTACTAATGCCATAAAAAATGACTTACTAAAAATGCCACAAAAACTGCATTTAGGGAATGAAAAATAAGGGGGACGCTTTTTGAGGGGTTTCTTTTTTTTCTGGCCAAAAAAACCAAAACCCTGCCAAACAAGAGTTGCGTCTAATCCCAGCCTGAATAGGGGAAATCTGTGCGAAGCAGAGAATGTTGTTTGTCTCCGGTGCCCTGGATTGTGAGGTTACTGTGTCAGCTCTGCTGTGAAGGCCTCATGGCGTAATGAATAGCAGGAGGTGGCAGCATATGGGAACCTGAGGTAAGATGAGGGAGCGGGCTAGAGTTGTCTGAATGGCTCACTTCCTCTAGGCCTCGCTTGACCATATGTAACACTCGCTCAGGGAAACTTTCCCTCATGGTTCTCGTATGAGGGCGACGCCATTTGTTTTCTTTCCTGATAAAGGTTGGAAACACAAGGGGAACATTGGGGGAGATTTATCAAAACCTGTCCAGAGGAAAAGTTGCTGAGTTGCCCATAGCAACCAATCAGATTGCTTCTTTCATTTTTAACAAGGCCTCTGCAAAATGAAAGAAGTAATCTGATTGGTTGCTATGGGCAACTGGGCAACTTTCCTTTCCACAGGTTTTGATAAATCTCCCCCATTGTGTCAGTAAATCCGTTCTATCATCTGTCCTTATAGCCCATAGCTGTAAGCCATCGCTACGGGGGAGATTTATCAAAACCTGTGCAGAGGAAAAGTTGTCCTGTTGCCCATAGCAACCAATCAGATCACTTCTTTCATTTTTCACAGGCCTTCCTAAAAAAATTAAAGAAGCGAGCTGATTGGTTGCTATGGGCAACTGGGCACGTTTTCCTCTGCACAGGTTTTCATAAATCTCCCTCTAAGGGTGCGTTCACACTGCGGAATCTCCGAGTGGAGATTCCGCCTGGCAGCCACTGCCGCAGATACTTCGGCGCTAGGGCCGTGAGGCCCTGAGCCTTCACCATTGACGGCTATGCAGTGCTCGCGGAATCCGCGCAAGGAATGAACACCGCCGCTGAAATTCCGCAGTGTGAACGGATCTCGTGGAGACCCATTCACACTAATGTTAAGTTCACACCGCGGAATTCCGCTCGTGGGATTCCGCGGGAATTCCGCAGGAATTCCGTAGTGTGAACGCACCCTAAGTGCTACAGCAGTGGTCCCTCAACCAGGGTGCCTCCAGCTGTTTCAAAACTACAACCCTCAGCATGCCCGGACAGCCAAAGGCTGTCCGGGCATGCTGGGAGTTGTAGTTTTGCAACAGCTGGAGTCACCTTAGCTGGAAGAACACTGTCCTAGAGGATTGTCGAACTCATGTACACTATGGGAATTCAGCAAGGAAAGTTGTAGTTGAAGTTTTGCAACAGCTGGAGGCACCCTGCTTGGGACACACTGCCCTAGCGTGTATAGTAGTAAATTAGGATGAAGATGAGGCTTGTCCCCTTAACACGACAAAAGGCAAAAAGCAGCCAAAATTGTGCGACTTTCCAAAGCCTAAACACAGGCCTTCATAAATTCTCCACTTTTCAAATCTGTTCCTGGATTTGTCTTGAGTAATTGTAATAAAAAATCTGAAGGTGTGAACTCGCCCCTATACTTGTCCTCCATTTAGGATCTGCCATTGGCTTTGTATTTGGTAATTGCAATTAAGAACCTGAAGGTGTGAACACTCCCTAAATCTTCTCCTAATGACATGAGCTCTCACCAGTGAACTAAAGTACAATGTTGGCTCTGCTACATCACATTTTTTACTATTTTCCATAAATGGCTTAAACACATCAAAATTGCATCAAAAAAGTAACATGTGAACAAGGCCTGAAAGTAAAGAGAATCATACAAGTTAATTGGTGAGATATCATGGTGGCATCTTAAAGGAGTAGTGCAAAGGATAGGGGATAAGTTATAGACCACGATCTCCTTAACAGGGCCCCGGCAGTCTGCTGGAAGCGGCCGTTACGACCCCCGCAGGAACCCGTGGCCGACACGACCCCTACATGTATTTCTATGGGATACATGGAGGTGGCGTGTCGGCCAGCGCTCTGTATTGAGGTTGGCACGCCCCCTTCCAGCAGACTGCCGGGGCCCGTTCTGGAGATCGTGGGGGGGTCCAAGCGCTCAGACCCCCCCCCCCCCCCCCCCGCGATTTATAACTTATTCCCTATCTTTTGGTTAGTGGATAAGTTATTTTTCACTACAGAACTCCTTTAACATGAGATATCAGGGACACACATTATCATCAGATATCATCATGGCGCCTTATCATGAAATATCAGGGTCACACCTAATCATGAGATATCAGGGTCACACCTTATCATGAGATATCAGGGTCACACCTTATCATGAGATATTAGGGTCACACCTTATCATGAGATATCAGGGTCACACCTAATCATGAGATATCAGGGTCACACCTTATCATGAGATATTAGGGTCACACCTTATCATGAGATATCAGGGTCACACCTTATCATGAGATATCAGGGTCACACCTTATCATGAGATATTAGGGTCACACCTTATCATGAGATATCAGGGTCACACCTTATCATGAGATATCAGGGTGCCACCTTATCATGAAATGTCAGGGTCACACCTTATCATGAGATATTAGGGTCACACCTTATCATGAGATATCAGGGTCACACCTAATCATGAGATATCAGGGTCACACCTTATCATGAGATATCAGGGTGCCACCTTATCATGAGATATTAGGGTCACACCTTATCATGAGATATCAGGGTCACACCTTATCATGAGATATTAGGGTCACACCTAATCATGAGATATCAGGGTCACACCTTATCATGAGATATCAGGGTGCCACCTTATCATGAGATATTAGGGTCACACCTTATCATGAGATATCAGGGTCACACCTTATCATGAGATATCAGGGTGCCACCTTATCATGAAATATCAGGGTCACACCTTATCATGAGATATTACGGTCACACCTTATCATGACATATCAGGGTCACGCCTTATCATGAGATATAAGGGTCACGCCTTATCATGAGATATCAGGGTCACACCTTATCATGAGATTTTAAAGGGGTACTCCGGTGCTTAGACATCTTATCCCCTATCCAAAGGATAGGGGATAAGATGCCTGATCGCGGCAGTTCCATCGCTGGGGACGCCCGTGATCATGCACGCGACACCCCGTTTGTAATCAGTCCCTGAAGCGCGTTCGCTCCGGGTCTGATTATACTCAACCGCAGGGCCGCCGGCGCTGCCCCCTCCCGTCGGCTTGCATTTAGGGGCGGAGCGTGACGTCACACGGGGGCGGAGGCGGGACGTCACACGTAGTCGGCCCTGCGGTCGAGCATAATCAGACCCGGAGCGAACACGCTCCGGGGACTGTTTACAAACCGGATGCCGCGTGCATGATCACGGGCGTCCCCAGATGCGGGACTCCCGCGATCAGGCATCTTATTCCCTATCCTTTGGATAGGGGATAATATGTCTAAGCACCGGAGTACCCCTTTAAAGTCACACCTTATCATGAGATATCAGGGTCACACCTTATCATGAGATTTTAAAGGGGTACTCCGGTGCTTAGACATCTTATCCCCTATCCAAAGGATAGGGGATAAGATGCCTGATCGCGGCAGTTCCATCGCTGGGGACGCCCGTGATCATGCACGCGACACCCCGTTTGTAATCAGTCCCCGAAGCGCGTTCGCTCCGGGTCTGATTATACTCAACCGCAGGGCCGGCGGCGCTGCCCCCTCCCGTCGGCTTGCATTGAGGGGCGGAGCGTGACGTCACACGGGGGCGGAGGCGGGACGTCACACGTAGTCGGCCCTGCGGTCGAGCATAATCAGACCCGGAGCGAACACGCTCCGGGGACTGTTTACAAACCGGATGCCACGTGCATGATCACGGGCGTCCCCAGATGCGGGACTCCCGCGATCAGGCATCTTATTCCCTATCCTTTGGATAGGGGATAATATGTCTAAGCACCGGAGTACCCCTTTAAAGTCACACCTTATCATAAGATATCATGTGACACCTTATCTTGAGATATCAAGATGACACATTATCATGAGATATCATGGTCATAACTTATCATGAGATATCAGAATCACGCCTCATCATGAGTATATGGCAGGTGTTCACACTGGTGTGGTGCTATGTGGCGGCCATTGTTGCTGTGGTCCTGTGAGGTGGAATGGCCCAAAGCCGGGGGCATGGTTGGGCAGCAGTGGGGCTGCCTGACCACTGGGATATTCGCCCCTGTGGGCTTGGTGTCGGTGCGACGATGGTCACTGCCCAACACTAGGCCAGTGTTAGTTTAGGGGCCCACTCTTTTCCCACAGCAAACACTGTAGATCATAGTACAAGTTGTGGATGTGCGGCCATGTTCTGTCTCTCTATTTTTAGAGTTATGTCTTATCAAGGGCTCTAGTCCTGCAGGAACAAGTAGGAACGGAGTTCCTGTACTTTTTTCACAGCAGGAACTCTGTTCCCATTAAGAGGAGTCCTGCAGGACCACCCCTTGAGTGGAAAACTTGACCCCTTCCCTTATCATATGTGATGACCATGTTGTCTCATGCACCCCCATAGACTGCATAACGTTGGTATGGGCCATGCATGCCCACCATGGACTGATATGTGTATGACAACTATTACGAGATGCTGAATGTACATAATACAAGGGAGGCACAATACATCAGTGTGAGTCCTATTGATCGGAACCCTCATGAATAATATACTATGATTTACACTTATACTTGCCTTGAAAGACAAGAGTATGGAGGAGCTCCGTGACTGATGTTTACAGGGCACACAAGGTAATGCTCACTGAGCGGAAATGAATGGGATCCGTATGAAAGGAGATGGAGACGCTTGGGTCAGAACAGAGAAGACATCATCCCATTACCGCCTTAGCTGTTAGATATTGAGGCTTTAGACTGCACATTTAAAATGCAAGACCGGCCTTACCCCACGTCTAAAGTGGCATCTGGCTGTGAAGCTTATGAGATGGCACATCAATATGTTGTAGCCTGAGTGCAAGTGAGTCCGCCTGGAGCACTTCTCGCTGATCAATAATATGGTTATAATCAACTAGATCCCCGCTAGAGTCCATGGAGGGAGTAAGTCGAGTACATGCTGGAAATTGTAGTTTTGCAACAGCTTGAGGCGCACTGTTTGGAAAACACAGGTCTATAGAATTGAACTTAGACAAAGACCCCCATAGAACCCTGTTCAGGACTTTGCATCTCCATATCATAACTACTGAGAAATCTCTGACCCTCTGGAGGAAGCTTTTAAAGGGATATTCCATTTTTTTTTTAATTTTTTTTTTATTTGACTATGCTACAGGGGCGGTAAAGTTAGTGTAGTTCATAATATAGTGTCTGTACCTGTGTATGCTGGTGGTCTCGCAATTCTTATATGACCTTTGCCCCGATGTTTATTTTTAATAGCATACAAATCGAGTGTCGTCTCAGGTTTTCAGAGGTTGCAGTGCGGCATGAAACATTACATCACTAGTCAGATGTTGAAAGGGAGCATGGCAGTGCTTTAATGAGTGAAGCGATCGCTGGGGGGGGGGGAATCATTCTCCACAGGGTAGCAGGGAATTGTCCCAGGTGCGCTTCAGTGGGTGGGATGGCTGATGTGTGGGATAGAGAAAAACAAACTCACACTTACAAACAACGGACCCTGGTACTTGTAGTTGAAGGGAGGGAACTCCAACAGGAAATAGCCATTTCACAAAAAGATAGCAGTAGCGTTATGGTTTACTCACAACATAGTCATGCAGTTCCAATACAAGCACGGATCCCTCCTAAGCATGTCCATTACTGTCTAGCAGGTAAATACTAAAATCACCTTAGGATGGATAATCCCTTTAACATGTGCAATGCCTCCATAAACTACAGTCTTGCAGTGGATATGATAGTGGATATAAGAAGATGCAATTGCATATAAGTTGTAACTATATATAATCACATTGTGTCCTAGCTATTCTATATAGGTATATAGGGTCTCCAAACTTTAGAAGACCATGGTTAGGCAATAACCCTACCTCTTCATCCATATGACCTGATTTCTCCTATACCAGGACTCACACAGTATAGTTCTCCCTGGTGTTCTTGATCTAAGTCTTTCATTGCAAACTTCTAAACTATGCATAGCGTCTCCACATATCACCTTAAAAGAGGAGCCCATCACGTCATCAGGCACTTTCATCACCCATCATCATTCACAACTCAGCATTCTCCTGTCAATGCGCTCTGACCATGTCAGCCCCCCCAGCAGCGCCGGCACATGCACACCCATGTGTCTACAGTAAATGAGTTTACAGTGGTGTTCTGCTCCACACAGAATGTGCCCCAGGCCCATTCTGCCTAAGTCATGTTTGCTCTTAAACAATAGCCGTCTTACTAATGCGCCATGTGTCAGCCTCCTCCAATCCAGGCAGAAGGAATGTGACACAAAGAACAAAAAGACCATTTTTTTTTTTTGCAGCAATGATCACATGAAAGTATCACCTCCGAGTGTTTGCAGAATGGATTCAGTGTTTACCTTTCCGGACCTGATAATCAAATTAGTCATAGCGGCCTGCAATTCCTATTGACTCGATAGACAAACATGCCTTGATCTCCGCCATAAATGAAGCCTATCAGGTTTATTCTGTAGTCAACAGATGCACCTGCCATGCACAATGTGCCATACATACACATTCAGATGTCATGCCATGGATGGCAGCCTTTTCAGATCTATCTTGGACTATGGTGCCACCGATGAAGGCCATGATAAGCTACGCCATTCTCCATACACCATTCTACCACTCTCCATACACCATTCTACCACTCTCCATACACCATTCTCCATACACCATTCTACCATTCTTCATACACCATTCTACCATTCTCCATACACCATTCTACCACTCTCCATACACCATTCTCCATACACCATTCTACCACTCTCCATACACCATTCTACCACTCTCCATACACCATTCTCCATACACCATTCTACCACTCTCCATACACCATTCTACCATTCTCCATACACCATTCTCCATACACCATTCTCCATACACCATTCTACCATTCTCCATACACCATTCTACCATTCTCCATACACCATTCTACCATTCTCCATACACCATTCTACCATTCTCCATACACCATTCTACCATTCTCCATACACCATTCTCCATACACCATTCTACCATTCTCTATACACCATTCTACCATTCTCCATACACCATTCCACCATTCTCCATACACCATTCTACCATTCTACATACACCATTCTCCATACACCATTCTACCACTCTCCATACACCATTCTACCATTCTCCATACACCATTCTACCACTCTCCATACACCATTCTACCATTCTCCATACACCATACTACCATTCTACATACAACATTCTCCATACACCATTCTACCACTCTACATACAAAATTCTACCACTCTCCATATACCATTCTACCACTCTCTATACACCATTCTACCATTCCCCATACACCATTCTACCATTCTCCATACACCATTCTACCATTCTCCATACACCATTCTACCACTCTCCATACACCCTTCTACAACTCTCCATACACCATTCTACCACTCTACATACACCATTCTACCATTCTCCATACACCATTCTACCACTCTCCATACACCCTTCTACAACTCTCCATACACCATTCTACCACTCTACATACACCATTCTACCATTCTCCATACACCATTCTACCCCTCTCCCTACACCATTCTACCACTCTCCATACACCATTCTACCACTCTCCATACACCATTCTACCATTCTCCATACGCCATTCTACCATTCTCCATACACCATTCTACCACTCTCCATACACCTTTCTACCACTCTCCATACACCATTCTACCATTCTCCATACACCATTCTACCACTCTCCATACACCATTCTACCACTCTCCATAAACCATTCTACCACTCTCTTTTCGTTATAAAAGACTAGGCATACAATTGTACCTGGTGATATCCACAGATGCCATTGTTTATGACCACCAGACACAAGTCAAGTCTATGAATGAGAAAGCCAACCACGTAGTCATTATATTGGATCACTTAGCTACTGTAGGGATCACTGCAGTAGGATAGGGTTGTATACATCCCATGAGTCTATAATAGATTTGTTTTATGTTAGATGTGCAATACTGTATGATATGTGATGATGACTTGAATCCTGGAATAAATTGGAATTCCATTCATGGATGGGTAGAGAGATGGATAGATAGATATGAGATAGATAGATAGATAGATAGATAGATATGAGATATATAGATAGATGGATATGAGATATATAGATAGACAGGAGATAGATATATAGATAGATAGATATGAGATAGATAGATATGAGATAGATAGATATGAGATAGATAGATAAATAGATAGATATGAGATAGATAGATAGATAGATAGATACAGTAGATGATGTGACATTCAATAGGAAATCTGCACCTCGGTGTGTATTGGACCCTGCATATGTCTTGATGTAGCAGAGTCTGATTCACCATTTAACTCTTTAGGGCTGCATCACTACAGCAAGTCCCTGCAATATACATGCAAGTCTTGCATTCCCCTATGTAAAACCACATATATCATTTCACAATGATAAAGCCTCTCAGTATCTCAATCCTGCACAATCTGTTATAGTTGACTTATTTAATATTGTCCCATGTAACCAATCCATCTCTGCTTTATCTCACCATCTCAATTGTACCACATAGGACCAGTTCATCTCGGCAACACAGGACAATCTGAATCCTGCAAAACCAGAGCTCATTCAATTCTGCTGCCTTCAGCACATTCGGCTCTGCTATATCTGACAACCAGATTGGTTCAAGATTTGAGGACTTCAATTTTGATATAGCCTGCAAAATCTGTTATAGCCAATTGCATCCTGCTACAATTAACAAGTCGAAATTCTACTACTGTACATCTGACAAATTCGGCTACTGGTATACGACCAGCTCAAACCTGCAATATCTGCCAAACTCAGCTCTGCTCCATCTATCTGCATGCACACCTCAGTATGGCCAATGCTCACAGCCTTATCAACAAGAAGCCAATCCAAGGCTATAAGTGAATTCCAATACTTTGCCTCGCCGGTGCCAGATCTCAGCCTGGATCCCTGCCATTCCTCAGAATAACTTAATTTTTTGGATTTTTATTAAATTATTATTATTATTTTTTTTTTTTTTTAATGAAAGAAATGACATTGCAAATTGTCATAGACCCATTATGACCTCTATCTATACCAAGAATATTAAAGGATTAGTGCAGGTACATCCAGCCCCTGGTAGGGATGGAGCCCTCCCCTCTGTAGGGTCTGTTCAGTTTTGAAAACCCCCTTAAATCCCATAAAACCAGCTCAGTGACAGGTAATAACCAGGGCTCTGCTGGATGTAACTTCATGTGAACCTGCCCCTTAATAAGTAGGCAGTATGGGGGATCAAAGGCCATCCAGATCTGTGATGAAGTTGACTTATAGGGCTGCACAGGCTTTTGTTCTTAAAAAAAGATTTTGCGCTGTAGGGGAACCTAATATGATTTTCTTTCCAACTCAATTCACTTACTGAGCTTTTCCCCCCTACCAGACATACTAGTACAGGCTGTCAGTGCGCAGGGGAGGACTAGATGACAGGTCCTTTATAGGTGTGTGAACTATGTCCACTATTTCTATACATACTAATGGTTGCAACTAGTGCAAGATCAGTGTTTCCCAAGCAGTGTGCCTCCAGCTGTTGCAAAACTACAACTCCTAGCATGCCCGGACAGCTGAAGGCTGTCCGGGCATGCTGGGAGTTGTAGTTTTGCAACAGCTGGAGGCACACTGCTTGGGAAACACTGATCTAGATTGAGTTACAGTTCAGCACCTCTAAATAGGAGACAGCTTGCAATCAAACAGTTTCTTTCATATGGTTATTTTAGGATGTTCTGCAGCAGCTGCTCAGTTCCAGCTATTATAGATAAAGAAGGCAGGTACATGCAATCATTGAGTGATTTAAAGAGGTTCTGCAGCAGCTACACTAAGTTCAGTTTAAATTGAATATAGGATAAGCGGGGACATGCAGTTGTTGGGTTATTTAAAGACGTTCTGCAGCAGCTCCGTTGAGTGCAGTGTAAATTGAATATAGGATAAGCGGGGACGTGCAGTTGTTGGGTTATTTAAAGATGTTCTGCAGCAGCTCCGTTGAGTGCAGTGTAAATGGAATATAGGATAAGCGGGGACATGGAGTCACTGAGTTCTTTAACAGCTTCTGTAGCAACTACGTCGGAATCAGGTTGAACGGAATGTAGGGTAAGCAGGTGCATGCAGTGATTGGGTTATTTCAACATGTTCTGCAGCAGCTACGTTGAGTTTAGTTGAAACTAACTATAGGGTAAGCAGATCCATGCAGTGAGTCAGTTATTTGAAGAGGTTCTGCAGCAGCTCCACTGAATTCTGTTTACACAGAATATAGGGTAAACAGGTAGATTGGGTGAGTGAGTTATATAAAGATGTTCTGCAGCAGTTGCGTTGCATTCAGTTGAAAAAGAATATAGGCTAAGCAGGGGCATGAATTGATTCAGTTATTTAAAGAGGTTCTGCAGCAGCTACATTGCGTTCAGTTTAAACTGAATATAGGATAAGCAGGTGAATGCAGTGATTCAGTTATTAAAAGAGGTTCTGCAGCAGCTACACTGTGTTCAGTTTCAACTGAATATAGGATAATCAAGTGCATGCAACGATTCAGTAATTTAAAGAAGTTCTGCAGCAGCTGCATTTAGTTTAGTTTAAAATGAATATAGGATAAGCAGGTACATGCGGCCATTGAGTTATTTAAAGAGGTTGTGCAGCAGTTTGGCTCAGCTTAAAATAAATATAGGAAAATCAGGCACATGCAGTAATTAAGAGCTTCTTCGACAGCTACATAGAATCCGGTTGACATTTAGTATAGGAAAAGCAGGTACATGCAGCCATTGATACATTTAAGGAGCTTCTGCAGCAGCTACACTGTGAGAAAAGGATCAGATAATGCAAGATAAGGATGTAGAGGAAGTCACTGAGTAATCTAAAGAGGCTGGATAAGTGAAGGGTGTGCTTTGCTATAGCAGGTACACCAGTATCCCCAGTACAAGCCCTAGTGCCTAGCAAGTACAGGACTACAGGTAACCCACCGTGCCTGTGCCTATACCTTACTGCAGTGTTTCCCAACTAGGGTGCCTCCAGCTGTTGCAAAACTGTAGTTTTGAAACAGCTGGAGGCACTCAAGTTGGGAAGCACTGCCCTTCTGCCTAGTAAATACAGGACTACAGGTAACCCACCGTGCCTGTACCTGCTATACCCTACTTGGCTGTCTGGACATGCTGGGAGTTGTAGTTTTGCAACAGCTGGAGGCACTCACGTTGAGAAGCACTGCCCTTCTGCCTAGTTAATACAGGACTACAGGTAACCCATTGTGGCTGTACCTGCTATACCCTACTGCAGTGTTTTTCAACTAGGGTGCCTCCAGCTGTTGCAAAACTACAACTCCCAGCATGCCCAGACAGCCTTTGGCTGTCTGGGCATGTTGGGAGTTGTAGTTTTGCAACAGCTGGAGGCACTCAAGTTGTGAAGCACTGCCCTTCTGCCTAGTAAATACAGGACTACAGGTAACCCACCGTGCCTGTGCCTGCTATACCCTACTGCAGTGTTTCCCAACTAGAGTGCCTCCAGCTGTTGCAAAACTACAACTCCCAGCATGCCCAGACAGCCTTTGGCTGTCTGGGCATGCTGGGAGTTGAAGTTTTGCAACAGCTGGAGGCACCCAAGTTGGGAAACACTGCCCTTCTGCCTAGTAAATACAGGACTACAGGTAACCCACCGTGCCTGTGCCTGCTATACACATCCAGATACAGTAACAATGCAGTGATGTGGTTGACTTGCAATGACCCCCTTCCTTGCCTGGCACATTTCCCACCTTTACTCTGTATAAGGAAAGACAGGGTGCATATTGAAAACATCCCTGCAGCCCAGAGCCACAAAGCAAGGTATGTGACTTATTCCCAGTCTCCTCCTAATACCATCCATGTGTGTGCTGAGCAGCAGTCTGAAGAATGCAGAACACTTGCCAGAAACATAGAAAGAGATGCTTCAACTTACCAAGAACCTGACCCAAGAATCCACACAGCAGGACTGGAACAAGTAGACCCATGTTTACATAGTAACAGATATCCAGTGGATACAATGTGCCCCCTATTCCAGTAAAAATAAAACTGAAGACCCCAAGAAGCCCTGGAGGGTCAGCAGCAGAAAACTTTAGTCTCTCCTGGAGGAGATGTTCTTCATGGAGAGAAGCTCTTCATTGCTGCTCAGTACTTTCTGCTCCATCAGACCCCAAACCATTGCTTAGCCTATATCCTAGGTGGTCATCTCTGGGAAGAGGGGGGGGGGGGTCTTCTCTTTACCACCAGAATTTATAAAGATCCTCCTTGAGAAAAGTGCTCCAGAACTTGTACTGCAGACGATCGTATCTATGCCTTGAGCTGCAGAGCATTCACTCTAAACACTGCTGTGTGATGTCCTCTTTCATGTCCTTCCAAATTTGCAGGGAGCTGTGTGCATTGTGCTGTAGTCCTCTGGATGAAGGTGCACAGGGGCTGTGGAGGAGCACTGTGTAGATGTCATTCAGTAGTCACACAGCAGCAATGCACTGAGTCCTGGTAGCCCAGCCCTCCTCTGTCACTCCTCTGGTGGATGCTGCACTCCCTGGGAGCCCAGCACCAGCTCCTGCTCACTCTGGGACCTGGCTCAGCTTTCCAGGCAAACACTTGGAGAAGGGGAGTAGGAGGAGGGTTCACAGGAGCTGAGACCTGACTGTGTGATGCTAAAGGGAAATGGGCTAGTAATCCTCTACTGATCTACATCAGGGCTATCACTCCTCTTCTCTCCATACAGGATCATGCATCAGATCAACTGATGTGCAAACAGACAGCAGTCACACAATGTGCAGCACACAGCAGTCACACAATGTGCAACACAGCAGTCACACAATGTGCAGCACACAGACAGCAGTCACACAATGTGCAACACAGCAGTCACACAATGTGCAGCACACAGACAGCAGTCACACAATGTGCAACACAGCAGTCACACAATGTGCAACACAGCAGTCACACAATGTGCAGCACACAGCAGTCACACAATGTGCAGCACACAGACAGCAGTCACACATAGTGCAGCACACAGCAGTGACACATAGTGCAGCACACAGCAGTCACACAATGTGCAGCAAACACAGCAGTCACACAATGTGCAGCACACAGATAGCAGTCACACAATGTGCAGCACACAGACAGCAGTCACACAATGTGCAGCTCACAGCAGTCACACAATGTGCAGCACACAGACAGCAGTCACACAATGTGCAGCACACAGACAGCAGTCACACATAGTGCAGCACACAGCAGTGACACATAGTGCAGCACACAGCAGTCACACAATGTGCAGCAAACACAGCAGTCACACAATGTGCAGCACACAGATAGCAGTCACACAATGTGCAGCACACAGACAGCAGTCACACAATGTGCAGCTCACAGCAGTCACACAATGTGCAGCACACAGACAGCAGTCACACAATGTGCAGCACACAGACAGCAGTCACACAATGTGCAGCTCACAGCAGTCACACAATGTGCAGCACACAGACAGCAGTCACACAATGTGCAGCAAACAGACAGCAGTTACACAATGTGCAGCACACAGCAGTCACACAATGTGCAGCACACAGACAGCAGTCACACAATGTGCAGCAAACAGACAGCAGTTACACAATGTGCAGCACACAGCAGTCACACAATGTGCAGCACACAGACAGCAGTCACACAATGTGCAGCAAACAGACAGCAGTGACACAATGTGCAGCACACAGCAGTCACACAATGTGCAGCAAACAGACAGCAGTCACACAATGTGCAGCACACAGACAGCAGTCACACAATGTGCAGCACACAGATAGCAGTCACACAATGTGCAGCACACAGACAGCAGTCACACAATCTGCAGCACATAAAGGATACATTCTGCATAGGACAAGGGCTGGGTGGGTTTCCTCTCATGGATACATTAGACATTATTGCACTTTACCAGTATGAACTGTAAGTGTTTAATCAAGGAAGCAAATCAGTTAGATCTACTGCTGCTGCAGAACCTCTTGTTACCTAAGAAGTGCAATTTATGATTTTTGAGTCTTGAGGCTGTATGTACATATGTGCATAGAGCAGGGTTTTCCAAATAGTGTGCCCCCAGCTGTTGCAAAACTACAAGGCTGTCTGGGTATGCTTGGAGTTGTAGTTTTGCAACAGCTGGGGGCCCACTGTTTGAAAAACACTGGCATGGAGGTATAGCTGGGAGGGAGGTGCTGGTAACCAGGAGGCACTAACAAACCACTTTGCCTTGGCCATGTATGTAGGTAGTGTGTGTCTGTGTGCAATATTACACATTATCTATCTCTCTCTCTCTACAGGAAACACACACACACATAAATTCTCTCTACACACACACACATATCAGTCTGGACCTGTATTACAAAATCAACTTAGCTCTGCTATATCTTCACAATGACAAATGCATAGTATGTAAATAATAAGCAATAAATATAGAAATGTGCAATGATTTTTGTTTAGACCATGTGTGACAGATAATATTTAATAATTCATGAGTTTCATTAAAAGCTAAATGTCCAGGCACTGGCCTCCCCCATCCCCCATCATAATTACTTGCCGAGGTATGGGTAGCACTGCCCACTATGCCCTTCAGAATAGCTACACAGTGCCCCCGTATATCAGCTGTTCAGTGTGCCCTGTAGAATAGCTGTGCAGTGTGCCCTGTAGAATACATGTGCAGTGTGCCCTGTAGAACAGCTATGCAGTGTGCCCTGTAGAACAGCTATGCAGTGTGCCCTGTAGAATACCTGTGCAGTGTACCCTGATGAACAGCTGTGCAATGTGCCCTGTAGAACAGCTGTGCAGTGTGCCCTGTAGAACAGTTGTGCAGTGTACCCTGATGAACAGCTATGCAGTGTGCCCTGTAGAATACATGTGCAGTGTGCCCTGTAAAACAGCTGTGCAGTGTGCCCTGTAGAACAGCTGTGCAGTGTACCCTGTACAAAAGCTGTGCAGTGTGCCCTGTAAAACAGCTGTGCAGTGTGCCCTGTAGAACCGCTGTGCAGTGTACCCTGTAAAATAGCTGTGCAGTGTGCCCTGTAGAACAGCTATGCAGTGTGCCCTGTAGAACAGCTATGCAGTGTGCCCTGTAGAATACCTGTGCAGTGTGCCCTGTAGAATACCTGTGCAGTGTACCCTGATGAACAGCTGTGCAGTGTGCCCTGTAGAACAGCTGTGCAGTGTGCCCTGTAGAACAGTTGTGCAGTGTGCCCTGTAGAATATCTGTGCAGTGTGCCCTGTAGAATAGCTGTGCAGTGTGCCCTGTAGAATAGCTGTGCAGTGTGCCCTTTAGAACAGCTGTTCAGTGTGCCCTGTAAAACAGCTGTGCAGTTCCCTGTACAAAAGCTGTGCAGTGCGCCCCGTAGAATAGCTGTGCAATGTGCCCTGTGGAAAAGCTGTGCAGTGCGCCATGTAGAATCGCTGTGCAGTGTGCCCTGTAGAATAGCTGTGCAATGTGCCCTGTAGAAAAGCTGTGCAGTGTGCCCTGTAGAATAGCTGTGAAGTGTGCCCTGTAGAACAGCTATGCAGTGTGCCCTGTAGAATAGCTGTGCAATGTGCCCTTTAGAATAGCTGTGCAGTGTGCCCTTTGGAATATCTGTGCAGTGTGCCCTGTACAAAAGCTGTGCAGTGTGCCCTGTAGAATAGCTGTGCAATGTGCCCTGTAGAACAGCTGTGCAGTGTGCCCTGTAGAATAGCTGTGCAATGTGCCCTTTAGAATAGCTGTGCAGTGTGCCCTTTAGAATATCTGTGCAGTGTGCCCTGTAGAACAGCTCTGCAGTGTGCCCTGTAGAATATCTGTGCAGTGTGCCCTGTAGAACAGCTCTGCAGTGTGCCCTGTAGAATATCTGTGCAGTGTGCCCTGTAGAATATCTGTGCAGTGTGCCCTTTGGAATATCTGTGCAGTGTGCCCTGTACAAAAGCTGTGCAGTGTGCCCTGTACAAAAGCTGTGCAGTGTGCCCTGTAGAATATCTGTGCAGTGTGCCCTTTGGAATATCTGTGCAGTGTGCCCTTTGGAATATCTGTGCAGTGTGCCCTGTACAAAAGCTGTGCAGTGTGCCCTGTAGAATAGCTCTGCAATGTGCCCTGTAGAATATCTGTGCAGTGTGCCCTTTGGAATATCTGTGCAGTGTGCCCTGTACAAAAGCTGTGCAGTGTGCCCTGTACAAAAGCTGTGCAGTGTGCCCTGTAGAATATCTGTGCAGTGTGCCCTTTGGAATATCTGTGCAGTGTGCCCTTTGGAATATCTGTGCAGTGTGCCCTGTACAAAAGCTGTGCAGTGTGCCCTGTAGAATAGCTCTGCAATGTGCCCTGTAGAAAAGCTGTGCAGTGTGCCCCGCAGAAAAGCTGCCCATAATGCCTCATAGAATAGCTGATAATATACCCCAGCTCAAACCAGTAATGTTGTATCTGTAAGGAAATACACAGAAGTAATGCTTCCAGTAATAGGGAGTAGAAAAGGTAAGTAATAGGCAGAAATGCAAACATCTGTATACGATGAAGTAACCGCACCGGGCTGTAATTACAGTTATCTCTGCCGCCTGTTATCTGGGGGTGAGGAGCCATCACTGAACATGTTAGAGCAGATCATACTCCGACATTCCTCTCACTAAACCCTATAATATGTAAGCGAGAATGGGGTTTCCCACCATATGTATAGAGAGCAGAATGATCAGCTAGGCCTCCAATGTCTCTTCCTTGGGTGGGGGTCTAATTTCTGGGCCCCTCCTCATCCAGGCCTAAATAGGCACTTTTGCTGAATCAGGAGGGACCAGATGAGCACCATCTAATAGACCTGGTGAGAACGTGGCCTCAAATAGCACCATAAACTGAGAGAAGGTGGCAGACGTGTGGGAGATACATAATCCCATCTCCAATATGGGAAGGGGGAAGGGAAGGGGGTCTAGATGTGATGGAAATCTTGCCACAAATCCATGGTGCACGCGCAGGTTACATCTGGATATCGACAATGCTACATGGAATTTTGAAATCTGGCGTAAAAATCTGCGAATTTGCAGATTTAAAATGTCATGGTTTGCAGAATCTCCTCCCGCTAGGACTGCGCAATCCTGCGCTCTCACCATTGACAGCAATGCAGTCTGCGCGTAATTCCAACCAGAAGAATGGCTTGTCGATTTCTGCAGAATTTTTCCTGCCCCCTGAAATTCTATAATGTGAATGCTATATTATGCGCAGTGGAATTTTCCGAGCAGAAATTCTGATCGTAATTCCGCGCAGCGAGATTCTATAGTGTGAACATACCCTTAAAAATCCACAACGCGCTCATATTTTTTGCGTGAAAATAGGGCTGTGCATTAAAGTCATATGTTATCTAAGTTATATGTAAGGAAGATATTGTAGATCAGTGTTTCCCAAATGGAGTGCCTCCAGCTGCTGCAAAACTACAACTCCCAGCATGCCCGGACAGCTAAAGGCTGTCCGGGCATGCTAGGAGTTGTAGTTTTGCAACAGCTGGAAACACCCTTGTTGGGAAACACTACTCTAGCACTTAGTAACTGCTTGCGTGCTGGGAGTTATAGTTTTGCAACAGCTGGAGGCACACTGGTTATAGATACATAGATAGATAGATAGATAGATAGATGGATGACATGAAATATTTCACTAAATATAACAATACTACCTGCCCTAATTCCATATGTGCAACAGAAAGCAATGACCTGATATGACCAATTCAGAATTTTAATGCGAAAAGAGACGTATAGCCGTCGAACAGTACGGTGAAATAGGTCAGGCTGAGATTTGGTGGGTTTCCTAAGATCTAAAGGGTTTAAAACTTTCTGTTTCCGACCGGTGCGAAAAGGTGGAATTGTGTGATCTCCGGAGCTATTTGATGTTTTCCCTGAAGATTAGACAGTGTAACAGGGACAGCAGCATTATCTGCTGAGGAGTCATGGGCTCACAATGAGCAAACACGAAAATCTAAATGAATCTTTAGCTCCCCCTACTGGACATTGAGTTACGCACGGTCGCTAAATGAAAATGTCCTCTTTTGTTTCATCATCAGAGCTGGATTAGGACTATTCCCAATGACCTGGATGTCAAAAGCGATTATTGTTTAATGTATTATTATAAAAAAATAAATAAAACAATATACAGAAGAGAGAGACCATTCCGTAAATATTTGTATTTGTTTTGACTTTAAATACATAATTGATTAAGCGATGATTAACCGATGCTTTGCTGCACTGCATGGCTGGGTTCACACATAGGATTTTTTTCAGTGTTTTTCCTCCAACACAGAGAAAAACTTTGCACCTTTTTTTGTGTTTCCAACCCATTCCTGGTTTTGGCTATCCATATAGTTTAATAATAAATAAATAAAAAAAAAAAAAACAATAATAATTATTAATAAAAAAAATAAAAAAAAATCCCCAGTAATAAAACTTGAAATCCCAACCTTTCCTCCAATAAATTAATGTTAAAAAATAAATAAATAAACATATTTGGTATTGCCACATGAGGTCAGAAAAAAAAATGCAAAAATTGTAGATTTTTGGTCACATTACATCCCAGAAAAAAAATTGAAGGGGTTTTCCCTGCCTTCCCTTCCTTTTCCTCCGCATCACCCTACTACCCCCTTTTCCTCTATATTGCCTTTTAATTTTTATTTGACTTAAGATGCAATTAATGTTTTATATACTATTCTATATACTGAGTAAAAGAGGGAGTTTAAACCCCAATACTATCCGATCCACCCAGTACGGATTTATCACAAGATGAAAGTTTTCTTTGTTACATTCTGATAGTTTTACTATAGATTGCTTGAGTGCAATTGCTCATCTATGGACTGGGGAGGATGTGATTTCTATGTGCATTATGTTTACATGTGGGAAGCCGTATTCCTTCAAGTGTTAGGGTGCGTTCACACGTCGGAATTCTCACGGATGAATTCCGCGAGTGGAGCTTCCGCCTGGCGGCCGCCGCCGCCGATGCTTCGGCGCTAGGGCCGCGGGGCACTGAGCCGTCACCATTGACGGCTATGCAGTGCTCGCGGAATCCGCGCAAAGAATGAACATGTTCTTTCTTTGCGCGGAACACTTTCAGCGGCGGAAATGTCCGCCGCTGAGATTCCGCAGTGTGAACGGGTCTCGCGGAAACCCGTTCACACTAATGTTAAAGTTCACACCACGGAATTCCGCCCGCGGAATTCCGCCTGGAAATTCTGCGGGAATTCCGTAGTGTGAGCGGGGCCTTAATGTATACACCACTTATGTTTGTCGTTGTTCATACATATCATTGTAACTGGCAATTTTTTGTTTACCTTGAAAACGTTGAATAAAGACAATATAAAAAAATATAAAAATTGAAGGAGTTATCCACCATAAGGTGATTTTAGTATGTACCTCTGAGATGGTAATGGACATGCTTAGGAAGGATCCGTGTTTGTCTTGGAGTTAAATGGCTATGTTGTGAGATTATCATAATGCTGACACTATCTTTTTGTGAATTGGTAATGTTGGAGTTCGTTCCCTCAAGCTACACATCTAATCATTCCTTGTTTGGTCACTTTTTTCCCTCACACACATCAGCCACCCCACCCATTAAAACACACCTGTTATCCCTTCCATGCAATAGACCAGTGTTTTCTGACTAGGGTGTCTCCAGCTGCAAAACTACAATTCACAGCAGAATGATCTCCTTTCCACTCGGTGGTCGCTCCACCCATTAAAGCAAAAGACTGGCTTCCTCTGGTCACCTGACTAGTGATGTAATGTCTCGGGCCGCACTGCAATCTGAGAACGCTCATTTTGTATGCTGTTAAAAATAAACATTGGGGCACAGTCACAGAAGAATTGTGACACCACCATGAAACACAGACACCGTATTATAAACTACAGAAACTTTACAGCCCCTGTAGAACAGTCAAATAAAAAAAAATCCCAGAATACCCATTTAAAGGGGTATTCCAGGAAAAAACTTTTGTTTTAATATATATCAACTGGCTCCAGAAAGTTAAACAGATTTGTAAATTACTTCTATTAAAAAATCTTAATCCTTTCAGTACTTATGAGCTTCTGAAGTTAAGGTTGTTCTTTTCTGTCTAAGTGCTCTCTGATGACACCTGTCTCGGGAAACGCCCAGTTTAGAAGCAAATCCCCATAGCAAACCTCTTCTAAACTGGGCGTTTCCTGAGACAGGTGTCATCAGAGAGCACTTAGACAGAAAAGAACAACCTTAACTTCAGAACCTCATAAGTACTGAAAGGATTAAGATTTTTTTAATAGAAGTCATTTACAAATCTGTTTAACTTTCTGGAGCCAGTTGATATATATAAAAAAGTTTTTTTCCTGAATACCCCTTTAAGTAAAAAATGATTGAAAAATCTGATCTACACATAATGGGTCATAAGTGGTCTGTATAGTGTGCTTTTACCTTTGCTATTTATGTTCTAGGATCTTGCAATTTATTTTGCTACTACTAGTTATTTTTCCTGGAGTTACATTGGGGCTTGTGTATATAGTTCCCTGCCTCTCTTTTATTTGCCTGACCCTGTCTGTGAGTCTCTTTTACTTACAGCTCACCTTTACATACCTTTAGCACGCTCACTATATTGACCATCTCACATTGTGATTCTGTCATTTGTATACCTTGTTGCCATATTCATGTATTATATCTTTTAATCATGTTTTCCATTTTTTAAATGTGTTTTCAATAAATATATATTTTTAATGACTATAGTTTTGCTGTAGGAATTAATTTTTGGGTTTGCATCAGGTGAGTATGGAGAAGACTTAGGAGCCGAGCCCGCTTCATACCCGACGGGTGCCGGCTACTATTTGTAGCTGAAACCTGCTGGTAATGAAACTATGTTGCTGTAATTTAACTATTTACATATTTGCCTTAATAGCTAAAGCATTTAAACAGTTTTCAGCTGCATACCTGGTTGTCTAGTGGACCTATCAGAACCCCTGCTATGTAATTGCGGGATGCTGACTGGTTGTCAGGGCACCCAAGGCCTTTGCAAGGCCTAAGTGCCTTCTGTGTCTGCTCTTTGGATAGTCTGCCTGAGGCGCCTTATACCAGCAGAGTGCCGATCTACTAGATTAATGAAATGCAAATACATAGCATTGATCTATATAAGCCTATACAGTATGTAATGAGTGCTAAAGGAAGTGCCCTTTGGGGGCTTAAAAAACAAAAAGTAAAATAAATAAAAAAATGTCCAGAGCAGGATAGGTTTTCTATGAGGATTTGCGCCTACTCTGGACAGTTCCTAAAATGGACAGAGGTGTCAGCAGAGAGCACTGTGATCAGGCAGAAAATAAATTCAAAAAGAAAAAAAAACTTCCTGTGGATCATACAGCAGCTGATAAGTACTGGAAGGATTAATATTTTTTTTAATAGAAGTAATTGACAAATCTGTTTAACTTTCTGGCACCAGTTGATTTAAAAAAAATATATATATATTCATATATACACATAATGGGTACCAAGAAAAACTAGAGATTATGGTAAAAAGACATGAGCCCTCACACAACTCTGTGGAAAAATATTTATTTTTTAAAAGAAGTAAAATTGAAGAATAAAGATAATCTGTGAGTTCTACCATACAATGAAGGACATGAAAAACAAAACCCCTCAAAAAGTAGTAGAATTGCACTTTATTTTCAATTTTACTCCACATATATTTTTCTTTTCTGTTTTGCATAAAAACGCTGCAAGGGTTAATGCAGTGTGCAGAGGAAAGGTGTTTGTTGATGTGTAGCAGACGCTAAATATATTTTAGTTGGAATATGGATTGACTTGTTTTTGGAATTTGGATTTTGGGGTCATTACTGTCCTATGACATGACTTCATCCCTGATCAGAGCATAGTCCAACTTGTCCCTTGACCCTTTTATGTGACTAGACATGTGTGGTTGTGGGCTCTTTAGTGCAATCCCAATGTTCTGAAGCAGGCTTTTTTCTGGGGAAGAGGTTGATTGTATTCTACATGGGATACAATATTAACGGCGTTCAATATACTGAGACACGTTTCAGCTGTCGTATCCAGATGGGCATCCCTCAATTCAGAAATTGGTACTGCTAACCAGACCAGGACCACAAGGCATGTGGTGCCAAGTTTTTTCTGTTTGCTATCAAGCACTTCAGTATCTGCCTTTCCCCTGAAAACTCCCTTTTGTATGTGACAGACAATGGACACCTTGTCAGCATGGAAGATGCTAGTTGATGAACTTGGTCTTAGTTGTACTTTACTCGTTCTTGAACTCTAGGGATATGTGAACAGGGCCTTACATGTACTTCCCTGACCGATACCTGACATGAAATGTTGGCCCTTAAAGGAGACCTAACTCTAGAGTGACCCCTGCATCATGTGTGTGAAGTGCGGTTAACCGTAATAAACATATCAGTTTTCATTCACCGCCCAGGCTAAACCCTGTCGTAAAACATTACAAACTTAGGAAATATGAGAAGGAAATAATTCTGCATGGATTTTGCTGAGTATGCATGAGCCCTTAAAGGGGTACTCCAGCGCTAAGACATCTTATCCCCTATCCAAAGGATAGGGGATAAGATGCCTGATCGCGGGGGTCCCGCCGCTGGGGACCCCCGTGATCTTGCACGCACCACCCCGTTAGAATCGGTCCCCGGAGCATGTTCGCGCCGGGTCTGATTACTGGCGATCATGGGGGCCGGAGCATTGTGATGTCACGACCCCGCCCCCGTTTGATGACAGCTGCCACGCCCCCTCCCATAGGCTTGCATTGAGGGGGCGAAGTGTGACGTCACAGGGGGACGGGACCCCCGAGATCAGGCATCTTATCCCCTATCCTTTGGATAGGGGATAAGATGTCTTAGCACCGGAGTACCCCTTTAAGGCTCTTAGTAGGCAAAGAGAAGAACAAAAAAACAAAACACAAAAACAAACATTTTCCTGGTCGTTAAAGGGTTAAGGACTCCAATTTCTGATCACACAAATGTTATGCAATATCACAACTTGCTAACAAAACCCTCAACAGGCTGCAATGCACATATAGCATCTCCTGACATATTGTCACAATATCATGTTTTTTCATGTTTTATTTTTTATTTTTTATAAGCTAGTCAAGACCAAGGTGAAAAGTAGGGATACATCTGTACATAGTTTTCTTGGGCTTGTGCATGAAAGTGCTGGCTTACTCATGAGGGTTGAACTGAAGATTGGAAAGATGATGGTGTTCTAGAGACGTGGAGCTGAACAAGAGCAGTAGTGCTGCTGAGACAAGTAGAGCTGGGATGTCACGTAGTGGTCAGAGAGATGGTGAAGTGACCACTTCTATTGTCCTGAGGCTAAACAGGGATGTACGTGACTTGCACTTTGTTGTGTAGCTGTCACTGAAGTGGTGTGCATTGGGTGCATGGTTAGCCTGTGAGGTGCTAGCTATGAGGAGTCCACTGCTGGAGCTGTGGGATAAAGTCTGCCCAGTATAGGTAACCTGCCGGAAGAGGTAGAATGCCAAATATTGGACGAGACTGTTGCTAACAGTCCCTAGTTCTGATGGACCTGTAAACAACTATAGTGGGACTGGGTTACCCTGCAGGCGGGAAAAGTGGCCTGGAAAGCTAGATCTGTGAATGTGACCTAGATAGAAGATCCAACTGGCATGGTCCTGACAAAAAAGGACTGGGCCCAGTAGACGGTGGCAAGGGTAGTAAGGTGAGGCCCGTGTGAGTAAGATCCAGATTTACCTTACTATCCAGAAGATCCTAGTATCACCAGTAGTGGGAGATATCCTACTGGTTAGTGCTCTCAATGTCAGGGTCTGATAATAGAAAGTAGTGACCTAAAAAAAGCTGAGTGGCACCAACAATGTGTGGTCCTGTATAAAGTAACAAAGGCGTGAATGAGGATGCTGTACAAAAGGACAGGATCCTGATTCTAGATTGAATGGTTGAACACCAGTATCTCTCTATTTACATGGCTTTGTTTCTAACATTTAAGAAACTGCACCACCTGGTGTGAAAATAATTACAAAGCCACTGCGCCTCTGTTAAGAATTGCAACCGCTAAGATTGTTGTACCAGTAAAAGTGTAGAAAAAGTTCTGTAAAACTGTTTACATGGAAAACAATTTAAATTAAAGGGAAAACTGGTACGAACAAGAGCTGAGCTTTCTATCTAAGGCCCCCTACACATATGTGCGGCGGCCAGCAATGTTTTCCTCCGGTGCTGTAGAAAAGGCATCGGAGGGAAACTAATGGTAGAACTGATCCCATTCATTTGAAAGGGACAGTTCACATTACCTAGTCCCGTTCCGTGGTGTGGTTCTCCTGCAATCCTCCACTGTATCTTCTGTTCCGGGGCCGACTTGAAGCATGGGCGGAGCTTAGTGACATCACCGCTGCTGTTTACCAGCAGAAAACAGCAGCAGTGACTTCACTAAGCTCCGCCCATGTGCCAATTCGGCCTCGAAACAGAATGCACGACAGAAGAATACGGGAGAATCACAGCACGGAACTGGACCAAGTAAATATTGTTGTCATTAGTGTCACCAGCACTATCAGTCTGTATCGACAGGTTAGTGCAGGTGACACTAACGACAGATTTAGTTTAAATGGTCACTCTCATTAAAAAATTTTTTGCTATTGCACTCCTTATGGTAAATAAAAAAAATATTTCTGATATACTTTTTAAAAAAAAAATGAAGTTTTCTATGTTTTATTTGTGCTTAAAAAAGCTCAAGAGCACATTTCCCCCATCTCATACACAGACTTTGGACCGAAGCCCAAACACAGAAAGTGCAGCCTGGAGTGCTGAGGGGGGGGGGGGGGGGTGTCCAGCCTCATCCAATCATAGCTCCTCTCACACATAACTGCTATATGCTGTTGGTTGGACACGACTCCCCCCTCAGCACTCCAGGCTGCACTTCCTGTGTTTGGGCTCTTGAGCTTTTTTAAGCACAAATAAAACATAGAAAACTTAATTTTTTTAAAACAAAGTATATTAGAAATATTTTTTATTTACCATAAGGAGCGCAATAGCAAAAATTAGTTTTAATGATGGTTAACATTTAAGGACCAAGGTTTAAGGACAAACTTATCTTTGCTATGCATGTACTTCCGGTATACATTCAAGCCGATTTCACACATTGGGCCTCATTTACTAAGAGTTTCGGGTTTTTACAAGTGGGAAAAGTTGTTTCAGACTTGCAGGATTCCTCTCTATTTACTATTGGGAAAAGTCGGGAACATTTTCTGACCAGCTTTTTCTAGGTGGATATTTCCAGCCCTTTATCCACAGGATTTTCTGTGAATTCAATAGTAAATCGGTCAGGTTGTAAAACCACGCCCTTTTCGGACCGACCACGCCCCTTTGCGACAGACCATGCCCCCTTTTTGGCTTTTCACAGTGCAATGTCGAGTTTGTTGGATTTTCCAGGCGCACACTGACGCACACTGGCGCAAACTGGCACAGACATGTCTCAGACACTCTGCGCCAAAATAACCAGACAAAAACTGGTCGGTTTCAGCTTAGTAAATGAGGCCCATTGTATGGGTATATTTCCATAAGAAAACTCTGAAATATGAATGTATTATGGATGAAATACTATTAGTATTTCATCAGAATTACATATATATTTCTAAACCATAAATAGTAAATGGCTGTCGTCTAGACATGAAATTGAACTACACTTTGAAAAACATGCAATATGCAATACAGTGGTCCCTCAATATATGATATTAATTGGTTCCAGGAGAACCATCATATGTTGAAACCATCATATGTCGAGTACATATGTCTATGTAAAAATGGTAATTGGCTCTGGGGCCTTGGAACCATTGTATGTTGAATACATATCTCTATGGGAAACTGCTAATTGGTTCTGGGATGACCATTGTATGGGGAGTATTTAACAAACTATGGTGCCTCCAGCTGTTGCACAACTACAACTCCCAGCATGCATGTACAGCCATTGACTGTGTCTGGGCATGCTGGGAGTTATATTATTGCAACAGCTGGAGGCACACTCATTGGGAAACATTGATGTATGGGGTGTATAGTGTGTGTATATGTATTGTATGTGATGTGTGACATTGCATACAGTACTGTGCAGTTCTTTAAATACCTTCAGGGGGTACGATCCTGCCGACTACAGCTCTATAGGAAAGGAAGGGGAGGGCAGCCAGCAGCTCATTGGATGCCTGCAGCAAGATGCTGCAGGCTATTGGCTACGGCTTCACTGGGGGGGCGGGGCTTACACGGACCTCACAGTGGAAGCCTGCGTGAGTTAGCAGGACAGCATGTGAGTAACAGGAGGCAGAACGGGACACACGGGGCACATTAAACAACTATCTGTCAGTTGCTGAAGTTGTCAGTGCTGTCAGATAGCTGTTTGTACGAAGGCCCCGACACACAGCAGCATCATATGTCGATGCTGCCTTCAACATACGATGGGCTCTGAGAGGCCATCATATGTTGAAATGCACATATGGCGGGGCCATCATAAGTCGGGGGGTCACTGTATAGATTAAAATACTTTATTTCATATGGATACATGCATATTTTAGTCTCTCATCATAGACTTCCATGAGTGTATTCCATCCGCAGAATGGATAAAAGTAGCACATGCTACTCTGCAAAAAATATGTTACGTGTCAGAAAGGTAGTTACGCAACTTTTACGAACAGTTAATACTAATTGTATAATTTCCCTGGAATCCTTTGGCTGTCCGTGCATGCTGGGAGACACATTGGTCTAGAAAATAAGAAACCACCCTCTTAGTGATGCAAATGACAGTTCATACAAGAAGTAGCACGGCACTGCGCTTTTGGCGGAAACTAACGTGTTGGATGTGCGTCGGTGTAGCTGGGTGCTGCTGGTGGTGCTCTGACACAATGAGATTTTCATATGATATTCAAAGAGAAGAGAAGAAATCGGCAACTCACCATCTCAGCTGGTATGTTCTTCTTTATTCAAGCATACTCACATAACAATGTAACAGAGGGAGAGGGTAGTGGGGGGATAGTGATGTGCGACCGAGCTCCTGTTTCGCACACTTAGTGTGCGAAACAGGAGCTCGGTCGCACATCACTATCCCTCCACTACCCTCTCCCTCTGTTACATTGTTATGTGAGTATGCTTGAATAAAGAAGAACATACCAGCTGAGATGGTGAGTTGCCGATTTCTTCTCTTCTCTTTGAATATTATGTGATGCAAATGAGTTTACCACTAATCTGACCACAAAGACTCCAAAATAAGCAAATCTGCCAAACTGAGAATAAATGTCAGTAACTTTACATCATAATGTGTTAATACCAGCTGCCTATAGGCCTGAGCACTAGGGATTGTGCTATAAAATATCAGTCCATATGCTCACAGTCCAACATGCATTCAGTAGACGGCAGTAATGGAGCTGTGCATATTTATATGGATTACCATGTAAATACTTATCAGCCACATAAGTAAATCAGAAGCCTGAGATGAAGAGGGTAATTGTGGTCAAGGTCTCCAGAATCAGCCAGATGGAAAATCAGTAACAAGGCTCCTAAATTACGGTACATATGATACCTCATTCATAGTGCTGGCCTCCTCACATGGGACAGATGGACCTCTGGCACCCCTCAAAATTTGGGCCCAAGGAGCAAAAACTTTACACAGTCCTGGTGGAACGTACAGCACTCAAGGAAAAACTCTTCTCTGATACTTCAAGTTACCCAGTATGACCATTTCTGCGAAAAAGTGATGAACAGAAACACCCGTCATATTGGTGAACCCCAGTAGGTAGAACATTGTAACCAATGCTGTTTGTCTGCTTTTTGTTGTTGCATTCTAATATTGAAGGTCAGTAGAGGAGACACAAATTGTCTAAGTTGGACTAGACAGACTAAAAAGATTTTCATGATTTGGAAATCTTGTGCAATTTTAGACTGTAATTGTATGTGTGCGTTTAAGCCACATCCGTTACATAAAGCCAAACCCATTTTCCGGTAAGCCACACCCCTTGTTGGGCAAAACAAAAATTATTCAATTACACTGATTTAAGCAATAATTATTATTCATTGTATTAATAATGTGGTTTACTTTTGATTCTGTAGTCTTTGTGATCTGGTTTATGATCTCTTTCATGCAAACATAGTGGGTTGGGGCACAGTATATATAAACACGTAACATCAAATACCGTATAAATACTGTCACAACCAACTATATCTGCTTGAAAAAGAGAACATGATGCAGACAAAATGTTGCATTGTATTTGCTGCTGTATGATAGAATAAACACACTTACACCTGTGTTACAGATTGGAGTGCTGCAGGTCTTATTTGTGTATTTATATATATAATCGCTGAAGCCCATGGGATTCTGGTTACACTCTGCATGCAGCTATATAGATAGAAAAATCATCTTTACATGTCTGTTCCACTTTTTGTGTTTGCTTGTGGCAGCCTGCTGCAAATAATGTCATAACAATCTGTATATCTATCTATAACCTATCTATCTATCTATCTATCTATTTATTTATCTATATATCTATCCTCGGCAGATATTGCTGCTGTCCCTGTTACACTGTCTAATCTTCAGGGAAAACATTAAATCGCTCCGGAGATCACAAACATCCACCCTTCACACCGGCCAGACCTGCAATGTTAAAAACCTTTTTGATCTTAAGAAACCCACAAAATCTCAGTCTGACCTACTTTACCAGACTGTACTACTGACTGCAGGTTCTGGATCAGTCGTATCAGTTCTTTGCTTTATGTTGCACATACAAATTAGGGAGCATAATATTGTATAGTTAGTGAAATTGACTATAAGATGGCAAAATTAGAATTTGTAGGTCTTGGAATATCCATCTATTTTATATCTATCTATATATCTATCTATCTATCTATCTATCTATCTATCTATTTTATATCTATCTATCTATCTAATCTAATATCTATTTCATATCTATCTCATGACAATGACCACATAGCCCCACATGTTTGGTGAGTAAAGCCACTCATTATCACATTATCCTTCAGTGCTGCTGAACTTCTTCTATCTATCTATCTATCTATCTATCTCATATCTATCCGTCTGTATATCTATCTGTCTATCTATCTAATATCTATCTATCCATCTATTTGTCTGTCTATCTATCTATCTCATATCTATCTATCTATCTATCTATCTAATATCTATCTATCTATCTAATATCTGTCTATCTATCTCATGTCTATCTATCTATCTCATATCTAACTATATTTCTATCTATCTATCTATCTATCTATCTATCTATCTATCTGTGGTGCCCCAGTATGGGAGTTGTTACCCTGTACCCTTGCTGCCCTGTCAGGCAGCCTCCCTGCAGTGTCCCCTGGGCTCCCCCTGCATCTGTTCTACTGTAATTGTATATTATCCCCAAAGTTCAGTGACGTACGAGTCAAGTGACCGGGAGCTGGACCGGATGTGGCGCTGGAGGAAGTTACGTCACCCGCCGAGTTAGCGGCACCAGCGCAACACACACGGTACCGGCCCCAACACTTAGGCTGTCAGAATGGATGCATAATCACAAGTAGGTGATATCTTGTAAGACTTATGACTATTGGCTGCGGAAGCTGCCCCTCAATCTAGCCCTAACCACTATAAATATGAACGCCCTTTAGCACTAGACACGCCCCCTGATGAAGCCCATACGCGAAACGCGCGTTGGGGTACAGGTAGTGATCTCCCTTACTGGTGTATGGCAGGTATTGGATTTTTTTATGCTGTTTTTCATGCTCTCTTTTCAACAACTGTGTAGTGCTGTTGACTGATCTCCTACTAGGGCAATGTGCAATACAATTGGTTGTTTGCACTTTACTTAAAGCCCCATTGATGCTGTACACCAGCCTTATGCATTAAGTATATGTATTTTTAATTCTCTATTTATGGGCATGTACTGTATTCCTACCGCTCTTTATTGTTCACCATTGTGGATTTAGTATTACTACCTTCTTTCTGTAGCTTTCATCTGTATAGTACCTTGTATTTTATTTATGATGTTTTTATGTAATTCGCTTGAATAAAGTTTACTCACTATTTTTTAATTCAATTAGTATACTGGTATCTCTTTTGTTTGGTGTAGCTAAACTAAATTGTCCAAAACCACTGCAAGTCCCAGCAAGCCCTTAAGGTCTGTTAAGTCACTGGTCACCTCCGTGGGCCTGGCTACACTGTATAGACTGTACCATCTGTCACTCAGTAAAGCTACCGTTGTCCTGAATTTGGAGTCGGAGTCATTATTGCACCCGTGCCCAGCCCAGGATCCAGCGGTATACCTTTGGGTGGTATTAAGGATAAACCACGCCCTGGCGTCACAAATACAAGGGGTTAATGCCATCTGCCCCTAGGGTAATTCCATCTGCTCCGCATCACACCCCTTACCACATATCTATATCATTTATATCTATCTATCATCTATCTATCTATCTCATATCTATCTATCTATCTATCTATCTCATATCTTTCTATCTATCTATCTATCTATCTATCTCATATCTATCTAATATCTATCTCATCTATCTATATAGCACATATCTATCTCATATCTATCTATCTACGTATCTATCTATCTATCTCATATCTATCTCATCTCTATCTCATCTATCTATATATCACATATCTATCTATCTATCTATCTATCTATTATCTATCTCATATCTATCTATATATCACATATCTATCTCATATCTATCTATCTCTCATATCTATCTCATATCTATCTATCTATCTATCTATCTATCTATTTATCTATCTATCCATCTATCTATCTATCCATCTATCTATCTATCCATCTATCTCATATCTATCTATCCATCTATCTCATATCCATCTATCTATCTCATATCTATCTATCCATCTCATATCTATCTATCTATCTATCTATCTATCTATCTATCTATCTATCTATCCATCTATCTATCTCATATCTATCTATCTATCATCTATCCATCTCATATCTATCTATCTATCCATCTAGCCATCTCATATCTATCTATCCATCCATCTATCTATCTCATATCTATCTATCTATCTATCTATCTATCTATCTATCCATCTCATATCTATCTATCTATCCATCTCATATCTATCTATCTATCTATCTATCCATCCATCTCATATCTATCTATCCATTTGTAGCAGGTTTCTCTATATAACCCCTGTGCTCAGGATTCCATAGAAAACATTACATTTAGGACACTTAATGATACAATTGAATCAGTCTAGACCTAAAGCCCAATATTAATTCATGAAAGTGAAGTCTCGGCGGCCATCAGTATGTTAGTCTATGATGAGAGCGGCGGAGGCATAGGCAGGACACATTAGCTGGCTCCCCCACTAGTTTTCATTTCCAAATGGGTATTTTAGTGTGGGTTAATTCTTTCTGCAGCTTAGCCGTATGAAGCCGGCATTATCTATGGCATGTGCCTCCGCACTATTTACTGTACTTCTCAATCAGTCAACCTATTTGGAGAACAATTCTCCTGTCTGTATTCAGTCCACATACAGCACAATGCAGATAATAGTAATCCCGACATTTACCTTGTAGACAGCTCACACGCATTAATATAACAAGATGCCGTTCATCTCTTCTATCTCACCAAGTCCATTAGGGGGGGAAGCTGTTCCATTGGGTTCTACAGTTTAGACAATATGGCCACACGTCAATGTATTACATCGACAACCTGTCAGTAAAGGGATGTCTACATATAGTGGAATGTATTCCCATCGGGCCCATTTATTTGTGCTGCACTCAAAAAAAGGGTAGACCATGCGAATCCCAGACAGAAACCATATGGGGAAGATTTATCAAAACCTGTGCAGAGGAAAAGTTGCTGAGTTGCCCATAGCAACCAATCAGATCCCTTCTTTCCTTTATAAGAGGTCCTTTTAAAAATTAAAGAAGCAATCTGATTGGTTGCTATGGACAACTGCACCAACTTTCCAATTCACAGCTTTTGATAAATCTCCCCTATATGTTTAGGAATTTGCCAAACATAGTCACTATAAGACTCATGGATGTGTACAGAAACTGTACTGTGACATCACTGTGTAGTATGCCTGTCCTATGACATCACTGGATGTATTATCCCTGTACTGTGACATCACTGTGTGTATTATCCCTGTACTGTGACATCACTGTGTAGTATGCCTGTCCTATGACATCACTGGATGTATTATCCCTGTACTGTGACATCACTGTGTAGTATGTCTGTCCTAAGACATCACTATGTGTAGTATGCCTGTCCTATGACATCACTGTGTGTAGTATGCCTGTCCTATGAAATCACTGGGTGTATTATCCCTGTACTGTGACATCACTGTGTGTATTATCCCTGTACTGTGACATCACTGTGTGTATTATCCCTGTACTGTGACATCACTGTGTAGTATGTCTGTCCTAAGACATCACTATGTGTAGTATGCCTGTCCTATGACATCACTGGGTGTATTATCCCTGTACTGTGACATCACTGTGTGTATTATCCCTGTCCCATGACATCACTGGGTGTATTATCCCTGTACTGTGACATCACTGTGTGTATTATCCCTGTACTGTGACATCACTGTGTGTATTATCCTTGTACTGTGACATCACTGTGTATTATCCCTGTACTGTGACATCACTGTGTGTATTATCCTTGTACTGTGACATCACTGTGTGTATATTATCCCTGTACTGTGACATCACTGTGTGTATTATCCCTGTCCTATGACATCACTGGGTGTATTATCCCTGTACTGTGACATCACTGTGTGTATTATCCCTGTACTGTGACATCACTGTGTGTATTATCCTTGTACTGTGACATCACTGTGTATTATCCCTGTACTGTGACATCACTGTGTGTATTATCCCTGTACTGTGACATCACTGTGTGTATATTATCCCTGTACTGTGACATCACTGTGTGTATTATCCCTGTACTGTGACATCACTGTGTGTATTATCCCTGTACTGTGACATCACTGTGTGTATTATCCCTGTACTGTGACATCACTGTGTAGTATGTCTGTCCTAAGACATCACTATGTGTAGTATGCCTGTCCTATGACATCACTGGGTGTATTATCCCTGTACTGTGACATCACTGTGTGTATTATCCCTGTCCTATGACATCACTGGGTGTATTATCCCTGTACTGTGACATCACTGTGTGTATTATCCCTGTACTGTGACATCACTGTGTGTATTATCCTTGTACTGTGACATCACTGTGTATTATCCCTGTACTGTGACATCACTGTGTGTATTATCCTTGTACTGTGACATCACTGTGTATTATCCCTGTACTGTGACATCACTGTGTGTATTATCCCTGTCCTATGACATCACTGGGTGTATTATCCCTGTACTGTGACATCACTGTGTGTATTATCCCTGTACTGTGACATCACTGTGTTGTTACGCCTAGCGCTCCGGGTCCCCGCTCCTCCCCGGAGCGCTCACGGCGTCTTTCTCCCTGCAGCTCCCCGGTCAGTCCCGCTGACCGGGAGCGCTGCTCTGTCATGGCCGTTGGGGATGCGATTCGCACAGCGGGACGCGCCCGCTCGCGAATCGCATCCCAGGTCACTTACCCGTTCCCGTCCCCTGCTGTCATGTGCTGGCGTGCGCGGCTCCGCTCTCTAGGGCGCGCGCGCGCCAGCTCCCTGAGACTTAAAGGGCCAGTGCACCAATGATTGGTGCCTGGCCCAATTAGCTTAATTGGCTCCCACCTGGTCCCTGACTATATCTAACCTCCTCCCTTGCACTTCCTTGCCGGATCTTGTTGCCCTTGTGCCTAGAGAAAGCGTTTTGTGTGTTTAAACCCTGTGTACCAGAACTTCTGCTATCTCCCCTGACTACGAACCTTGCCGCCTGCCCCCGACCTTCTGCTACGTCCGACTTTGCTTCTGCCTACTCCCTTGTACCTCGCCTATCTTCAGCAGCCAGAGAGGTGAGCCGTTGCTAGTGGATACGACCTGGTCACTACCGCCGCAGCAAGACCATCCCGCTTTGCGGCGGGCTCTGGTGAAAACCAGTAGTGTCTTAGAACCGGTCCACTAGCACGGTCCCCGCTATCCCTCTCTGGCACAGAGGATCCACCTCCTGCCAGCCGGCATCGTGACAGTAGATCCGGCCATGGATCCCGCTGAAGTTCCTCTGCCAGTTGTCGCTGACCTCCCTACGCTGGTCGCCCAGCAAGCTCATCAGATCGCCCAGCAGTCGCAACAGATAGCGCAACAAGATCACCAGCTGTCGTACTTGACCACCATGACACAGCAACTCCAGTCACAACTACAGCAAGTACAGTCGCAGCTACAGCAGCAACAACCATCTCCTCCGCCAGCTCCAGCACCCCTTCCGCGGCGAGTGGCCGCTCCTAGCCTCCGCCTGTCCTTGCCGGACAAATTTAATGGGGACTCTAAGTTTTGCCGTGGCTTTCTTTCGCAATGTTCCTTGCACTTAGAGATGATGTCGGATCAGTTTCCTACTGAAAGGTCTAAGGTGGCTTTCGTAGTCAGCCTTCTGTCTGGAAAAGCCCTGTCATGGGCCACACCGCTCTGGGACCGCGATGACCCCGTCACTGCCTCTGTACACTCCTTCTTCTCGGAAATTCGAAGTGTCTTTGAGGAACCTGCCCGAGCCTCTTCTGCTGAGACTGCCCTGCTGAACCTGGTCCAGGGTAATTCCTCCGTTGGCGAGTACGCCATACAATTCCGTACTCTTGCTTCTGAACTATCCTGGAATAATGAGGCTCTCTGCGCGACCTTTAAAAAAGGCCTATCCAGCAACATTAAAGATGTTCTGGCCGCACGAGAGACTCCTGCTAACCTGCATGAACTCATTCATCTAGCCACTCGCATTGACATGCGTTTTTCTGAGAGGCATCAAGAGCTCCGCCAGGAAAAAGACTTAGATCTCTGGACACCTCTCCCACAGTCTCCACTGCAATCTGCGCCTAGGCCTCCCGCCGAGGAGGCCATGCAAGTGGATCGGTCTCGCCTGACCCTGGAAGAGAGGAATCGCCGTAAGGAAGAGAATCTTTGTCTGTACTGTGCCAGTACTGAAAATTTTTTGGTGGATTGCCCAATCCGTCCTCCACGTCTGGGAAACGCACGCTCGCACTCAGCTCTCGTGGGTGTGGCGTCTCTTGATGCCAAGTCGGCTTCTCCACGTCTCACGGTACCTGTTCGGATTTCCACTTCAGCCAGCTCTCCCCTCTCAGCCGTGGCCTGCCTGGACTCTGGAGCTTCTGGGAATTTTATTCGGGAGTCCTTTGTTAATAAATTCCGCATTCCGGTGACCCGTCTTGTCAAGCCACTCCACATTTCCGCGGTCAACGGAGCCAGGTTGGATTGCACCGTGCGTTACCGCACGGAGCCCCTCCTAATGTGCATCGGACCTCATCACGAGGAGATTATATTTTTTGTCCTTCCTAATTGCTCTTCTGAAGTTCTCCTTGGACTACCCTGGCTTCAACACCATTCCCCAACCCTGGATTGGTCCACTGGGGAGATCAAGAGTTGGGGTCCCTCTTGTTCCAAGGACTGCCTTCAACCGGTTCCCAGTACTCCCTGCCGTGACCCTGTGGTTCCTCCTGTATCCGGTCCCCCTAAGGTCATTAAGGACTCTGCCTGCCACAGGAAATGCCCCTCCCCCCCTCCCAGTTCCATCAGGCAAGCTTCTGTGTCCCCTCATGGCCCTCGTCCTGGTGTCACACTGCCCCGTGCCAGGTCTCGCCCTCTGCCCTCTCTCCCCATTCCTACTCCTGCGGTTCTGCCTGCCGTTGAGGAATCCCTCCATCCTTTCCCGGTGTCCTCATCTCAGGGGAGGCAGTTACCCGATAAAGAGAAGGGGAGACCTAAGGGGGGGGGTACTGTTACGCCTAGCGCTCCGGGTCCCCGCTCCTCCCCGGAGCGCTCACGGCGTCTTTCTCCCTGCAGCTCCCCGGTCAGTCCCGCTGACCGGGAGCGCTGCTCTGTCATGGCCGTTGGGGATGCGATTCGCACAGCGGGACGCGCCCGCTCGCGAATCGCATCCCAGGTCACTTACCCGTTCCCGTCCCCTGCTGTCATGTGCTGGCGCGCGCGGCTCCGCTCTCTAGGGCGCGCGCGCGCCAGCTCCCTGAGACTTAAAGGGCCAGTGCACCAATGATTGGTGCCTGGCCCAATTAGCTTAATTGGCTCCCACCTGGTCCCTGACTATATCTAACCTCCTCCCTTGCACTTCCTTGCCGGATCTTGTTGCCCTTGTGCCTAGAGAAAGCGTTTTGTGTGTTTAAACCCTGTGTACCAGAACTTCTGCTATCTCCCCTGACTACGAACCTTGCCGCCTGCCCCCGACCTTCTGCTACGTCCGACTTTGCTTCTGCCTACTCCCTTGTACCTCGCCTATCTTCAGCAGCCAGAGAGGTGAGCCGTTGCTAGTGGATACGACCTGGTCACTACCGCCGCAGCAAGACCATCCCGCTTTGCGGCGGGCTCTGGTGAAAACCAGTAGTGTCTTAGAACCGGTCCACTAGCACGGTCCCCGCTATCCCTCTCTGGCACAGAGGATCCACCTCCTGCCAGCCGGCATCGTGACATGTGTGTATTATCCTTGTACTGTGACATCACTGTGTATTATCCCTGTACTGTGACATCACTGTGTGTATTATCCCTGTACTGTGACATCACTGTGTGTATATTATCCCTGTACTGTGACATCACTGTGTGTATTATCCCTGTACTGTGACATCACTGTGTGTATTATCCTTGTACTGTGACATCACTGTGTATTATCCCTGTACTGTGACATCACTGTGTGTATTATCCTTGTACTGTGACATCACTGTGTGTATATTATCCCTGTACTGTGACATCACTGTGTGTATTATCCCTGTCCTATGACATCACTGGGTGTATTATCCCTGTACTGTGACATCACTGTGTGTATTATCCCTGTACTGTGACATCACTGTGTGTATTATCCTTGTACTGTGACATCACTGTGTATTATCCCTGTACTGTGACATCACTGTGTGTATTATCCCTGTACTGTGACATCACTGTGTGTATATTATCCCTGTACTGTGACATCACTGTGTGTATTATCCCTGTACTGTGACATCACTGTGTGTATTATCCTTGTACTGTGACATCACTGTGTATTATCCTTGTACTGTGACATCACTGTGTATTATCCTTGTACTATGACATCACTGTGTATTATCCCTGTACTGTGACATCACTGTGTGTATTATCCTTGTACTGTGACATCACTGTGTGTATTATCCTTGTACTATGACATCACTGTGTGTATTATCCCTGAACTGTGACATCACTGTATGTATTATCCTTGTACTGTGACATCAATGTGTGAATTATCCTTGTACTATGACATCACTGTGTGTATTATCCTTGTACTGTGACAACACTGTGTGTATTATCCTTGAACTGTGACATCACTGTGTATTATCCTTGTACTGTTTAATCACTGTGTATTATCCCTGTACTGTGACATCACTGTGTATTATCCCTGTACTGTGACGTCACTGTGCACATTATCCCTGTACTGTGACATCACTGCTTGTATTATCCCTGTACTGTGACATCACTGTGTATTATCCATGTACTGGGACATCACTGTGTGTATTATCCTTGTACTGTGACATCACTGTGTGTATTATCCCTGAACTGTGACATCACTGTGTATTATCCTTGTACTGTGACATCACTGTGTATTATCCCTGTACTGTTTAATCACTGTGTATTATCCCTGTACTGTGACATCACTGTGTATTATCCCGGTACTGTGACGTCACTGTGCACATTATCCCTGTACTGTGACATCACTTTGTATTATCCCGGTACTGTGACATCACTGTGTATTACCCCTGTACTGTGACATCACTGTGTATTATCCCTGTACTGTGACATCACTGTGTATTATCCATGTACTGTGACATCACTGTGTATTATCCCTGTACAGTGACATCACTGTGTATTATCCCTGTACTGTGACATCACTGTGTATTATCCCTGTACTGTGACATCACTGTGTATTATCCATGTACTGTGACATCACTGTGTATTATCCCTGTACTGTGACATCACTGGGCACATTATCCCTGTACTGTAACATCACTACACACATTAGTGTGTAGTGTTTTAACCAGCAGCCCATGGATCAGAACTAAACTCCCCAGTACAGGTCACCTGTCTAACCCAGGAAGAAGTACAGTGCCGCCTTCAAAAAATCAAAATAGACAAATCACCAGGTCCAGATGGCATTCACCCCCGTGTTCTAAAGGAATTAAGTAATGTAATAGGCAGTTCCCTATTTTTACTCTATAGAGACAGTGACTGTTCCCCAGGACTGGCGCATGGCAAATGTGGTGTCAATATTTAAAAAGGGGTCTGTTGTATGTAAATAGTTTGAGGGTTTTCTAAGGGATGCTATTTTGAAGTATCGTGATAAATATAAATGTATGACACAATATCAGCATGGATTTATGAGGGATCAGTCCTGTCAAACTAACCTGATCAGCTTTTATGAGGAAGTAAGCTCCAGAATGGACATGGGGCAATTGTTGGATGTCGTATATCTGGATTTTTCCAAAGCATTTCATACGGTTCCACATAAAAGGTTGGTGCATAAAATTAGAAGGATGGGGCTGGGGGAGAATGTGTGTAAGTGAGTAAGTAACTGGCTCATTGCCAAAGAGAGTAAAACTAACCCCAAAATGTTATTTAACTATAGAAATAGTAAAAAGGTCAAAAATGAAAGTGTGGGCCACTTAAAAAATGATGAGGAAGAAATTATAAACGGGGATCAGGAAAAAGCAAATATATTAAACAAATTCTTCTCCACTGTATTCACCGAGGAAAATGAAACGCCAGGTGAAATACAGTGTGATAAGGTAAACTCCCCAGTACAGGTCACCTGTCTAACCCAGGAAGAAGCACAGTGCCGCCTACAAAAAATCAAAACAGACAAATCACCAGGTCCAGATGGCATTCACCCCCATGTTCTAAAGGAATTAAGTAATGTAATAGACAGACCCCTATTTATTATATTCCGGGACTCTATAGTAACAGGGACTGTTCCCCAGGACTGGCGCATGGCAAATGTGGTACCAATATTTAAAAAGGGAACAAAAGGTGACCTAGGGAATTATAGGCCTGTTAGTTTAACCTCCGTTGTATGTAAATTGTTTGAGGGTTTTCTAAGAGATGCTATTTTGGAGTATCTTAATAAAAATAAACGTATGACTCCATATCAGCATGGATTTATGAGGGATAGGTCCTGTCAAACTAACCTGATCAGCTTCTATGAGGAGGTGAGCTCCAGACTGGACCAGAGGCAATCGCTGGATGTCGTATATCTGGATTTTTCCAAAGCATTTAATACGGTGCCTTATAAAAGGTTGGTGCATAAAATGAGAAGGATGGGGCTGGGGGAAAATGTGTGTAAGTGGGTAAGTAACTGACTCACTGATAGGAAACAGAGGGTGGTTATTAATGGTACTTATTCTGATTGGGTGACTGTTACTAGTGGGGTACCACAGGGGTCCATCTTGGGTCCTGTCCAATTTAAAATATTCATTAATGACCTTGTAGAGGGGTTGAATAGTAAAGTAGCAATCTTTGCAGATGATACTTAACTCTGTAAAGCGTTAAACACAATAGAGGACAGTGCACTGTTACAAATGGATCTTGATAGGTTGGAGGTTTGGGCTGGGAAGGGGCAGATGAGGTTCTACACTAATAAATGTAAGGTAATGCACATGGGGAGGAAAAGTCCGGGCTGGGATAATGTATTAAATGGGAGAACACTTGGGACGACTGATCTGGAAAAGGACTTCCCCCTTAAAGGACTCAATAGGGGCATAGATGCCCACGACAAGAAAACAATTCTACCGCTGTACAAATCACTAGTCAGACCACACATGGAATACTGTGTACAGTACTGGGCACCAGTGTACAAGAAAGATATAGTGGAGCTGGAGAGGGTTCAAAGACCGGCAACCAGGGTAATACGGGGAATGGGAGGACTACAGTACCCAGAAAGATTATCAGAATTAGGGTTATTTAGTTTAGAAAAAAGAAGGCTTAGCGGAGACCTAATAACAATGTATAAATATAACAGGGGACCGTACAGAGATCTCTCCCATGATCTATTTATACCCAGGACTGTATCTATAACAAGGGGGCATCCTCTACGTCTAGAGGAAAGAAGGTATCAACAAGGTGCGCTCCTGTTATTGAATGGACTGGCCATTATTTGCCCACTTTCTAATATAAAAAAATGTAGTGTGAGGTCTCTGAATCCCTGGCCACGTTTCCAGACACATTCAGACACACCTGAAAAAGTGCAAAGCCAGAATAAGAGTACATTGCAATACATGTCCGGGCATGCTGGGAGTTGTAGTTTTGCAACACACTGCTTGGAAAACAGATAGGGCTTAGTTATGGTGTAGGTCATTTTTGGCATTCTTATTTTTGGACTAATGCGGCTTACATGGTGCCACTCTCATTTATTCAGTAAGAAAACCTTTTTTGAGCCGGGCAGCTTTTCATTGTACACAATTACTGTACTAATATATTCACCAAGGCCCAAGGCGGTGCAAACTGTATTTACAGCCCTGGGTGGTAACAGATGGGAAGGAGGACAAGAAGACAAATTAAAAGGCTGAAATATACGAGAGAACAATGGTAAAAGGTGTGTGCCGGGATTGTCCTATCAATGAATTACAGGATGGCGTAGAACGCCCGGGGTTGATCTATTTCAATGGACACTTTCTGTCCATACAAGTTTTTTTTTTTTTTTTTAATTATCCGTGATTATAACTCTCTGAATTTCAATTGTATTTTCTTTCCGGAGCTCCTGAAGAAATATTATCATAAGAATATTGGTGACGGACACCTGTCTGTGGGGGAGCGAGGCCTGCGATCGGTGACGGACGGCGAGGGATGGCTGCCACAATTAATGAGCTGGAGGTTCAGCTCGCCAGAGAACAGCTGTCAGTCTCGCTGCAAATCAATGCGCCGCAGTATTTGCATGAGACAAGACTGTTCGGAGCGACGTGTATTACAAATACTGAAAGGCGACCGAGTGAAGGGATTGGGGGGACATTTGTAATGTAAAACATTCTCGGGTCATGCACTGCATTTCTTGTACCTTAGAGACAAACGTAAAAGGGATCAGGCCTGGTATTTCCACCATAGAAAAAAAATACATGATCGTTGTAGGTTGACATGTGTGGCCTAGGAAGATGAATGACCATACCAGAGAAACACTTATTCTTTCCTGACAATGGCTAGAGATGTAAAGACGACTTATCATTTATAAAAGGATATGCTTCAACATAGGTAACCAGGCGGCGGAGGGGGGCTGCGGGGCGTCAATGATAATAATCAATAATTATAATAATCATAAATAATAATCATACATCAATAAATAATCATAGTAAGAATCATATTATAATCATAATCACACTGTTATTATACAATCCAGGGACGGATACCTTTTAATGGCGTACTGGTAGAATAATAATAAATAGCGAGTTTTACAGACTGCAGGTTTACCGCAATATCTGAAGAATCATATATCTATACACTGATATTTCATGGGAGCATTATTTTATCTATAGGGTGCCAGACGGTCAGGGTCCACACAGAATTTATTATACCAGTTTTTTTTTCCCCCCAAACAAGGTGCCTCCGGGTGTTGCAAAACTGAAACTCCCAGCATGCTCTGTAGGGCCAGATCAAGGCTGCCTGGAAGACGGAGCACTTCATTATGATGCCCCCCCGACAGTTCCCCCACATTAGGTGCAGTATAGTTCCCCCACATTAGGTTGTAGTTCCCCCCTTATTAGGTGCAGTACAGTTCCCCCACATTAGGTGCAGTACAGTTCCCCCACATTAGGTGCAGTATAGTTCCCCCACATTAGGTTGGCAGTATAGTTCCCCCACATTAGGTTGTAGTTCCCCCCCTTATTAGGTGCAGTACAGTTCCCCCACATTAGGTGCAGTACAGTTCCCCCACATTAGGTGCAGTACAGTTCCCCCACATTAGGTGCAGTACAGTTCCCCCACATTAGGTGCAGTATAGTTCCCCCACATTAGGTTGCAGTATAGTTCCCCCACATTAGTTGCAGTATAGTTCCCCCACATTAGGTTGTAGTTCACCGCTTATTAGGTGCAGTACAGTTCCCCCACATTAGGTGCAGTCCAGTTCCCCCACATTAGGTGCAGTATAGTTCCCCCACATTAGGTGCAGTATAGTTCCTCCACATTGCGCAGTACAGTTCCCCAACAGACATACAGCCTTCAGCCATATACTGTGTGTGGCTGGAGGCTGTATGCCTGTTTATTGCCCCACTTCAGTGTTCCGACCACCGCTCCGGGGTCATGATCTACTGCTATGGCCTATGGGCCATAGCAGTAGGTCCCAGGACCAGAGGTCGGAACACTGATGATGACATGCTGGTGCTGAATACTTACCATGCGTTTGCGTCCTCCTCAATGCTCCGCTCTGCTCTTCTCCTATGGGCGCACGCAGGGACGTCAGTGACGTCCCTGCATGCGCTACCTCCCGGCGGCCCCTGCGTTTTTAAAGTTAACGCGGGGCCACAGAGAGGTAACATCCTTGTGTACTGAAAAACACAGGGATGTTCCGAATGTGACGGGGGCCCCCTGCGGACACGGGGCCCGGAGTAGTGACCAATGATGATCTGGCCCTGATGCTCTGCCAACAGGGGACAGCTAAAAATGCCTATTTTTCTATCTTCCCAGCCCCAGCAGATTGGGGAAGATTTATTAAGCTGCATGAGTGGTGCAGATTGGCAAAAAGTCACACATTTGCATATTTGCTGAAATGGGGGGATGAAGGAGGCATGCGGGGGGGGGGGGGGGGGGAGTCCTCCTTACATGCGACTTTAGGCACAGTTTGCACCTGAAAATGTCACAAACAATTTGAGCAAGCAGCCTTAGATCCTCTGGATTTACCGTAAGGGATGCACCTCTCAGTAAGGCTAGGCTTCCGTACAGGTTTTTTTCCTGCCATTTTCATAATTTTGCCACTGCAGATTTTTGAGCAAAAGCCAGACGTGTATTTACAAGGAATAAGAACTACTATATAAAGGAAGGACTTCTTGAGGGAGATTTATCAAAACCTGTCCAGAGGAAAAGTTGCTGAGTTGCACATAGCAACCAATCAGATCGCTTCTTTCATTTTTGAAAAGGCCGGTTTTGATAGATCTCCCCACTTTTTCTTCTCTTTCCTCCTCCTCCTATCTTCCTGGATCCACTGCTGACTGCAGTTTTTGAGCCAAAATCAGAAGTGGATCCAGCAAGAAGAAGAAGTATAAGTCCTTCCTTTTTATCAGGGGTCTCAAATTGGCATCCCTCCAGATGTTGCAAAACTTCAACTCCCAGCCTTTGGCTGTCCGGGCATGCTGGGAGTTGAAGTTTTGCAACATCTGGAGGGCCGCCAGTTTGAGACCCCTGTTTTATATTCTACATTCATTTTGAATACACTTCTGACTTTGGCACAAAAACTGCAGCGGCACTTTTTTCAAAAGACGCCAGAAAAAACCCTGAGTGCCAACCTAACCTAATTCCAGTGCAGCAATCATGGACATGGATTTAAATAAGGGCAGCATAAGATAACTTCCCCATATGATTAGTCTACAAAAGTATAAGGCTTCCCACAAGAGGCAACAATCCATAGTTACACAGTTAAAAATGCTGATGGTAATGTGCACACTGGTAGTGTCTCTCCATCTCTCTGGTTTTGCTCCTGACCTGTCACGAGTCATGCTAGGGAGCATTGGGGTCCAAGAACTGGTGAGATTTCAGTGCTGGGGGATTTGGACAGGTCAGAATGCTTTATTTTTGGCAGTACTCAGGGCCCTTTGTAAAAAAAGAAAAAAAAAGTATTTGTTAGCCTAGGACAACCAGTTTGATTACTCCTTCTCTAGTATCTTCTATTCAATACTTATTCCCAACCTGATTTTTTCCTCCCCATGTGCATAACTTTACATTTATCAGTGTTGAACCTCATCTGTCACTTCCCAGTCAAAATTGCCAACCTATCCAGATCCATTTGTGTTATCTACTATATACAGTGCACTGCCCTCTATTGTATTATATAATATACACAATGATCTGTCCTCTATTGTGTTTTCTACTACATACAATGTTTTGTCCTCTATTGTGCTATCTACCATATACAGTGTATTGTCCTCTCTATTGTATTATCCTCTATATACAGTGCACTGTCCTCTATTGTGTCATCTATTATATACAGTGCACTGTTATCTACTACAGGAAAATAAATCATTTGATGCATTAAAAAGGACATAGATGCCCAACACAAGGAAATAATTCTACCGCTGTACAAATCACTAGTCAGACCACAGATGGAATACTGTGTACAGTACTGGTCACCAGTGTATAAGAAAGACATAGTGGAGCTGGAGAGGGTTCAAAGACGGGCAACCAGAGTAATACGGGGAATGGGAGGACTACAGTACCCAGAAAGATTATCAGAATTAGGGTTATTTAGTTTAGAAAAAAGAAGGTTTAGGGGCGACCTAATAACTATGTATAAATATATCGGGGGACAGTACAGAGATCTCTCCCATGATCTATGTATACCCAGGACTGTATCTATAACAAGGGGGTATCCTCTACGTCTAGAGGAAAGAAGGTTCTACACCAGCACAGATGGGGGTTCTTTACTGTAAGAGCAGTGAGACTGTGGAATTCTCTGCCAGAAGAGGTGGTCATGGGGAACTCTGTAAAAGAGATCAGGAGGGGCCTGGATGTGTTTCTGGAGAGTAATAACATAACAAGTTATGAATACAAGATTTATAGGAACAGAACGTTGATTCAGGGATTTATTATCCATATTTGAAGTTGGGAAGGATTTTTTCGCCCTAGTGTGGGACAATTGGCATAAACTTTATAAGGTGTTTTGCCTTCCTCTGGATCAGCACAGTAGTAACACAGTAGAATTTGGTGGTCTCTTCCATAATAATATAACTATGTAATATTCCGATTACTATCAATAGCCCTTGGCTTTATATTTTATGAAGGATAGCCTTATTTCTTTATATTGGTCAGTACTAAATGGATAGTTCAGAAAAGGCATATTTATTTAATTTAAAGCTGTGGTCTGTCCCTCTCGCCCAAATAAGAGGAACCCTTGGACGATATGTACTGGAGGTAGACGTCCTCTTCCAGCTCATATACATTTGTCAGGAACTAAAAATGTTCTCCTTAATTAAAATGGTTGTCTGAGTGTAGAAATATAGATCGTTTTCTTCGATCAAAGAACTGTGGGAAATCAAATCCTGGCATGGAACATTATACACTGCTTCTTCCACTTTGCTCATTTTCAGCTAAAATGAAGAACATTAGATTGGAGATCAGCCAGCTTGGAAGGGAACGTGCAGAATACCACCCAGGACTCCCGTTCACTTTCTGCCGGAGATAAACTACTTTTCATTTTTTGGGATCCAGTCAAGCCCATCATCATCAGACATATGAAGAAAAATTTGTTTGAAGTGATGACAGATGAGAAAATGTGGGTTATTGGCAGCATACTGCAATATGTTTAATAGACAGTCATTTTTCAACTCACTGTCTGTATCCATTTAAGCATTTCCCTTAGAATATGATATTTTCTTATTATACTGCACTTAATTGAGATATTGATATCTACAAACCCTGGCTTTTTTCATTTTCACCATTTTAATTCCTGCAATCTAAAATAAAATTGTAGCTTAATAAAATGTGTTATTTGATATCATGGCGTATCTGTAGCCAAATCTGCCTGGACTCCTGGATCCTGCTGTGCAGGTACTGTGCGCAGTCATTCTCTACTGAGGTCATTTCTGTGCTCCGGGACAGGAAGTAGCTGTCTGGCAGTCACCGTTGTCAGCCATATTGGCCAGACAGGGCTGATCTCTCATAAGAAATAAATTGAAATAAGAAAAACGCATTCATGTCCTACCTTGTACGTGTTTGTAATTTCACGCTCACTGCTTGTGGCATCCCAGTGCACAGGACAGCTGCGGTCAGTTCGCAAAAATCAAAAGAAATATCCATGACACTCTCAGGGGAGAGGAAAAAACCCAGAACCTATGGGGCACTCCCAAATGACAAGATTAAAGGGGTACTCCACTGAAAAACATTTTTTTTTTTTATCAAGTGGAGCCAGAAAGTTAAAGGGGTACTCCACTGGAAAATATCTATCTGTCTGTCTATCTATCTATCTATATAGAAAAGCAGGTGGAGCAGCACTCTCGAATAGAACTAGGTGCAGTGGGTGCAGGCTGTGGATGGGCCCTGGTCCTCGAGCCCCAATTAGATACAGCAACCAAGTAGACGCAGCAGCACTCCAGCGTAGTGAAGAATAGTGACTTTTATTTATCACCAAAATGCAATAGCGACGTTTCAACCACCTCACGTGGCCGTCCTCAAGCCACGTGAGGTGCTTGAGGATGGCCACGTGAGGTGGTTGAAACGTCGCTATTGCATTTTGGTGATAAATAAAAGTCACTATTCTTCACTACGCTGGAGTGCTGCTGCGTCTACTTGGTTGCTGTATCTATATATATATATATATATATATATATATACATATATATATATAATTTTTTTTATTTTATTTTTTATCAAATGGTGCCAGAAAGTTAAACAGATTTGTAAATTATTTCTATAAAAAAAATCTTAATCCTGCCAGTACTTATAAGCTGCTGTATACTACAGAGGAAATTCTTTTCTTTTTGAATTTCCTTTCTGCCTAAACACAGTGCTCTCTGCTGACACCTCTGTCCATTTCAGGATCTGTCCAGAGTAGGAGCAGATCCCCATAGAAAACCTGTCCTGCTCTGGATAGTTCCTAAAATGGACAGAGGTGTCAGCAGAAAAAACTGTGGTCAGGCAGAAAGGAAATTCAAAAAGAAAAGACGTTCCTGTGGATCATAACAGCAGCCGATAAGTACTGGAAGGATTAAGATTTTATAATAGAAGTAATTTACAAATCTGTTTAAAGGGGTATTCCAGGTAAAAACTTATCATCTATATATATCATCTGGCTCCAGAAAGATAAACAGATTTGTAAATTACTTCTATTAAAAAAAATCTTAATCCTTCCAATAATTATCAGCTTCTGAAGTTGAGTTGTTCTTTTCTGTCTGGCAACAGTGCTCTCTGCTTACATCTCTGCTTGTCTCGGGAACTGCACAGAATAGAAGAGGTTTGCTATGGGGATTTGCTTCTACTCTGGACAGTTCCCGAGACACGTGTCATCAGGGAGAACTTAGACAGAAAAGAACAAATCAAATTTAGCATCTCATAAGTACTGAAAGGATTGAAATTTTTTAATAGAAGTAATTTGCAAATCTGTTTAACTTTCCGGAGCCAGTTGATATATAAAACCCCTTTAACTTTCTGGCACCAGTTGATTAAAAAAAAAAAATGTTTTACAGTGGAGCACCCCTTTAAGGAGCACTAAAACATGTCAACACCCTACAAATTGGTAACTCTTCCTTTTGGGAGAGGTTATAGCTTGTCTAATATTCCTCAATCAACTTTTTAAGGCTCTTTAAAGGGGCCAAGCATTTACTTGCAAGGGTGTTATCTCCAATAGGAGGCAGCATAGAGCAAGCCCTCTTCTTTGTGAAAGAGGATCCCTTTGAATATTCCCCCCCCCCCCCCCCCCCCCCCAGTGATGCATTACCAGACTTAACATGCCATCTGACATGTTCCTAAAGGAGAAACTTTACCTCTTCAGTCCTCTACAGAGTGATGTATTCATCTCCCTCCTTACCCTCTTACTAGCACCAGACTGGGATTAATTGGGCAAAACAGAGGAAATGCCTCTTAGGGCAATCCTTAATTTTTTTTAGAACATTTTCAGTATATTCTTTGTTGTAATAACTGTATGCATACTACAAGGGATGGATACAGGGGATGAGCAAATAAGATTTTATTAAGATGGTTACATAAGATCAGTTCATCGCCATATGTCAGATTTTACTAAGCCCCGGCAATCAGTTGTTATTGCTCAAGTATTGCCACGTATGACCCAACATCTCCTTCCTGGCAGTAGCTGCAGGGATCATGCAGTATTATTACATGATGGACATTAAAATGAATGTCTATGTTACACATGGATGGCGCTAGTCCACTTGGGTGAAAGCCATACTAAGGCTGGGTTCACATATGTCTGGAATCTGCCTTAATCTCGACGCAACTGACTGCGCAACTGATGACAACGTGCAGCAGTTGTCATCATTTGTATTGCTTCCGGTGTCCACTGTTTCTTGCACCGGACAGGGGAACGCAGCAACGGAACAGGATAAATCATCAGGATACTTACTTTTTATATCTTCATAGTCCCTTACATTGGCAAGATATAAGGCTTTTTGTTTATATTCATTTGAATGGGACAGTTCACAATCATCGGGCGTCCCAATTTTGACGCCAGATGGTTGGACACGCCGGACAGTACTGGACAGGGGAACGCAGCAAGCTGCGTTCCCCTGTCCGGTCTGTCTGACGTGTTCAACCATCCGGCGTCAAAATTGGGACGCAGGATAATTGTGAACTGTCCCATTCAAATGAATGGGATCAGTTCTAACATCAGTTTGGTGTACGCCGGAGGGAAACTATGCTGGACAACTGATATGTGTGAACCCAGCCTTACAGAGCTGATCCCTATACTGCCTTGTACAGTTGGGTCCTAAAACCCCCTCCAGGAAGTCCCTAATCTTTATATGTTAATAACTTCAAAGTGAACCTGTCAGCAGGAAACGGGTGTAAACAGGCCCATAGCTAGATAAAACTAATCCTCCCATAGATTTGTGTCTTTTTTAATTGAACTATGTAACTATCATGATTCTAGGTATACCTTTTATATATTCAAAAACCCTTCCATCAATGAGATTTAAGCTTTTTTTGTTAATATGTAAACAAGGCTCAAGTGCCCAGGGGCATGGCAAGAGCACAGGTAAGTCCAGCACATGTCCTCTTCATCTAGTGGTTGTCAGTCAAATGCCAGACTTTGAAGGGACTTCAGGGACTTCAAAGGGACTTTGAAGATATAAAAGGTGAGTATGGAATCCTGATGTTTTATCCTGTGTAGACACTTGCTTATTCACCCTTTCTCTTCTGCTCACAGATCAACTTTAAAGGGGTACTCCCACCCTAGACATCTTATCCCCTATCCAAAGGATAGGGGAAAAGATGTCTGATCATGGGGGTCCCGCCGCTGGGGACCCCTGCATTATTGCTTGCGGCACCCACCTGTGTTCTCACCGGAACAGCTGGAGGGTCTGAGTTGCGACTCCGGGAACGGAAGTCCGTGACGTCAGGCCTCCACCCCCGTGTGACGTGACGCCCGTCCCCTCAATGCAAGGCTATGGGAGGGGGCATGACGGCCGCGATCAGACATCTTATCCCCTATCCTTTGGATAGGGGGAAAGATGTCTAGGGTGGGAGTACCCCTTTAAGATCACTTTCCATCCAATTACTGTTAACTGGAATGTTCTGCACTTCACCAATGAACTTGGCAATTTCTTCTAATTAGATATTACACGGGTAAATGGAGGCATAACAATCTCATGTAACATGTTACTCCAATTACATAATCAACTTTCTGCACAAAAAAAACAAGAGAAAAAATCCGCATACACAGTAAACCTAAAATCTACAACTTTGCTTCTATGAAAAAGCAGCCAATGTTAGTCTAACTATATATATATATATATATATATATATATATATATATATATATATATATAATATATATATATAACCCTTCATAACAAATTACCATCTGCCCATAACCATAAAATGGCTGATAAAGAATAACTACAAATTGTATTGACCTGCTTATGTGGTTTGGAGTTCCTTTAAGACATTGGAACCATAAAAAAGTAAAAAGCGTGGAATCACACTGTTTTGTACATTTGCTGTATGGAAAATATGCTCCGTGATTCCGAGTCCATAGCGGCTACTGTCAATCTCAATAGACACAAAGGTGAAAAAGCTGACAGGGAGCCAGCAGGCCTCAACCACACTTTTCTGCCTTTTGTGACAGAGGGAAACAGCCTTAGCCTACTTATATGGGCTTTTCTGACAGGACGAACAGACCTGAGTTTACTTTTTTTTTTAGATAATAAAAGATCAAGATAAAAATAGAACTCTGTCTGTTGTATATTATAAGATATTTAAATGTACAGTATATAATAAATATACAATTCACCGAATTTAATGCACATCTCCAGGCACTTCCTCACTCCTCCATTTGAAAGAAAATGTTGTGTTAACTCACCCCCTTCTGTGGTTTAAAAAAAAAAAGAGTTGCCTCTTACCTTCCTTCCTCAGGTATCATGGAGATCTGGTTCCCGCTATCCGGTGATTCTGCGTTTGGGGACATAATGTCACACACAAACTTAACCAAAGACTATTGCAACCACTAATTGGATGAGTGGGCAAGTGATGTCCCATCCCCAAACCCAGCAGTGTTATACTGCCATTATATCAAAAACACAAGTATGAAGAAGGTCAGACACAGTTTTTTTTATTTTTATTACCCCCTCTCTGACCCTGGACAGCCCCTTTAAGACCAGCGCTTCAGACCAGTGGTCATAAAGGGGTAGTCCACAAGTATCTGATTCCCACAGAATATGGAATAAGTGTACCAGTGGTCGGACCCCCGCAATCTCCTGTATGGAGCCCAGCTACTCAACTGTCTTTGGAGTGGTCTGGCTCCCACCCTCGGAGGTGACAGCTTGCTCTGCCAGTAAGAGGGGACCTTGTCTCCGACGGTGATTGGCTAAGCCGGCCGTCACTCCTACTCGTCTCAAATGGTGGGGACCCAGAAAGCTCTGAGAATGGGTTAGATGTCAGGCCCCTTACAGGAGACTGCAGGGAGTCCCAGTGTATAGGGGATGTGTTTAATTACCCAGACTACCCCTTTAAGTAAAAGAAAGCTGGTGTAAGGAGCACCAAGTGTACTAAGAGGAAAAAGCTTTCTAATAAATTAAGCTCATCTCAAGCACTGTCCAGATGCCAGTGTACACCAGCTAGGAGATTCCAGTAGATTTCTGATATAACTGTGAAATATGATAAATTTGCCGACCCCCAGGAGGCCATGACCCGCCATATAGGCCCCACCTACTTTTCAGAAAAGTAGCTTAGGCAGCTTAAATTCGGGGAAAGGTCACAAATTATTGCACACAACGTGGCTTGGGCAAAAATGTTGGATTTTTGTACACCTTCTGGCATTCAGAAAGAAATAATTTCCCTAGTGTGTATTTTAAGCATCAGATGGGTCTGTTAGATGTTGGTATATGAGAAGATGCAGCTAGACAATTCCAAACGGTTTACATAGTTGTACACTATCCCTTGAGTAAAAAAGTATACCTGTCCATAAAAAAATGCTTTTGACATTTCCTGAGTGTTCAGACCCTAATCGATCATGAGAACATGCAGTAAAAGAACCACATGGCCACAAACTTCTTTATCCGCTCGGTGTCTATAAGACCAGAACCACCACATAAACTTACTTCATGAGTCCGTCCTGGTAACGTGACACAAACCCCAGAGAAAAATGCTTAGTGAACACTTCTCTTAGTCCGTTCTTGTGATTAGAACAATCTCTATGACATGTTAGAAGTTTTTCTCATGACAGTACCCATTTAAGGATTCCAGTTTCTCATGATGCAAACTCAATACAATATTGTAATATGCCAGTAAAACCCTTAACAGGCTGAAATTCACATCACAACCACTGGGTGGGCACACATAGTATGAACATCTTCCTACAGAGTAAGGTGGAATCATGTACTGTTCCTGTGGTGCCTGAGCCATAGAATAGTTTGTCCTTGGTAAAGACAAAGGGGGAGATTTATCAAAACCTGTCCAGAGGAAAAGTTGCCCAGTTGCCCATAGTAACCAATCAGATTGCTTCTTTCATTTTTCAGAGGCCTTTTCAAAAATCAAAGAAGCAATATGATTGCTTCCTATGGGCAACTCAGCAACTTTTCCTTACACAGGTTTTGATAAATCTCCCCCAAATTTCTCTATGTAAGAGAAAAACTGGAGAGATTTTCCCATAACAACCAATCACAGCTCAGCTTTCACTTTACCAGAGCTTGTTAGCTGAGCTGTGATTTGTTGCTGTGGGAAAATCACTCCACATTTTCTTTCACATAGTTTGATAAATCAGGGCCAAAATTCCTATCCTGAGAACCCTAGCCTGTTAACTGAATCTGCTTCTGTCTGATCCCTCTGTACCAGTCTGCTTCTTTAGTGCATGGCCCAGGATGTCGACCACACCTCTGTCTGCTGATCAAGCTTGCTCCACCTGGCTGCATCTGAGCTCCTCAGATCTGCTGTTCTAATAGCTTCTCCTATGCTTTACATCAAGTCTGCTCTGCTTCATTAGGCATATTCCATCTATAGAGTCAGTTTTCTCCACTTTTCTTGTACATTGATGGTCTATTACCATGTTTCTCAACCAGGGTGACTCTTGTTGTTTCAAAACGACAACTCCCAGCATGCCCGGACAGCCATTTGCTGTCCGGGCATGATGGGAGTTGTAGTTTTGCATCAACAAGAGGCACCCTGGTTCGAAACACTGGTATATTATAGGGCATCAGTATTTTAATCCATCAGAGATAATATGCATCAAATGCATGTGCCAAACTTAGTGAGCACATAGTCATAATTCATGAAACAACTCTTTTAACATCTCGAAGCTTACATTAGTTTATATGGTGTGCATTATAAAATACACCACAATTTATAGTCTATGATGCCAAGGCCGGCGTGTGAAGTTGAAGCAATGCCAGTCAATCGGGCGGCCTTTCACATTTATTACTTCAAGGGATTTAATTCAATCACAGCACGAGCCGTCAGCTAAGGGGGCGACCCGCTGTCAGAAAATGGAAACATGCTACGGAGTTAGGGACTAGCTGAATCGTCGTACAGATTTAAAAAATCTCATATATTACCCTTTACGTATAAGGTGCTGACATATTGCACAGCCCCATACAGAACATAGAGATATTCACATTGGCCTTTGCCCTCCTGGAAGGAGATAGAAGCTGTTATTGGGTGACATTACAATAAGACAATATAAATGTGAATGAGGTCTAAGCTAGACCATCACTGACATTCCCATTCTCTAGGTAAAAGTAATTTCCTTTATGCATGTTGCCTCGACATGACCACCATATTACACCTATCCAATATAGGAGCCTGTCGAAACAGATCTACACGTTTAAATCATCAAGAGGTTAAAGCAAAAGAGGTCTAATCTAAAAGCTGATTTTCTAGGAAGAAAAAAATAAATAAATCAATGCAAAGCAGCCAAGTTTAATAAAACTATATCTATAAGAAGCAATACAGTGCTCAATACATCAGAATATATAAAATATGGTGTTCTGGGCAGCAAGCAAAGTAGCCCACTCCACCGTTGCTTAAAAGGGTTATCCACCATAAGGTGATTTTAGTACATACCTGCCAGATAGTAATGGACATGCTTAGGAAGGATCTGCACTTTTCTTGGGGCTAAATGGCTATGTCGTAAGATTACAATAACGCCGTGGCTATCCTTTTGTAAACTGTCTCTTTTCGGTTGGAGTTTGTTCTCTCAAACTACGAATCCCATAGTTCCTTGTTTGTAAGTGTGAGGTCATTTTTCTTCCTCCGTCCGTCCTCCCCCATCTACCTGTCTTCCCCCATCTACCATTCTCCACATCAGCCCCATCTCAGTCTGGGACGCTCATTTCTGGTTTTGGATAATTTCTGCTAAGTATCAGATTACACCCACTAGCTTGAATCACTTATTACTGTGACTTATTCTTCTTATTTACCTGTTGCGTTTACTTTGCTATTCCAGTATATTTGCATTATTTTGCACAGGCACAGGTCACTTTAATTACAATTGTCACTACTACTCTGTATCTTTTGGGTTGTATTTTCTTATAATATATTATTTATTTTTTGCCCAGACTGGGTTGGCATTTGGGCTATGGATTATTGATTGTATTTATTGTTAGGAGGACGGGTGTCAACATAGGTGAGGGGGTTCATGGCCCCTCCCCTGAGTTGTGCACTGGCATGTGTAAGCCAGTATTATTTGTTAGTGTCATGCACTGATTGGCCATTATGTGTGCAAATTGGTCCTTTTTGTGTATATACATGATATATTTTTTTCTGAATAAAAATTGAATTAATTAATTTTGGTGTGCTACTTCATCAGCAAATCCCTTTTCTTGTTTATTCATTGTTATGGTTTCTTTCGCTGAGTAACACCCTCCAATAATATTAGGTTGAGCCCCCCTAGTCTTTTGCTTGCTTCTTTTTCTTCCTACTGCACATTAGCCACCCCACCCATTGAAACACACCTGTGCTGCCGTCAATGCAATAGACCAGTATTTTCTGACCAGGGTGCCTCCAGCTGTTTCTTGCAGAATGATCTCCTTCCCACCCAGCAATTCCTCGAACCATTGAAGCAAAAAACGTCTCCCTCTGATCACCTGACTAGTAGGTAATGTCTCAGCCGCACTGCAACCTGGGAAAACCTGAGACAACACTCATTTTGTATGCTGTTAAAAAATAATTTTTAGGGGCAAAAATCACAGAAGAATTGCGAGTCCACTATGAAACACAGGTACAGACATTATATAAGAACAAAACTAACTTGACAACCCCTGTAGCATAGTCAAATAAAAAAAAATAAAATGGTTATCCCATAGCCTGACTAGTGGTATCCTGGAAGGCTCTGATGTACACTCCAGTAAGTTGTTACCTAACCCATGCAATGTCTCCCTTGTCCGGGTTCTTCCAAACTTTATATGCCGCCCCCCCCAGATATTATTCCGAGTTGTGGTGGGATGTGCATTTCTCTTTTTTGTTATTTTTCTTCTTAATGTCGTTTTTTCTTATGTATGTCTTTTGAAATTTAATAAAAATTTAAATATGAAAAAAAAAAAAAATTAAATGGAATACCCCTTTAATTTCAATTGCTTTGTGGTGTTTATAGTAAATTTAGGTACATTTAAAGGGGTACTCCAGTGGGAATTTTTTTTTTTTTTTTAATCAACTTGTGCCAGAAAGTTAAACAGATTTGTAAATTACTTCTATTAAAAATCCATTAATTCCAGTACTTATTAGCTGCTAAATACTACAGAGGAATTTTTTTTTCTTTTTGGAACACAGAGCTCTCTGCTGAAATCATGATCACAGTGCTCTCTGCTGACATCTCTGTCCATTTTAGGAACTGTCCAGAGTAGCATATGTTTGCTATGGGGATTTTCTCCTACTCTGGACAGTTATTAAAATGGACAGAGATGTCAGCAGAGAGCACTGTGCTCATGATGTCAGCAGAGCTCTGTGTTACAAAAAGAAAAGAATTTCCTCTGTAGTATTCAGCAGCTGATAACTACTGGAAGGATTAAGATTTTTTTTTAATAGAAGTAATTTACAAATCTGTTTAACTTTCTGGCACCAGTTGACAAAAAAAAAAAAAAAAAGTTTTCCACCGGAGTACCCCTTTAACCCCTTAAGGACCAAGGACGTACCGGTACGTCCTTGGTCCTGCTCTTCTGATATAACGCGGGGTTACACAGTAACCCCGCGTCATATCATGGCGGGCCCGGCGTCATAGTGAAGCCGGGACCCGCCTCTAATAGCGCGCAGCGCCGATCGCGGCGCCGCGCGCTATTAACCCTTTAGCCGCGCGCTCAAAGCTGAGCCGCGCGGCTAAAAGTGAAACCGAAAGTTGCCGGCTAGCTCAGTCGGGCTGTTCGGGATAGCCGCGGCTAATCGCGGCATCCCGAACAGCTGACAGGACAGCGGGAGGGCCCCTTCCTGCCTCCTCGCTGTCCGATCGCCGAATGACTGCTCAGTGCCTGAGATCCAGGCATGAGCAGTCATCCGGCAGAATCGTTGATCACTGGTTTCTTATGAGAAACCAGTGATCAGCATAGAAGATCAGTGTGTGCAGTGTTATAGGTCCCTATGGGACCTATAACACTGCAAAAAAAAAGTGAAAAAAAAAAGTGAATAAAGATCATTTAACTCCTCCCCTATTAAAAGTTTGAATCACCCCCCTTTTCCAATAAAAAAAAAAACACAGTGTAAATAAAAATAAAAATAAACATATGTGGTATCACCGCGTGCGGAAATGTCCGAATTATAAAAATATATCATTAATTAAACCGCTCGGTCAATGGCGTGCGCGCAAAAAAATTCCAAAGTCCAAAATAGTGCATTTTTGGTCACTTTTTATATCATTTAAAAATGAATAAAAAGTGATCAATAAGTCCTATCAATGCAAAAATGGTACCGTTAAAATCTTCAGATCACGGCGCAAAAAATGAGCCCTCATACCGCCCCATACACGGAAAAATAAAAAAGTTATAGGGGTCAGAAGATGACAATTTTAAACGTATTAATTTTCCTGCATGTAGTTATGATTTTTTCCAGAAGTCCGACAAAATCAAACCTATATAAGTAGGGTATCATTTTAATCGTATGGACCTACAGAGTACATATCAGGTGTCATTTTTACCGAAAAATGTACTACGTAGAAACGGAAGCCCCCAAAATTTACAAAACAGCGTTTTTTTTTCAATTTTGTCGCACAATGATTTTTTTTCCCGCTTCACCATAGATTTTTGGGCAAAATGACTGACGTCATTACAAAGTAGAATTGGTGGCGCAAAAAATAAGCCATCATATGGATTTTTATGTGTAAATTTGAAAGAGTTATGATTTTTTAAAGGCAAGGAGCAAAAAACGAAAATGCAAAAACGGAAAAACCTCCGGTCCTTAAGGGGTTAAGTCCCATTTCTACGGGTACCCTAGCGTATGGAGCCCTTGGTCATTGTCAAGTTTGCCTGTGCACCTAAAGCAGGATGTCTCTTATTCATTGTGCAAATCCTTTTTCCCATGACTTTATGACATGTCAAAGGTTTTTTGAAGTGACAGGTACATGAGGTTCCATCTTAGAACATCCAAACAATGCACTGTTTTCCAAACAGTGTGCCTCCAGCTGTTGCAAAACTACAACTCTCAGTATGCCCGGACAGCCAAAGGCTGTCCGGGCATACTAAGAGTTGTAGTTTTGCAACAGCTGGAGGCACACTGTTTGGAAAACACTGACCTGCCCAGTGCAGAGGGAAAAACTTCTTCTAGTGTATTAACCCCTCATCACAGCAGAAATCACTCCAGCACCAGTATACAAGTGGATCTGGGTACTACTGAGCATGTGTGACCATTAAATGGACATTCCAAGAAGTAGTGCCATAATAAGTATGGAACATATCACTAATAACTAAATAACTAAAATGTAAAAAAAAATAAAAAACATCCTAAACTGCACAGACCCAGTGTTAGGGTGTTAGGTCACTTCCTCGTGTGACGTTTTATTCAGGCGCAGTTGATTTATTACAAAGAAGGTGACATGTCAGTCACACAAAGGATTGTGTCATGTGATCAGTGACGTTTCGTATTCTCAGTTTAGCGAGACCCAGAAAGAGGACATTTGATTAGAATACGAAATGCAATTAATCCGTATATAAGGCAGTCATGAAATATGTTTCGGTAACAGGTAAGCATTGTATCTACTGAAATAAAAAAAAGCATATTAATAAGTGCCTTAAATTTGTCTAACTGACACAGTTAAATATAATTTAAGGACGCAGCTCATTTTCACCTTAAGGACGCAGCCCATTTTTGCAAATATGACCACTGTCACTTTATACATTACTAACTCTGGGATGCTTTTACCTTTCTTTCTGATTCCAAGATAGTTTTTAGTCACATAATCTTCTTTAAAGGGGTATTCCGCCCCTAGACATCTTATCCCCTATCTAGCGCCATTGGACTTTTGGAGAGAGAATTCTGCCGGAATTGAAGTCGGGCCATGTGCATTTACAAACCTCCCATGGTGCCAGAACAACAGAAACTCCCCACATGTGACCCCATTTTGTAAACTACACCTCTTCAGGAACGTAACAAGGGTTACAGTGAGTACTTACACCTCACAGGTTTTTTGAAAAGTGGGCCATAAATTAAAAAAATAGATTTTTTTACACTAAAATGCTGGGGTTACCCAATTTTTTACATTTTCACAAGGTGTAATGGGAGAAATTGGGTTACAAATTTTGGAGGGCTTATTCTCCTGACTATGGAAATACATCCACATATGGGGTAATGTGCAGGCGCACAACAAGGGTCAGAAGTCATAGAGGTCTGTTTGCATTTGAGGCCTATGGCATATCAGTAGCTGACGGTTCCATACATTCAGAGGAAAATACAAAAAAGAAACACCCACATGTGACACCATTACAAAAAGTACCCACCCTGAGGTATGGGTATAGTGGTAAAGAGGACATTTTGAATGCACGGGTGTTTCCTAAATTTATTTTCCAGGAATGGATGAAGGGTAGCTTTTGAAAATTGCAATTTTAAACATATGCTCTGCTTCATCTTTCTGGGACATATTGCCAGAAGCTAAGTCTCACCTTAAAGCTGATGAGAGACTCATCAATAGTGACCTCCCTTTAAGGGACATAGGCCTCCCAAAATTTGGCCCCTAAGTGATTGATGACTGGCCTGATTTTATACAGGTGGCCATATGCGGGATCAGTTTGGGGGGGACATGCCGCATTGTCAGCATAATGCAAACATGTCCGAATGGCCTCGAACCGGGGACGTGACATGGCCATATTGTAGAGAGGGGTCTGGTAAAGGATGTCCCCACTCCAATATTGCCTGACACTGGGTTTTTTGACTAGGCCCTTATGCAGCACGCGGCCCCAAAATGCCCTCAGTTCGGCTGCATCAACTGGGAACCAGCCACCGAGCCTAGCCAAAAATGAGCCCGGGTTTGCGGCGACAAACTGTTGGGCATACAGATTCGTCTGCTCAACCATGAGATTCACAAAGTTTCACTGAAATAACAACTAAAAAAGTTTATTTCAGTGAACCCGACAATGTCAATCTTGATTCCTTAGTCGCCAACAAACTCAGGAATCACAGGTTCGTGGTCAGCTGGCTGAGTCCAGACAAGTTCCCCGGTATCAGGCACCAGTTAACTTGGTTGGGGGTTTGACTAGTATGAGCCCCAGGGGTATTCATACTAGCATGGGGCACAGGGTCAGGAGCAGAGGAGGTTTGAGGTCCTGCATGGCAACGGGTGGCTCTACCGGCTTGGTGGATCATCACCAGAACAAGATGATGAGGAGGACAAGAAAATAAGGAAGGTGGGGTCTCCCTTGTCCTCTGAGGCAAGTATGGCATATGCCTCCTCCACTGAAAATGCCCTGCGGGCCATTTCACTACTCTAATGGAGGTGTGTGTATGCGTGTGGTGAAAACTTTATTTGTGTATATGCTGTGTGTGGTGTGGTGCTTGACTACCTCCCTAAACCGCCCTAACCTAACTAATTAAACCCACCGTAACAGAAAAAATATAAACTAAAAAGGGTAAGAAAAAAAAAAAAGACTTCTAGCGCAAAAAAAGCCCTGTGACAAAGCCCCCCCCCCCCAAAAAAAAAAAATGCGCACTGATTAGCACTTGGTTGCGGCAGGGTACGCAGAAGTAAAAAAAAACTGAAAAAAAAACGCTTAACCCTCAAAAAAATGCACCCGCCTGAACCCCCTCAAAAAAATGTTGATCAGTGATAAATCACTGACAGCGGTGGGGCATTCCGCACACAGAGTACATCCACACAGCACAGGCCTGCTGCTGGTGGCACGGACCACCTGCAGGTGGCAAATTTTTTTTTATAAAAAAGCCGCATATAGTCCCCGAAAAAGCACCTGCACCACAAAAAAACGCTAATCAGTACTACGGGACTGATCAGTGGCGGATCGGCTTTTGCTAGAGGTGGCGGACCGCTCTTCTTATATATATATATATATATATATATATATATATATATATATATATATACACTAGCTGAGTACCCGTCCTTTGCCATCCTCATATCTCGACCTCCTATATCGACCTCATATCCAGACCTCCTATCCCATCCTCCTATCCCGACCTCCTTTCCCATCCTCATATCTCAACCTCCTATGTTGACCTCCTATCTCAACCTCCTATCCCGACCTCCTATCCCGACCTCCTATCCCAACCTCCTATCCCGTCCTCCTATCCCGTCCTCCTACCCTGACCTCCTACCCGACCTCCTATCCCGACCTCCTACCCTGTCCTCATATCCCAAACTTGTAAGATGAGTACCAGGTATTGAAATATCTCCAGCCGTACGGAAGTTATGTGGGAACATACATTTCCCATTGATTTGCATGGGACTTTAAACATAAACCCCGCCCCTTGCAAAAGGGGGTGAGTAAGGGTTAAATCACCTATCCTATGTTTGTTGTTGACATCTAAGTAACATGTGTGCCAAGTTTCATGTTAATATCTTTAGCCGTTTAGACGTGATGTTGGAATATACACATACACACATACATACACACACACGTTGAGTTTTACACACATATATATATATATATATATATATATATATATATATATATATATATACATTTTTTTTTTTTACTTCTTACCTGTCCCTACCTAACCTGTGTTGTGAGTAGCGCACTCCTGCCCCATCCTCCCGTGATGGCTCTGCTGCGGTTCGCATCGTGGGACGCGCCTGATGAGAGTGCTGAGCTGTCACTCACCTCCCTGTGTCTCTGTCCTCTCGTAGGGTGCGCACCGGCTTCCTGTGATTTAAGGGGCTAGCATACCATTGATTGGTACTTGTTTGGTTTTGATCTTATTTAACCCCGCACTTCCTCTTGACCCCTGCCGAATATTTGTGCTATTCAGCCTAAGAGAAAGTGTTCTGTTTGTGTCTTGCCTTGCCGTGTATCTGACCCATTGCTACGCATTCTGACCTTGCTCCTGTGCCACCTGCCCTATGAACTCTTGCTACATGACCTGACCTTGCTAGAGTGCTGCCAGTCCTGACCTCCTTCCTGTCCTTCACTACAACTCCATCTCATTCCTTCTGTGCCACGCATCTCCTCAGCAGCCTTTGTGGACAAGTAGTGACAGGGGTAGCGACCTGGGAGCCGCCTGCCGCAGCAAATCCGTCCCGTTTTGCGGTGGACTCTGGTGAAAACTCCACTTAGACTCCGCTCCCCAGTATGGCTCACACCATTGTCCACAACAGGTATGGTCCCCACCCGATGCCAAAAATCACTGGTCTGAATTGACTGGCGATTTCCGGCGATCTCAGGGCCGACATGGGGGGTCTCAGGGCCCCCATCAGCGATGTGCCAGGATGCCTGCTGAATGATTTCAGCAGGCATCCTGGTCCAGTCCCTGACCGTCTAGCGGCGGGGAACGGAATTTTCACTGGCGTACCTGTATGCCCCAGGTCCTTAAGGACTCAGGATGCAGGGCATAGGTGTATGCCCTGCGTCCTGAAGAGGTTAAGTGTTTTAGAAGGAGTTCAGTTTTAAGTGTATCTGTCATATCACAGAAGCAGATAAAGCTTATATATTATATTGTTATTTACTAGGTTATGCAGATTCTTTTCATGTCTTTTTTATGTGTTTAGCTTCTGTATTTGGCTCACAAATCCCTCTGTCTGCTCACTCATTCTGACATCAACTGTACAGGAAGGGGTGTGTCCGAGGCAAGCACCCTCACTCACCACGTATTCACCCAATCACTGCAGGCTGCTTTCTAACCCCCTCCTCTCAGTTTTAATGCTGCAGTCTGATAGGACAAGAGTGAGCACAAAGGAGTTCTAGTCCTGTCCTCACTTACTGAACTTTGGCCCAGCCTGTGCTTCAGCTGGGACAAAGATGGTGCTGCAGCCGGACAGGATTATGTTCTGGATTGTATGGGGACCCCTAGTGGTGTTTTTTTTTTTTTTTTATTAGCCATGATTTCTATTAGGGTATGTTCACATTGAGTTATGTCAGACAATAAGTGTTGGTTCAAGCGGCCATGTTGTCCATTTCCAACTATGATTGAACTCTGTACTACCTTTCTTAGAAAACCAAGAATTTTCTGGAAGGAATGCAGGTGGCCTCACAGGGTTTGAGAAGTGTTCTAACAGGATATTCACACGAAGTGGCCCCCTTCAGATTCAGAAAAAACATCCTTTGTAGATTAAGTGTTGTACCATATGGTATGACAACACCCTACTTGTTTTTCTGCTTGTAACATATATAAGGAGGGGTCTTTCCCCCTCCTGAAAAGAACTGATTCTGAACACTGCTTGTGTCTGTGTCAAAGTCATTTCTCGATGAGCTCGTGTATATTAATTAGAAACTCTGTGACATCACATTGAAGTCCCCTAGAAGACTTCCCCAATAGTAATGTGAATGGAATCTCGGCTCACAGAACTCCGCAAGCGGAGATTCCATCTGGCGGCCACTGAAACACTTTGACAGTAGGACCGCACGACACTGCGCCATCACCATTGACGGATATGAAGTGCTCGCAGACTTTTGTGCAAAGAATAAACATGTTCTTTCTTTGCGCAGATCAATTTCAGCGGCAGAATTGTCAGCCGCTAAAATTACGCAGTGTAAACGGGTCTGCGGAAGACCCTTTCACATTAATGGTAGGAGTTCACACCGCGGAATTCCGATGTGCACTTCAGCATGTGGAATTCTGTACTAATTACGTATTGTGAACATACACTAAAAAGGAGATTAAAAATGTTGAAGTTTATTAGAAAGATTAATGTTTTGCCAAAATTACAACATTCAGGACCATTATAAAAGTAAAAGACTGAAATTTTAAGATCATCCAGGGATGGCTAAAAACTATATAAAGCACTCTGGTTAATTATAAACCACAATAAAGAAGCAAGAAAACATAAAAAGGGAGCCAGACATATTAAACTCAACTTGTAAAAGTAACAGGTGAATGTTTGCAATTGAAAACAACATTATAATATCTAAGGAATTATGTTATTTCATTCATCATTGACTTTTCTACAGTTTACTTAGTGAAAGAACATTCTGAATAGAACAAGATCAGTTTGTATCAAGAAGTCCAATAAAATAAAGAGCTTGATCAACTCCGGGACTGAGTTGCATCACACAAACCTCAGCTCCCAATTTACCTTCAACTTAAAAGCAGGTGTATATCTTTATTGTTCAGAGTCCTTTTCCTCACACCTCAGGTCCCACACTAAAGAGCCTTAGTCCTTTAAGTGTAGTGCTCTCATATGTCTCAGTTTCTCTACATCCCTCTATATCAAGGGTCCTATTCATATTACCTACTGTGGGAGATTAGCTCCGTAAAAGTATTTACATAGAAGCATAATAGCAGTCAAGGACACAGGACACAAAGTAACATCCAAAGTAACATCCACAGGGCTTCTTCTGTTTTTATTTTCCACTAACAAAACGAGTAAAGCCAGTAGACAGGCAGAGATCAGGAACAGCAGAAAGATCAGGCAGAGACCTAGAAATGCAGACAAAACAAAGCAGAATCCGCAATCTTGCTGAGGCCCAGAACAGCAGGTGTGGCCTCTTTATATAGGGAGTGCCCTCCACAGATTGGAAGGGGAACCACTAAGAAGCGTTCATCAGCTCTATAAAAAAAATAGCCAGTGCTCGCGTGTGGCACATAGTGGACAGAGCAGCAAATCACACAACAGACCAGGAAATGCAGCAGGAACACGGCACCCAGAATGTTGCACGGCGTTGGTAAGACCCAGGGCACATGGTATGCTGGTAGTTGCCAAACAGCAACGTTACAATAATAAATCCTGCTTGTCCAATGCTAACTACACAGGTGGTCTGATGAAGCGCCGAGGATGAGGCGCGATATGGCCATTACCACTGCATTGGCTTGACTCTGCTCCCGCGTCCCGCAATGGACTTTTGAACACATGAAATAAAGAAACCTGCACAGCTTCAAAATGTGAGTGCCTTCTGCATTCTTTTGTACCGCATATCTATGAGCTGCCACTCTTAGAATGAGCACCACGTTATACTTGCAGTACGCCTGAAGTCTCCATGCTTCCACCTGTGTGTCTACAGCAAGCTCAGCATTAAGAGCTCCACTATATGCCTCAGTGCCGACCCACTCTCTCTCCTGTAGTCGTCTAACTACACAAAATCTTCCCTTCCTGTACAGATGGCTTACTACCAGCCACCCAACAAAATAGCCACTAGTAAGGTATTACTCTCACAAGCTAATTGACCTTTTTTTTCTGCCCACCATAGGACTCAAACTTTCATCAGAGGTTCCTCACAGCCGCTTGGTGCAGTCTTGGTTACACCTTCTGTAAGCCCAGTATTAATTGGCCTTAGCAACTATATTGACTTGGGGACAACCTTAAAATATCTTGGGAGGGCCATAAAAGGCTCCACTACCAAACCTGCCTTTCATCTCATGAAAATCCAGACCCAATAACAGGAGTTACTAAATTCCCTAGCAAACTTAGTCTCACTAGAGATTTTAAAGGAGTACTTTGGGATATAAAAATGTATCTCCTATTCTAAGGATAAGGGGATAAGTGTCAGATCGCAGAGGGTCCTGGCTCTCCTCCTGACTGGGGCGTGTCAACCACCGCATGAAACAGTGGCTGAAAAACTCCCACTCAATGCATCTCTATGGGAGAGCCAGAGCGCTATACTCGGGTAACACCAGCTCTTTTATAGAGCTGCATGGACGGGACGTGTCGGCCACCGATTCGTGCAGTGGTTAACACAGCTCTTTTCATGCAGAGACCCAGGGTGCCGTGCGGGAGACCACTGGGACGCCCCGTGATCTGACACTTATCTCCTATCCTTAAAGGGGTACTTTGGTGGAAAATATTTTATTATTATTTTTTTTTAATCAACTGGTTAGTAAACAGATTAGTAAATTACTTCCATTAAAAATCTTTACCCTTCCAGTACTTTTTAGCAGTTGTATGCTACAGAGGAAATTCTTTTCTTTTTGAATTTCTTTTTTGTCTTGTCCACAGTGCTCTCTGCACTGTGGACAAGACAAAAAAGAAATTCAAGAAGAAAATAATTTAAAGATCTTTTAATAGAATTAATTTACAAATCTGTTTAACTTTCTGGCACCAGTTGATTTATAAAAACTGTTTCCACCAGAGCACCCCTTTAAGATAGTTACTCCTTTAACTATTTCCTATATTCCCCATATCTCAAGCAGCTATCCACAGATGGTCTTGGGGAAATATAGAGGTCCATAACAATCATTCCTGTCACAATCTTACATTCCTTAAAATGTCCCTGTCATTAAAAATAAAAATTAACATACCTTGATTGACCGAGGTCTGAGGTATTTTTTTTAATTTTTTTTTTGTCTTTTGTCTTTTTTTTATTTATTTATTTTTTTTTTTGGGGGGGGGGGGTCATTTTGGGAGTTGACCCTGGGACATACATAACATTGTAAATTTTTTTATATGGTTCATTAGAACTATGGAAATATATGGCATGTGCAATTTGTTTTACAATCCTTTTTAATCAAGAATAATAATATTCTTATAATAATATTCTCACTCAATAATAACACAAGTAGAACTGATTTCGCCTTATTAATATTGGGTAATTGGACATATTGCGGACGACGTGTAAGTATAAATGTGCTGCAGTTGCTAAGGCATTGGACTGATAGAACGGTGGGTGACCTTTCTGGTGGTTCACTTCCCCTTCCTTGTGAGACATTTTACAGAGCTCCGCAGTAAACGAGATTCAGGAATTATGTTACCGTCTATTTGCAAGTTACTGAAATAGAACAAGACAAACGCTGACTCAGTTCCTACAACTCCTTCTCCACTGTATAAATATTTAAACTCTTATCTCTACGGTCCGTCAACATCTCCGCTCCTCAGGACTTACTCAAGTTTACAGAATTAAGTTAAGGGTTTAGCATCGCATGGTTAAACAAAAATATGGAACAAGGATTTAGATTTTTATAAACCTAAAAAAAAAGCAGAAACAACCTTAACACATATTTTGATCAAAAATACCAAACCTTAGTTGTGCAGAAAACATCATCCCCACACATCAGTGATTTATGCCCATCACTTATTCATCCTCTTATAACTGTGTCAAAGTGTAGTAAATTGACATCAGAAATTTTAACAATTGCAGATTCTTCATTTTGTCACAGAGTCACCTAGGCTTCACTAAATTGCATTGTCTCTGTCTCTTGTCCTTCTGCCTTCCCTATACCCTTTTGAAGCTACTTCTGTTTTACTTTAATTTCAATGCAGTTCTTGATCTGTAGTAGCCAAGTAGTGAAAAGATCAGGAAAACATCAGTAGCTAAAACTTCAGGTAAAACAATCAATAAAACAAATCAATTAGGTCTAATTATTTATTGGTGTATCTGCCTGTAAGATGTAGACTCTAATGGCAAGTGACTGGCTCACAAACTAGTTACACATATGGATTTCTTCTGCTGGGTTATCAGGGAACTACTAAATTAGGGGGCCCATTGATTTGTCACAGTTTGAGCCCCCTGGAGGATCCTCTATGCTATTGCTGTGGTTGGTCAGCCCAACCTATGACAGGAAAAAATTAGGGATTGGGAGGATAAATAACTCAACACCAGGGACTAGATGACAACGTTCTGGGCACTAACACCTCAACCAAAAAGAGCATATGACATTAATACAAAGAAAGGAATAAAGGGAATACAGTATCTTCCATAAGTGAGTCCACCCCTCACATTATATATAGTATCTCCCATAAGTGAGTCCACCCCTCACATTATATATACAGTATCTTCCATAAGTGAGTCCACCCCTCACATTATATATACAGTATCTTCCATAAGTGAGTCCACCCCTCACATTATATATAGTATCTCCCATAAGTGAGTCCACCCCTCACATTATATATAGTATCTCCCATAAGTGAATCCACCCCTCACATTATATACAGTATCTCCCATAAGTGAGTCCACCCCTCACATTATATATACTGTATCACCCATAAGTGACTCCACCCCTCACATTATATAAAGTATATCCCATAAGTGAGTCCACCCCTCACATTATATACAGGATCTCACATAAGTGAGTCCACCCCTCACATTATATACAGTATCTTCCATAAGTGAGTCCACCCCTCACATTATATATACAGTATCTTCCATAAGTGATTCCACCCCTCACATTATATATACATTATCTCCCATAAGTGAGTCCACCCCTCACATTATATACAGTATCTCCCATAAGTGAGTCCACCCCTCACATTATATATACAGTATCTCCCATAAGTGACTCCACCCCTCACATTATATATACATTATCTCCCATAAGTGAGTCCACCCCTCATATTATATACAGTATCTCCCATAAGTGACTCCACCCCTCACATTATATACAGTATCTCCCATAAGTGAGTCCACCCCTCACATTATATATACAGTATCTTCCATAAGTGAGTCCACCCCTCACATTATTTATACAGTATCTCCCATAAGTGGGTCCACCCCTCACATTATATATACAGTATCTCCCATAAGTGAGTCCACCCCTTGCATTATATACAGTATCTCCCATAAGTGAGTCCACCCCTCACATTATATATACAGTATATCCCATAAATGAGTCCACTCCACACACTATATACAATATCTCCCATAAGTGAGTCCACCCCTCACATTATATACAGTATCTCCCATAAGTGAGTCCACCCCTCACATTATATATACAGTATCTCCTATAAGTGATTCCACCCCTCACATTATATACAGTATCTCCCATAAGTGAGTCCACCCCTCACATTATATATACAGTATCTCCCATAAGTGAGTCCACCCCTCACATTCTATACAGTATATCCCATAAGTGACTCCACCCCTCACATGATATACAGTATCTCCCATAAGTGAGTCCACCCCCACATTATATATAGTATCTCCCATAAGTGAGTCCACCCCTCACATTATATATATAGTATCTCCCATAAGTGAGTCCACCCCTCACATTATATACAGTATCTCCCATAAGTGAGTCCACCCCTCATATTATATATACAGTATCTCCCATAAGTGAGTCCAACCCTCGCATTATATACAGTATCTCCCATAAGTGAGTCCACCCCTCACATTATATATACAGTATATCCCATAAATGAGTCCACCCCTCACATTATATACAGTATCTCCCATAAGTGAGTCCACCCCTCACATTATATATACAGTATCTCCTATAAGTGAGTCCACCCCTCACATTATATATACAGTATCTTCCATAAGTGAGTCCACCCCTCACATTATATATACAGTATATCCCATAAGTGAGTCCACCCTCACATTATATATACAGTATCTTCCATAAGTGAGTCCCCCCTCACATTATATACAGTATATCCCATAAGTGAGTCCACTCCTCACATTATATATATATACAGTATCTCCCATAAGTGAGTCCACCCCTCATATTGTATATATACAGTATCTCCCATAAGTGAATCCACCCCTCACATTATATATACAGTATCTACCATAAGTGAGTCCACCCCTCATATTATATACAGTATCTCCCATAAGTGACTCCACCCCTCACATTATATATACAGTATCTACCATAAGTGAGTCCACCCCTCATATTATATACAGTATCTCCCATAAGTGAGTCCACCCCTCACATTATATATACAGTATATCCCATAAGTGAGTCTACCCCTCACATTATATATACAGTATCTCCCATAAGTGAGTCCACCCCTCACATTATATATACAGTATCTCCCATAAGTGAGTCCACCCCTCACATTATATATACAGTATCTTCCATAAGTGAATCCACCCCTCACATTATATATACAGTATCTCCCATAAGTGAATCCACCCCTCACATTATATATACAGTATCTCCCATAAGTGAATCCACCCCTCACATTATATATACAGTATCTCCCATAAGTGAGTCCACCCCTCACATTATATATACAGTATCTCCCATAAGTGAGTCCACCTCTCACATTATATACAGTATCTCCCATAAGTGAGTCCACCCCTCACATTATATACAGTATCTCCCATAAGTGAGTCCACCCCTCATATTATATATACAGTATCTCCCATAAGTGAGTCCACCCCTCGCATTATATACAGTATCTCCCATAAGTGAGTCCACCCCTCACATTATATATACAGTATATCCCATAAATGAGTCCACCCCTCACATTATATACAGTATCTCCCATAAGTGAGTCCACCCCTCACATTATATATACAGTATCTCCTATAAGTGAGTCCACCCCTCACATTATATATACAGTATCTTCCATAAGTGAGTCCACCCCTCACATTATATATACAGTATATCCCATAAGTGAGTCCACCCTCACATTATATATACAGTATCTTCCATAAGTGAGCCCCCCTCACATTGTATACAGTATATCCCATAAGTGAGTCCACTCCTCACATTATATATATATACAGTATCTCCCATAAGTGAGTCCACCCCTCACATTGTATATATACAGTATCTCCCATAAGTGAATCCACCCCTCACATTATATATACAGTATCTTCCATAAGTGAGTCCACCCTTCACATTATATATACAGTATCTCCCATAAGTGAGTCCACCCCTCATATTATATATACAGTATCTCACATAAGTGACTCCACCCCTCACATTATATATACAGTATCTCCCATAAGTGAGTCCACTCCTCACATTATATATACAGTATCTACCATAAGTGAGTCCACCCCTCATATTATATACAGTATCTCCCATAAGTGAGTCCACCCCTCACATTATATATACAGTATATCCCATAAGTGAGTCTACCCCTCACATTATATATACAGTATCTCCCATAAGTGAGTCCACCCCTCACATTATATATACAGTATCTCCCATAAGTGAGTCCACCCCTCACATTATATATACAGTATCTTCCATAAGTGAATCCACCCCTCACATTATATATACAGTATCTCCCATAAGTGAATCCACCCCTCACATTATATATACAGTATCTCCCATAAGTGAATCCACCCCTCACATTATATATACAGTATCTCCCATAAGTGAGTCCACCTCTCACATTATATACAGTATCTCCCATAAGTGAGTCCACCCCTCACATTATATATACAGTATCTCCCATAAGTGAGTCCACCTCTCACATTATATACAGTATCTCCCATAAGTGAGTCCACCCCTCACATTATATATACAGTATATCCCATAAGTGAGTCCACCTCTCACATTATATACAATATCTCCCATAAGTGAGTCCACCCCTCACATTATATACAGTATCTCCCATAAGTGAGTCCACCCCTCACATTATATATGCAGTATCCCCCATAAGTGACTCCACCCCTCACATTATATACAGTATATCCCATAAGTGAGTCCACCCCTCACATTATATATACAGTATCTCCCATAAGTGACTCCACCCCTCACATTATATACAGTATCTCCCATAAGTGAGTCCACCCCTCACATTATATATACAGTATCTCCCATAAGTGACTCCACCCCTCACATTATATACAGTATCTCCCATAAGTGAGTCCACCCCTCACATTATATATACAGTATCTCCTATAAGTGAGTCCCACCCTCACATTATATATACAATATCCCACATAAGTGAGTCCACCCCTCACATTATATATACAGTATCTCCCATAAGTGACTCCACCCCTCACATTATATATACAGTATCTCCCATAAGTGACTCCACCCCTCACATTATATATACAGTATCTCTCATAAGTGAGTCCACCCCTCACATTATATACAGTATCTCCCATAAGTGACTCCACCCCTCACATTACATATACAGTATCTCATAAGTGAGTCCACCCCTCACATTATATATACAGTATCTCCCATAAGTGACTCCACCCCTCACATTATATACAGTATCTCCTATAAGTGAGTCCACCCCTCACATTATATACAGGATCTCACATAAGTGAGTCCACCCTCACATTATATACAGTATCTCCCATAAGTGAGTCCACCCCTCACATTATATATACAGTATCTTCCATAAGTGAATCCACCCCTCACATTATATATACAGTATCTTCCATAAGTGAGTCCCCCCTCACATTATATATACAGTATCTCCCATAAGCAAGTCCATCCCTAACATTATATACAGTATCTCCCATAAGTGAGTCCACCCCTCACATTATATATACAGTATCTCCTATAAGTGAGTCCACCCCTCTCATTATGTATACAATATCCCACATAAGTGAGTCCACCCCTCACATTATATATACAGTATCTCCCATAAGTGACTCCACCCCTCACATTATATATACAGTATCTCCCATAAGTGACTCCACCCCTCACATTATATATACAGTATCTCTCATAAGTGAGTCCACCCCTCACATTATATACAGTATCTCCTATAAGTGAGTCCACCCCTCACATTATATACAGGATCTCACATAAGTGAGTCCACCCCTCACATTATATATACAGTATCTTCCATAAGTGAGTCCACCCCTCACATTATATATACAGTATATCCCATAAGTGAGTCCACCCTCACATTATATATACAGTATCTTCCATAAGGGAGTCCCCCCTCACATTATATACGGTATATCCCATAAGTGAGTCCACCCCTCACATTGTATATATACAGTATCTCCCATAAGTGAATCCACCCCTCACATTATATATACAGTATCTTCCATAAGTGAATCCACCCCTCACATTATATATACAGTATCTCCCATAAGCAAGTCCATCCCTAACATTATATACAGTATCTCCCATAAGTGAGTCCACCCCTCACATTATATATACAGTATCTCCTATAAGTGAGTCCACCCCTCTCATTATGTATACAATATCCCACATAAGTGAGTCCACCCCTCACATTATATATACAGTATCTCCCATAAGTGACTCCACCCCTCACATTATATATACAGTATCTCCCATAAGTGACTCCACCCCTCACATTATATATACAGTATCTCTCATAAGTGAGTCCACCCCTCACATTATATACAGTATCTCCTATAAGTGAGTCCACCCCTCACATTATATACAGGATCTCACATAAGTGAGTCCACCCCTCACATTATATATACAGTATCTTCCATAAGTGAGTCCACCCCTCACATTATATATACAGTATATCCCATAAGTGAGTCCACCCTCACATTATATATACAGTATCTTCCATAAGGGAGTCCCCCCTCACATTATATACGGTATATCCCATAAGTGAGTCCACCCCTCACATTGTATATATACAGTATCTCCCATAAGTGAATCCACCCCTCACATTATATATACAGTATCTTCCATAAGTGAATCCACCCCTCACATTATATATACAGTATCTCCCATAAGTGAGTCCACCCCTCACATTATATATACAGTATCTCTCATAAGTGAATCCACCCCTCACATTATATATACAGTATCTTCCATAAGTGAGTCCACCCCTCACATTATATACAGTATCTCCCATAAGTGAGTCCACCCCTCACATTATATATACAGTATATCCCATAAGTGACTCCACCCCTCACATTATATATACAGTATCTCCCATAAGTGAGTCCACCCCTCACATTATATATACAGTATCTCACATAAGTGACTCCACCCCTCACATTATATATACAGTATCTCCCATAAGTGAGTCCACCCCTCACATTATATACAGTATCTCCCATAAGTGAGTCCACCCCTCATATTATATACAGTATCTCCCATAAGTGAGTCCACCCCTCACATTATATATACAGTATCTTCCATAAGTGAATCCACCCCTCACATTATATACAGTATATCCCATAAGTGAGTCCACCCCTCACATTATATACAGTATCTCCCATAAGTGACTCCACCCCTCACATTATATACAGTATCTCCCATAAGTGAGTCCACCCCTCACATTATATATACAGTATCTCCCATAAGTGACTCCACCCCTCACATTATATACAGTATCTCCCATAAGTGAGTCCACCCCTCACATTATATATACAGTATCTCCTATAAGTGAGTCCCACCCTCACATTATATATACAATATCCCACATAAGTGAGTCCACCCCTCACATTATATATACAGTATCTCCCATAAGTGACTCCACCCCTCACATTATATATACAGTATCTCCCATAAGTGACTCCACCCCTCACATTATATATACAGTATCTCTCATAAGTGAGTCCACCCCTCACATTATATACAGTATCTCCCATAAGTGACTCCACCCCTCACATTACATATACAGTATCTCATAAGTGAGTCCACCCCTCACATTATATATACAGTATCTCCCATAAGTGACTCCACCCCTCACATTATATACAGTATCTCCTATAAGTGAGTCCACCCCTCACATTATATACAGGATCTCACATAAGTGAGTCCACCCTCACATTATATACAGTATCTCCCATAAGTGAGTCCACCCCTCACATTATATATACAGTATCTTCCATAAGTGAATCCACCCCTCACATTATATATACAGTATCTCCCATAAGTGAATCCACCCCTCACATTATATATACAGTATCTCCCATAAGCAAGTCCATCCCTAACATTATATACAGTATCTCCCATAAGTGAGTCCACCCCTCACATTATATATACAGTATCTCCTATAAGTGAGTCCACCCCTCTCATTATGTATACAATATCCCACATAAGTGAGTCCACCCCTCACATTATATATACAGTATCTCCCATAAGTGACTCCACCCCTCACATTATATATACAGTATCTCCCATAAGTGACTCCACCCCTCACATTATATATACAGTATCTCTCATAAGTGAGTCCACCCCTCACATTATATACAGTATCTCCTATAAGTGAGTCCACCCCTCACATTATATACAGGATCTCACATAAGTGAGTCCACCCCTCACATTATATATACAGTATCTTCCATAAGTGAGTCCACCCCTCACATTATATATACAGTATATCCCATAAGTGAGTCCACCCTCACATTATATATACAGTATCTTCCATAAGGGAGTCCCCCCTCACATTATATACGGTATATCCCATAAGTGAGTCCACCCCTCACATTGTATATATACAGTATCTCCCATAAGTGAATCCACCCCTCACATTATATATACAGTATCTTCCATAAGTGAATCCACCCCTCACATTATATATACAGTATCTCCCATAAGTGAGTCCACCCCTCACATTATATAAACAGTATCTCACATAAGTGACTCCACAACTCACATTATATATACAGTATCTCCCATAAGTGAGTCCACTCCTCACATTATATATACAGTATCTCCCTTAAGTGAGTCCACCCCTCATATTATATACAGTATCTCCCATAAGTGAGTCCACCCCTCACATTATATATACAGTATCTTCCATAAGTGAATCCACCCCTCACATTATATATACAGTATCTTCCATAAGTGAGTCCACCCCTCACATTATATACAGTATCTCCCATAAGTGAGTCCACCCCTCACATTATATATACAGTATATCCCATAAGTGACTCCACCCCTCACATTATATATACAGTATCTCCCATAAGTGAGTCCACCCCTCACATTATATATACAGTATCTCACATAAGTGACTCCACCCCTCACATTATATATACAGTATCTCCCATAAGTGAGTCCACTCCTCACATTATATATACAGTATCTCCCATAAGTGAGTCCACCCCTCATATTATATACAGTATCTCCCATAAGTGAGTCCACCCCTCACATTATATATACAGTATCTTCCATAAGTGAATCCACCCCTCACATTATATATACAGTATCTCCCATAAGTGAATCCACCCCTCACATTATATAAACAGTATCTCCCATAAGTGAGTCCACCCCTCACATTATATACAGTATCTCCCATAAGTGAGTCCACCTCTCACATTATATACAGTATCTCCCATAAGTGAGTCCACCCCTCACATTATATATACAGTATATCCCATAAGTGAGTCCACCTCTCACATTATATACAGTATCTCCCATAAGTGAGTCCACCCCTCACATTATATACAGTATCTCCCATAAGTGAGTCCACCCCCCACATTATATATACAGTATCTCCCATAAGTGACTCCACCCCTCACATTATATACAGTATCTCCCATAAGTGAGTCCACCCCTCACATTATATATACAGTATCTCCCATAAGTGAGTCCACCCCTCACATTATATATACAATATCCCACATAAGTGAGTCCACCCCTCACATTATATATACAGTATCTCCCATAAGTGACTCCACCCCTCACATTATATATACAGTATCTCCCATAAGTGACTCCACCCCTCACATTATATATACAGTATCTCTCATAAGTGAGTCCACCCCTCACATTATATACAGTATCTCCTATAAGTGAGTCCACCCCTCACATTATATACAGGATCTCACATAAGTGAGTCCACCCTCACATTATATACAGTATCTTCCATAAGTGAGTCCACCCCTCACATTATATATACAGTATCTTCCATAAGTGAGTCCACCCCTCACATTATATATACAGTATCTTCCATAAGTGAGCCCACCCCTCATATTATATACAGTATCTCCCATAAGTGACTCCACCCCTCACATTATATATACAGTATCTTCCATAAGTGAATCCACCCCTCACATTATATATACAGTATCTCCCATAAGTGAATCCACCCCTCACATTATATATACAGTATCTCCCATAAGTGAATCCACCCCTCCTATTATATATACAGTATCTCCCATAAGCAAGTCCACCCCTCACATTATATACAGTATCTCCCATAAGTGAGTCCACCCCTCACATTATATATACAGTATCTCCTATAATTGAGTCCACCCTCACATTATATATACAATATCCCACATAAGTGAGTCCACCCCTCACATTATATATACAGTATCTCCCATAAGTGAGTCCACCCCTCACATTATATATACAGTATCTCTCATAAGTGACTCCACCCCTCACATTATATATACAGTATCTCCCATAAGTGACTCCACCCCTCACATTATATATACAGTATCTCTCATAAGTGAGTCCACCCCTCACATTATATACAGTATCTCCTATAAGTGAGTCCACCCCTCACATTATATACAGGATCTCACATAAGTGAGTCCACCCTCACATTATATACAGTATCTTCCATAAGTGAGTCCACCCCTCACATTATATATACAGTATCTTCCATAAGTGAGTCCACCCCTCACATTATATATACAATATCTTCCATAAGTGAGTCCATCCCTCACATTATATTCAGTATCTCACATAAGTGAGTCCACCCCTCACATTATATACAGTATCTCCCATAAGTTAGTCCACCCCTCACATTATATATACAGTATATCCCATAAGTGAGTCCACCCCTCACATTATATATATATATATATATATATATATATATATATATATATCACTATGTGTGTATATATATATATATATATATATATATATATATATATATATATTTATATACACATACACAGTATCTTACATAAGTGAGTCCACCCTTCATGTTTTTGTAAATATTTTTTGTGACAAAACTGAAGAAATTACACACTGCTACAATGTAAAGTAGTAAGTGCACAGCCTGTCTAAACCTCGGCAACAAAAGTGAGTACACCACCTAAATGGAAATGTCCAAATTGGGTCCCATTAGACATTTTTCCTCCCCACTATCATGTGACCTGTTATTGTTACAAGGTCTCGGGTGTGAATGAGGAACAGGTGTCCTAAACTTGGTGTTATCACTCTTACACTTTCAAATACTGGTTACTAGAAGTTCATCATGGAAAAGAACTCTCTGAGTATCTGATAAAAGGGATTGTTGTTCTACATAAAAAATCACTGAAGGCTATAAGAAGATTGCCAAAAACCTGAACCTGAGCTGCTGCACAGTCGGTAAGACCTAACGGCAGTTTCACAGGATAGGTTCCACTCAGAACAAGCCTCCCCATAGTCGATCACATGCACAGTTGATTGCATGTGCTTTGCGTCCTATTCAGAGGTTGTCTTTTGGAAATAAACATGATTGCTACCAGCATTGCTGCAGAGGTTGAAGGGATGGGGGGTGGGAGGTCTGCCTGCCTGTGCTCACACCATAGGCCTTACACTGTATCAAATTGGTCCGCATGGCTATTGTCCCAGAATGAAGTCTCTTCTAAAGATAAAGTACAAGAAAGCCTGCAAACAGTTTGCTGAAGACAAGCAGTTTAAGGACAAGGATTACAAGAACCATGTTGTGTGGTCCAATGAGACCAAGAAAAACGTATTCGGTTCAGATGTGTTCAGGCCTGTGTAGCAGCAACAGGTGAGGAGTACAAAGGCAAGTGTGTCAAGCATGGTGGTGGGAGTGGCATGGTCTGGGGCTGCATGACTGCTGCTGGCACTGGGGGTACAGGTGACATACTGAAGCAGTACAGGAACCCCTCCATTTAGAGAATAGGCCATAAGGCAGTATTCCAACATGATAATAACCCCAAACACCTCCAAGATCACCACTGCCTTGCTAAAGAAGCTGAGGGTAAAGATGATGGACTAACCAAGCATATCTCCAGACCTAAACCCTATTGAGCATCTTTGGGGAATCCTGACAGGGAAAGTGGGGGAGCGCAACATCTATAACATCCATCAGCTCTGTGATGTTGTCATGGAGAAGTTGAAGAAGACTTCAGGACAGCTCTGGTGAACTTCACATCCAAGAGACTTAATTCAGTAAGAATAATGGTGGTCAGACAAAATATTGACACTTTGGAACCAATTTGGACATTTCCACTTAGGGGTGTACTCACTTGCCATGGTTTAGACATTAATGACTCTGTGTTGAGTTATTCCGAGGGGACACAACATTGAACACTGGTATATGTTAGGATTCGTCAGGCTGGTGGTGGATCCTCTGTGTCAGTGAGGGATTGGCGTGGACCGTACCGGTGGACCGGTTTTAAGTTGCTACTAGTATTCGCCAAAGCCCGCCGCAAAGCGGGATGGTCTTGCTGCGGCGGTAGCAACCAGGTCGTGTCCACCGGTAGCGGCTCAACCTCACTGACTGATGAGACTGGCGTGGTACAGAAAGACAAGGCAAGAGCAAGGTCGGACATAGCAGAAGGTCAGGGCAGGCAGCAAGGGTCGTAGTTAGAGGCAACAGCAGAAGGTCTGGAACACAGGCTAGGAACATACACAAAATGATTTCACTTGCACAAGGCAACAAGATCCGGCAAGGACAGGAAGGGGAAGTGGGGTTTTATGGGCATAGAGCAGATGGGAGCTAATTACACTGATTGGGCCAGGCACCAATTAGTGGTGCACTGGCCCTTTGAATCTTAGAGAGCGGAGCCGCGTGCGCCAGGACGTGACAGCCGGGGAACGGAACAGGTGAGTAGGTTGGGATGCGACCCGCGAGCGGGTGCATCCCGCTATGCGGATCGCATCCCCACCGGCAGTGTCATTGCAGCGCTCCCAGTCAGCGGGTCTGACCGATTCGCTGCAGAGAGGGGAACGCCGCGAGCGCTCCGGGGAGGAGCAGGGACCCGGAGCGCTCGGCGTAACAGTACCCCCCCCCTTAGGTCTCCCCCTCTTTTTATCTGCTTGTACCTTCATACGAGACAAGGCCATTGGGAGCGACTCTTGAGTCTCCTTCCTGATAACGGAGAAGTCCTGGGTTACTTCATCTAGGGCAGGAACTCCAGAAGAAGTGGGAATGGGGAGGGGGGGGGCAGAGGGTGAAGCTTGCCAAGGGGCAGAATGTTACCAGGAAGGGGGCTATGAGGATGCAAGATCTCTGCTTGCTTTTTGGCGAAAAAATCCGAAAAATCCTGGTAAGCCTTTGGAGGGATCGGTAAGGGTGGAACCTCAGGAGTTAGACACATGGGAGCAGATGTGAGGCATCGTTTGTGACAAGAAGGACCACAATTTTTGATCTCCCCGGTGGTCCAGTCAAGGGTGGAAGAATGACGTTGGAGCCATGGCAGACCGAGGAGGACTTCAGAGGTGCAGTTGGGCATTTCTTGGTGATGCAGTCCAATGCTCATAAGCAGGGGTTCTGTGCGGTAACGCATAGTGCAGTCCAATTTTTCTCCATTGACGGAAGAAATGTAGAGCGGCTTGACGAGACAGGTTACTGGGATGCTGAACCTATTAATAAAAGAGGCCAAAATAAAATTTCCTGCAGAACCAGAGTCCAAGAAGGCCACAGCTGAGAAGGAGGAGTTGGCACAAGGAGAAATTCCGCACAGGCACAGTGAGACGTGGAGAAACAGAATTCACATCAAGGGACGCCACTCCCACGTGAACAGGGTGCGTGCGTGTGTTTCCCAGACACGGAGGACGAATAGGGCAGTCCACTAAGAAATGTTCGGTACTAGCGCAGTACAGGCATAAATTTTTATCTCTGCGACGAGACCTCTCTTCATGGGTCATGCGAGACCGATCCACTTGCATAGCCTCCTCGGCAGGAGGCACAGGGGTAGATTGCAAAGGATACTGGGAGAGAGGTGCCCAGAGATCAAGGTCCTTTTCCTGGCGGAGCTCCTGGTGTCTTTCAGAAAAACGCATGTCGATGCGGGTGGCCAAATGGATAAGTTCAGACAGGTTAGCAGGAATTTCTCGTGCGGCCAGTACATCTTTGATGTTGCTGGATAAGCCTTTCTTGAAGGTCGCGCAGAGGGCCTCATTGTTCCAGGCTAGCTCTGAGGCGAGGGTACGAAACTGGATGGCGTATTCGCCTACGGAAGAACTTCCTTGGACTAGGTTCAGCAAAGCAGTCTCGGCAGACGAGGCCCGGGCTGGCTCCTCGAAGACACTAGGGACTTCAGCGAAGAAGGACTGGACAGTGGCTGTGGCAGGATCATTGTGGTCCCAGAGCGGTGTGGCCCATGACAAGGCCTTTCCAGACAGAAGACTAACTACGAAAGCCACCTTAGACCGTTTTTTAGGAAATTGGTCCGACAACATCTCCAAGTGTAGGGAACATTGAGACAGGAAACCACGGCAGAGTTTAGAGTCCCCATCAAATTTGTCTGGCAGGGACAAGCGGAGGCTAGGAGCGGCCACTCGCTGTGGAGGAGGTGCAGGAGCTGGCAGAGGAGATGGTTGCTGTAGCTGTGGCAGAAGCTGCTGTAGCATGGCGGTCAACTGCGACAGCTGCTGTCCTTGTTGGGCGATCTGTTGGGATTGCTGGGCGACCACCGTGGATAGGTCAGCGAGACTTGGCAGCGGCACCTCAGCGGGATCCATGGCCGGATCTACTGTTAGGATTTGGCAGGCTGGTGGTGGATCCTCTGTGTCAGTGAGGGATTGGCGTGGACCGTACCGGTGGGCCGGTTCTAAGTTGCTACTGGTATTCGCCAGAGCCCACCGCAAAGCGGGATGGTCTTGCTGCGGCGGTAGCAACCAGGTCGTGTCCACCGGTAACGGCTCAACCTCACTGACTGCTGAGACCGGCGTGGTACAGAAGGACAAGGCAAGAGCTAGGTCGGACGTAGCAGAAGGTAAGGGTAGGCAGCAAGGATCATAGTCAGGGGCAACAGCAGAAGGTCTGGAACACAGGCTAGGAACATACACAAAACACTTTCACTGACACAAGGCAACAAGATCCGGCAAGGACAGAAAGGGGAAGTGGGGTTTTATGGGCATGGAGCAGATGGGAGCTAATTACACTGATTGGGCCAGGCACCAATTAGTGGTGCACTGGCCCTTTAAATCTTAGAGAGCTGGCGCGCGCGCGCTCTAGAGAGCGGAGCCGTGCGCGCCAGGACGTGACAGCCGGGGAACGGGACAGGTGAGTAGATTGGGATGCGACCCGCGAGCGGGCGCGTCCTGCTATGCGGATCGCATCCCCGCCGGCAGTGTCAGTGCAGCGCTCCCGGTCAGCGGGTCTGACCGGGGCGCTGCAGAGAGGAGAACGCCGCGAGCGCTCCAGGGAGGAGCAGGGACCCGGAGCGCTCGGCGTAACTGTATACAGGCTGTGCACTCACTACTTTACATTGTAAGGGTATGTACACACTGCGGAATCTCCGCTCGCTGAATTCAGTGAGCGGAGAATACTTCGGCAAAAATACTTCGGCAGTAGGACCATGCGGCACTGCATCGCCACCATTCACGGCAGTGCTCGCAGACTTCCGTGCAAAGAATGAGCATGTTCTTTCTTTGCATGGAACAATTGCTGAAATTCCGCAGTGTGAACGGGTCTTGCGGAAGATCCATTCACACTCATGGCAACGTTCACTGCGCAGAATTCCACTTGTGGAATTCTGCTCACGGAATTCTGCGGGAATTCCGCAGTGTGAATGTGCCCTAACAGTCATTTCTTCAGTGTTGTCACAATAAAAGATATAGCAAAATATTTACAATAATGTGAGGGTTGTACTCATGGGGGATACTCTAAAGAATAGAAAGCCCACGGAATGTGTATGGGAGAGGAGGGGGCACATGACAGGGGTGTAGGTAGCGAGAGAAGGGGTTAATATGTTAGAGTGGAGTAATGGGTGGTGAAGGGTTAAGGTGGGAGGAGCTAGGCAGACAAGGGCACGGGGGTTTGGAGGAACAGGAAGAGGAGGAGTCAGTTTGCTGGGAGAAGCCGTGTCCCGCCTGCCCGCCCCTTTTAGATGACGATTTGGGTATGTGGGAGTCCTGGGATTATGTGGAGGCTTGGCTTCGTTCTGTCACGGCGGCGTGAGCTGGAGGGGGATTTGGAGGCATGCTAGAAGGATGATGGAGGCCCTCGTCATAATGGCCGGGGGAGAGCTGTGTTGGTAGCCAGCTAATCATGGGGGTCCCTAGTGGAAGGGACAGAGTGGGTCTCCGAAGGTGGTGCCATTGGGTCAGGTGATGGGCCACCAAAGGCAAAGAAGGGGACAGTGCCTGGACGAGAAGCTGCCTTCAGGTCCCCTTCCAGAATTGTGAGGGTTATTGATATATTTGTATGGGAGGGTGTGTTAACCCTGCATGAGGTGTTTAAAATACTGTTATTTATTTTTGTTTATTAATTATTAAGAGAGTGTAATGATGTTATATAGTGGTTACTTGTTTAATAAAACTGTAGGTCCGCTGTGGCCTTTTCAAAAAACAAAGAGTCTATGTTTCTTGGTGGGGATGGTGGTAAGTAGAGGGATTGGTCTTGGTGCAAGGGGTAGCGTAACTGTACTTTCCCTAGTCATGACAGATGCCAGAGAAACTAGCACATAAGGGGTGGAAGCATTTTATTTTTCTTCTGAACAAAACTCAAACTTTCTCCCACTCTATAACTATGTTCAGCGGTATTTCATAAAAGTAAAAGAGAATCAGTAGCCTTGACCTTGAGGGTTCTTACAATGTGTCTACAGAGGTGTAAGTCAACCTGTGTTGTTTAATACATCTTTTACTGTCGACTTTATTGAGTCGTCAAGGATTAGTGACATTCGCAGTGCTGGAAAAAGCTACAGGCCAGCTTTATTGCATTTGGGAATTCAGTGATCAATGAGGAAAACTCAGGTACAGAGAATGATTAACAGTTTTGCTGTGTAAAAATAATTTGAAATGTAATTGGAGAGCCAGGAAGGCAGTCTCTAAATCCCATCTACAAGCCACCAAGCCCCGAAGCTGCTCATATTGGGATATTTACATACAAGGTGTAATAGATTTATTATGATGTTCTGGAAACGGTCACATAGACATAAGCTATTTCTTCCAGAGAATAAACAACACACATCTGAGAATTGTATTTTGTTAGCAGAATGTATTAATATTTTATATTTATATATACCAATAAATTCAAAGAACTTGCTCAATTTGACAAGCCATTTTTTGTAAGAAGAGTCATCTATTGATAGAAAGTGTTCGGTTTCCCTGCACTGCCTCCTCAGGTGAAGTGATGCATTACGCACTCCTTATTGAAATCAGGGGCTTTACATGGACATATTGGGTCCTTCAAAAGAAGAACTGCTGTGACTTATAAATGAAGTTCCTGAATAGGGTACCCATTCTACTAACCTTCCTTACTAACTAATCATGTGTGTAATGCATGGGGACTTCTTTATATTGAGGACTTGGTTAGCGCCAAGGCTTACCCCCTTTGGCATCCACATTATCCAGTCAGTTGCATCCAGAACTAGCATTGTCCCACATTTTAGAATGAAGTTCTGCTATCATATACGTTACCGTATATGATACAGACACAAGTATCTGAGGGGTCCCATTCTAAAATAGTATATGGGCCCCTTGTCAGCTCAGCCCCTTACATGCAAACTCAATAGCTTCTACCAGCTTTTAATTCCATTTTAGGCTTGTTACCCCTAGAGACTAGACCTTTTTTTTCTACAAACAGAGGAAGCCCCCCTTGTCGGTAATTTTATGTCCCTGTCCTGCAAGTCCATGCCTCTTTTGATACATGACAATATCCTTCTGGCCTTAGAAGCAGCTGCTTGACATTGCATGCTCTTCTGTAGTCTATGATCTATATGGGCCCATGCGCAGCTGCATATATGATTTGTCCACCCCTGCCTCTACTGCTACATCTGGTACAGACTGCCTGATGTCAGCTTAGTCCTGGTCATCAACTGCTGATTTGAGGTGAATGCTTATAGATTTTTTTTTTTATCTTGGATTGAGTTTGTGAAGGAATGTTTTCTCCCCCAAGTGGAGTTTTGTTTGGAAGGGTTTATAGGGGGTTTCCTTTCCAAAGCCAGAACCTCTGAAGATCATCTAAAAACCCTTGAACAATCAGCTATCAGCTATGTATTAAAGGGGTACTCCGCCCCTATACATGTTATCCCCTGCCCAAAGGATAGGGGATAAGATGTCTGATCACGGGGGTCCCGCCACTGGGGATCCCTGCAATCTCAGCTGCGGCACCCCAGACCTCCAGTGCTCGGAGCGAACTTCGCTCCATGGCAGATGACTGTTGATGCGGGATGGAGGCTCGTGACGTCATGGTCACACTCCTCTTGTGATGTCATGACCATACCCCCTCTATGCAAGTCTATGGGAGGGGGTTTGGGCCACGCCCCCTTCCATAGACTTGCATTGAGGGTGTGTGGCCATGACGTCATGAGCGGTGTGGCCGTTACATCTGTTGCCTCTGGCGCTGCACTCAATGGGGACATCACGGGGGACCCCAGCAGCGGTATCCCCACAATCAGACATCTTATCCCCTATCCTTTGGATAGGGGATAAGATGTCCAGGGGTCCAGGGACCCCTTTAAGGTATTGGTAAATAGTGTCCATTCAATACATTAAATACCTGGTGGTGTGTTTAACTAGATTGGCCGGATGAATCACTACAGTTCACTATAAGTTTTACTATGATATATTAGGGATCTTCCATATTTCTCCTAGTGGTATGTCTCCCTGTCAGTCACATCCAGTATATGTGTAATTAAAATACCTTTTTTTCTGAACAATAATTTCAATGTTTGTTTAAAAAGCTGTTGTGACAGAATGAAAACCATTGGGGTAGACATTGACTTCTCCTCTGCCTGGCAGGTTTGATTTGGCTGGAGGCTATAGAGGCGTTTTATCCCTTTCATGTTTCTTTACAGGTGACTGCTGTTGCAACAAAGAATTCAGGGAATGCTATTTATCATAAGTTGGATAGCTGACAAAAGAAATAAAAATAAATAAATACGCTAAAAAAGTTTTTATTGAATTGAAGAACTACCAGAGTTCTAGCAAAGAGAAGATATACGACTGAGGATCCCAACCTGTCATGTTGGCTGTAACATTCTACGCTCATAGTAAGTGGTGACTATGGAGACTAGATGGATTCAAATGATTTTAAAATAGCTAATAAACATAAAACAAAGCATTCATAGTACTAAGGCTCTTGTTCACTCCTCCAGAAGAGCTTCCATTTTGGGCCCATCAAAGTATGGACACCTAAATGTCAGAAGGATTGTCTAGACTGTATACAACTGTAACCACCTCCCAGCTGTGAAGGCACGAATAGGTCTGTATGGGTTTAAGCTGTGAGATAAAAGAAACAATGTATTATGTTTGTTTGTAGTTATTTTATTTATGTTTGTTTGCTTATTTAAAAGCTTTCAGTGTATCAATTATTGGAGCAATGTTTCCCAACCAGTGTGTCTCTAGCTGCTGCAAAACTACGACTCCCAGCATGTCGCACAAATAGTATTAAAATCTCCCGACAGAGTATTGGTAAATCATGTTTCATCTGTACTTTTATTTTACATTGATGGTCTGTTATCCTCTTTCCCAACCAGGGTGCCCCCAGATGTTGCAAAACTACAACTCCCAGCATGCTGCACAAATAGTATTAAAATCTCCCGACAGAGTATTGTTAAATCATGTATCATCTGTACTTTTATTCCATATTGATGGTCTATTATCCTCTTTCCCAACCAGGGTGCCTCCAGCTGTTGCAAAACTACAACTCCCAGTATGCTTCACATAGTATAAACGTTGTGAAATAATGTTTTTATTCAAAGCTAGACAGCTCGTAACACACAGGATGAACACATCCATACTTTCATTTTACATTGATGGCCTATTACCTTGTTTTCCAACCAGAGTGTTCCAGCTGTTGCAGAACTACAATTCCCAGCATGTCAGACCATGCATAAACATCTCTGGAGAGAGCATTGTGAAATCATGTGTTTGTTCTAAGCTAATCAACTTTTGATACACAGGAAGAACACATCTCTACTTTTATTTTACATTGATGGTCTATTACCTTGTTTTCAACCAGTGTTTCTCCAGCTGTTGCAAAACTAAAACTCCCAACATGCCACACATGGGCACACATAGTATAAACATCTCCTGACAGAGTATTGTTAAATCATGTTTCATTTGAACATTAATTTTTCATTGATGATCTATTTTTTTGTTTCCCAACCAGGGTGCCTCCAGCTGGTGCAAAACTACAACTCCCAGCATACCACACATAGTATAAACATCTCCCGACAGAGTAATGTTAAATCATGTTTCACCTGTACCTTTATTTTATATTGATGATCTATTACAGTGATTCCAAACCAGTGTTCCTTCAGATGTTGCAAAACTAAAACTCCCAACATGCCACACATGGGCACACATAGTATAAACATCTCGTGACAGAGTAATGTTAAATCATGTTTCACCTGTACTTTTATTTTACATTGATGATCTATTACAGTGAGTCCTAACTAGGGTGCCACCAGCTGTTGCAAAACTATAACTCCCAGCATGTCACACATAGGCACACACATAGTATAAACATCTCCCGACAGAGTATTACTGTCATGTTTCATTAGTACTCTATTTTTACATTGATGATCTGTTACCAACTATTTTCCAAAAAGGCTGTCCAGGCATACTGGGAGTAGTAGTATTGCAACAGCTGGAGGCATTCCATTTGAAATTTCTTTGTCCATCTTGATGGATGGATTTGGTCGACGCTGGCTCCCCACCTCCTCGGGGGAATAGTTGTTCGACATGAATGTTATTTAAAGTGACCGAACAATAGTACTAAACATTTTATTATAATTGTAGAGGATCTCAAGAGTCCAGCACTCTATAAGTAAATAAAAAGAAATTCATGGGAGCATGAAATTACACATTGATGTATTTTTCCTTGCCGGTAAAGGCGTATAAATGAACTTTTCCCTGTGGACTCCTTTCTGCTTGGAGGTGACATGCAATCCGTTGATACCAATTCATTAGTGTTTCCACATTTGAAAGGAAGTTGGGGATTATAAAGTTGTCATAATTCTCAGGAACATAACAAGCAGGTGTCTATCGGAGAAGGGGGATTAGATAGGGAGAGGCTTATCTGTGGGTGTAAGTGGTGTCAGGAACAGGATACATGGAATGGAAGCCAGAGACTACAAGATACATGGACTTCAGTATAGTAGAGCTGCCATCGAGTTACATATGTATATACACATGTTTAAAGGAGAACTGGTCCCAAAAGTTAAACAGACTTGTAAATGACTTCTATATAAAAATCATAATCATTCCAGTACTTATTAGCTGTTGTATACTACAGAGGAAGTTGTGTAGTTCTTTCCAGTCTGACAACAGTGCTCTATGCTGACATCTCTGTCCATGTCAGGAACTGTCCAGAGCAGGAGAGGTTTGTTATGGGGATTTGCTCCTAACTTGGACAGTTCCTGACATGGACAGAGGTGTCAGCCGAGAGCACTGTGGTCAGACTGGAAAGAACTAAACAACTTCAGTTGATACTGGAAGGATTAATATTTGTTTAATAGAAGTAATTTACAAATCTGTTTAACTTTCTGGAGCCAGTTGATCTATCTATCTATCTATCTATCAGTGGCGTAGCTATAGAGGTCGCAGAGGTCGCCATGGCGACCAGGCCCCTTGCCATATTTGCATGATGGTCGTCTGTCGCCATCATTACTAAGTGGTCAGCACTGCTGCCAGACATTCCCGTCCAGCAGCAGCAGAGACCAGATAAGGGAAGGGCAAGGACAGCGCAGTGCATATTGCCCTGACTGTCACCTCTGCCTTGCACTGTTTTGTTAAAAAAAAAAAAAAGCAGCCCTGGCAGCTCTGCTCCCCACGGGCCCCCTTCTCTGGTGGTGCTGAAGGGGGCCTCTCTCAGTTCGGTCCCCCGGCCCCATGTAAAGTCAGCCGGGGCAGGGACACTGCCGCTTTAAGAGCAGCAGACGTCGGAAGCACACACCTGACGTCACAGTCCCTGCCCCGGCTGCGCAGGAGGAGGAAGACGTCCCGCTGCCGCCTACAGCTGCTGCATCTTCTCGCAAGGTGAGGAGGTGGACTGGAGGTGAAGAGGGTCAGAGGTGAGAGTGGCTGTGCCGGGCGCATTTTCTGGCTAGAGAAGGAGGACGGGGGGGGGGGGGGGGGGCGGTCACGAGGTTGTAAAGTAACATGGAGGAGGCCAGAAAGAGGGGTGTAAAGGTAGCATGGAGGAGGACAGAGGGGGGGGGGTGTAAAGTAACATGGAGGAGGACAGAGAGGGGGGTTGTAAGGTAACATGGAGGAGGACAGAGAGGGGGGGTTGTAAAATAACATGGAGGAGGACAGAGAGGGGGGGTTGTAAAGTAACATGGAGGAGGACAGAGAGGGGGGGTTGTAAAGTAACATGGAGGAGGACAGGGGGGCTGTAAAGTAACATGGAGGAGGACAGGGGGGGCTGTAAAGTAACATGGAGGAGGACAGAGAGGGGGGGGATTGTAAAGTAACATGGAGGAGGACAGAGGGGGGTATGTAAAGTAACATGGAGGAGGACAGAGGGGGGTATGTAAAGTAACATGGAGGAGGACAGAGGGGGGTATGTAAAGTAACACGGAGGAGGACAGAGGGGGGTATGTAAAGTAACACGGAGGAGGAAAGAGGGGGGTTGTAAATAACAAACTAGGGGAACAGCAAGATACAATCAATAGATATATGTAATCAGGAATTATCAATCGTCTCAAATCCGAACCAATGTGTAGTAGTGAACATAAGTGCTGTAATTATTAAAAACATAGGGGTTGTCCATTCAATTATTGGACAGCTCTCTTCAAAAGTAGATATAGATCCCTAAATATAATGGTCACAATCCCCATATATTAAGCCGACGCGTTTCTCCCACTCTGGCATGAGGGGTTCATCTGGGATAGGGACTAAGTTACATAAGCAGAAGCAGGCAACAATCACCTTGGTACCAAAAACTGCAGGCAATGGCAACCAGCACCAGACACAACGTGACTTAAGATCTTATAATTAGAAATAGATATCAAAGTTAGAGCATATACAGTTTAAATGAATGATAACAGAGCACTCATAGCATTATACATATAAGAGTACACATAGCAAAGCACTCATAAGAATATACATATAAGAGTGCACATAAATCCGCATAAGTCCACAAATATAGTGTTAACCACAAAGAAACCGAGACCAGGGTCCATAAATAAGGGAACAAACTATATCAATGAGATTATGTCCCCCCTGTTAGCCAATAGCATCGAAACTGAGTTCCCAGTATCAGCATGAGATACACCATAATAGGTGAATACTTAGCTCCTGCCTCGTATGAGGTTAGGTAGATGCCCAGTCGATTGTCTTATCTCCCCCAGAAGCCGATCAGAGCCCGGTCATATGGACAAGATGCGTCCGGTGAACAACATGGTTGCAGCGCTCACCAGTAGGGTCAGTTCGGCAGTTGGTATTGCTGACAACTCATGTGTTCACCTGTGTCCCTTTTATATTTCCTACCTGATTCACGGGAGGAGTCTCCTTCTGATAGCCGCACGCTGTCCAGTATTATGGAACGCAAACAGCATTCCAGCCAGTGCGCTTGCGCACATCCCCGGACTTCCGGTTTCCAGGTCGCGGCCTCCTGTGTGGAACGCAGGCAGTGCTCCAAACCCCGGCGCCTGCGCACTCCCTGGAACGCACAATGCGTCCCAGCAGAGTGTGATTACGCCACCAAATCTGTCTCCCAATCCAGGGTAACGTGTTGTAGATATATCACGTTCAGATTGATGGCGCATGCGCTCTGATAGATGTGTGACTATGGTGATTCAAAAACGGCAACAGACTTATATAAGCATAATAATAATGCACAGTACCCTTGATATAGGTGCTTTAAATAAAACTTTAAATATCTAAATAGTCTGGTTTATGATCAGGTAGGTAATATACAAAAAAGGGAGTATTTCTATTCAGGTATGGATAATCATGGGATTAATAGGTGAGTATTGTAGTAGGGAATATCTCTTTTCAGGTATAGATGGTTTTAAGGTTAACCCAAACTCCTTGTCACACAATTCCTATGTTATGTATACTATACTATCATATTATCCCAAGAGAAATATTGTCTTGTATGCCCCAGTTACATTTCTTACAAATTAAGGTCACAATTGCACCCGGGATCTTTCGTCAATGCACTGCAGATATAATAGCTCAAAGATGTATATAGATGATTAAATGATATTGAATGGCTGACAATGAATAATAAATGTGTGTTCTAGCTAGAAGATCCAGCTCGGCCACGGTTAACTTGATTATGTATCAATAAAGGAGGCAAGGGACAAATTATCGTTCAATCCCTCCGGGCTTACTGTTTTAAGTTTGAAAATCCATTTGGCTTCCCTTTGGAGAAGCCGTTTATCCAAATCGCCACCCCTACCATCCTTTTCCAATACTTCCACAACCTGGAAGGATATCTTGAAGGGGTATTCTGGATGGCAATTTCGCATATGCATCGCAAGGGGCTTTTCCCTCGAGTGTTCAATATCGCCCACATGCTCTAGTATCCTACGCCTTAGTTCCCTGATCGTCTTACCCACATATGATTTAGGACAAGGTCACGTGGCTAGATATACTACATGTGTGGTCTTACAGTTTGCATAGTAAAGTTTCTGAACTCTTGATGTAAAGTATGACCCAGGAATGTTTTAGAGGTGTTGATGTATTTACACGCTTTACAACTGCCACATTTGTATGTGCCAGTCATTTTTCTATCTAGCCACGGGACACTTTTAGTGGACGGGATGAAGTGGCTATGCACCAGATGATCCTTTAGATTTTTGCCTCTTCGGTAGGTAATCAATGGTCTTAGGCCTACAAATTTGGAGACAAAATGATATCGATCAGTCTCAAATCCAGACCATTTATTATGTACATACACTATGCACAATTAATATTTTGGTACTCTTTTATTTTTTGATATCTATTAAAAGTTATGTTTTATTATCTAGCCTAAAGGGTAATATCTTCTTGGATTTGATGTTTCAATAGGACTGGCCGTCTGCTACCTTGGGTGACCATTGACCCGACAGTTTGCAGCAACTGTGGTAACTAAATTGGCTGTTTTTGATTAGTATCTATCATCTCATATCTATCTATCTATCTATCTATCATCTCATATCTATCTATCTATCTATCATCTCATATCTATTTATCTATCTACGTGGAAAAGACCGCAGCACACAAAAGGAGTAGTTCAAAAAAACGTGAAGGTGTTTATTACACCATCAAAGAGAAAAAGAGGTGCAACGTTTCGACGGCCTCAACGCCGTCTTTTTCAACCATGCTTGAAAAAGATGGCGTTGAGGCTGTCGAAATGTCGCACCTGTTTTACTCTTTGATGCTGTAATAAACACCTTCACGTTTTTTTGAACTACTCCTTTTGTGTGCTGCGGTCCTTTCCATGTGGATCTAACTGGACTCCCCGACCAGGATTCCCATGACGGCGTGCACCTAATTTACGAATTGTTTTTTTCTGCAGTGGTGCTGCTCTTTGGACTACTTTATCTATCTATCTTTCTATCTATCTCTCTATCTCATATCTATCTATATCACATCTATCTATCTTTCTCATATTTATCTATCTATCTCTCTATCTCATATATATCTATCTATCTATCTCATATCTATCTATCTATCTATCTATCTATCTCTCTATCTCATATCTATCCTTCCTTTCCATCTATCTATTCTATGCACATATAGAGTGAGATCATCCCACAGCAGACAATCAGGTCTTGTAATATTTCCAGACTTCCACCCATTATAAAAACCTCCGATTTCTCCACCGCGGATATAGCTGCAGATTATTTCCCATACATAGGCATCTGGCACTTGGTGTCGGGTTCTGTTGAATGAAATATGACCGTGCAGTATGCAGTGCGCCTGTTGTTTTTATTGGCGATTGAGTCGTTTTAAGATAAATGTTTATATTTTCTCATTTCTACAAATGGTATAATCAGATGTTTTGGCAGCGCAGCGGCCATTTTTGTTTTCTGGATTCTCTTTTTTTCCCTCCATAAACGCTGTGATGATTACAATGCCTCATTAAGTCAACTTGGAATTTATTAGGGGAATCATTTAAGCCAATGTGACAGTGTCTCTTCTGATCTGTTTTAGACACAATGCTTTGGAGCAATGTTTTTCCTTGATTCGTTTCCTAGTTTTCTCCTCCATCCATAGACTGGCAGGTTTGTCTTCATGCCTAATGAATGTATTGAGGGCCCGGAGTCTGTGTAGGCTGCGGGCGGTTACCAACTTGTTTGTGCATTAAGCCGGCTGCGTCTATTAAAGCCAGGAATTAACAGAGTCATCTGAAGTTTATTTATACAGCATTTTATCGCAGCCAATTCAATCAACGTATCCCCGACTCCTATTGTTTCCTTCTAACACAGTGGTCTCAAACTGTGGCCCTCCAGATGTTGCAAAACTTCAACTCCCAGCATGCCTGGATCAGGGCTCCGGTGGGAAATATGAAATTAGATTGCCATACTTTCATATTTCTGTGAGTCAGCCCGCTCCACTCCCTGGCCACATGCCCGCATCTATAACCCGCCCGCTAGCTGTAGGAAGACCATCCATTATGCCCCTCCCATAGACATGCATTGAGAAGTCATGGCAAGGGGCCTCTGGCGCTGCACCCGATGCTCAAAGCAAACGCCGGGTTCAGCAGGGAGATAGCGGGGGTCTCCAGTGGTGGGACCCCTGCGATCAGACATCTTATCCCCTATCGTTTGGATAGGGGATAAAATGTCTAGGGGTGGAGAACCCCCTTAAGCCAGGTTTGACCTTTGCAAACTACAAAGTGAAAATTGAAAATTGCTCAGGTAGGGGTGATTGGTATTTTATGCTTACCCACAAAAGTCACACAAAAATTGCTTAGGCGCACATGAGACTTTTTGTGCTACTTTCGTAAGCAAAGAAACCTCTAAATCCCTTGATAAATTTCCCTCTATGTCTTCTACATAGACTTGTAGGACTGATTGGAAGAGGATTAATTTACTGACTGGCCAGTGTTCAGTGTTGAGGTGAAATTTATCCTCAATGAGAAGGTCAATTGCCATAACAATAGAATTGGGGGGGGGGGAAGGGGGGTCAGAGAGACCATGTACTTTATTGAACATGACAGAAGACTTTACGTGTGCAATGCGCAGGTATAAAGCCTACTGTCTATTGTGGAGGGTACAGTCATTGGCTGCTCTTACCTGGACATGTTATAGGAATAGCTATGGCCACAGAGAGAGAGGAAGATCTTCCAATTATAGTACATCAGCAGGATGGTCATATCCACATTTCTATATGTATGTTCACCGATACCTGAATGATACTCTACTGGAACGTTGCATCAGCTGCACCAGAAACACAACCATTCAACAATGTTGCGCTGACCTCCATGATCACCAGATCTAAGACCTTATGACTATATAAAGGACTTGGTGTATAACCCACACCCCCAGCCACACAATCTGTATAACCTGATACAATGAATCACGGAAACACTGGACTCCAAATCCGAGGAGATACAGGCCGCATCTGGAGAGAACTGGACTACATCTGCCATGTTACCAATGGAAATCACTTTGAACATTATAGTGTAAAGATAAAACTCGGATAGATGGGTAGATAGATAAATAGTCCAAAATAGAAGCGGCACATCCACAAGAAGATTAAATGCAGATTGGGTACAAGCACAAATAGGAGCCTCTGCGTTCTGGGTCCAACTTGTAAATAGTAGATAAAAGGCAGCACTCCAGTTGTAGAGAAAATAAACTTAGTGTTTTATTCCATGATGTACACAACGTTTCAGCAGTCTCTCACCGTACTTGAAAATGGTGGTGAGAGACTGCTGAAGCGTTGTCTACATCATGGAATAAAACACTAAGTTTATTTTCACTACAACTGGAGTGCTGCCTTTTATTTTCTAGATAGATAAATAGATAGATATTATATATCTATAGATAGATAGATAAGAGATATATAGATAAATAAATAGATAGATATGAGATAGATATGAGATAGATATTAGATAGATAGATATGAGATAGATAGATATGAGATAGATAGATATGAGATAGATAGATATGAGATAGATTAGAGAAAGATAGATATGAGATAGATAGATAAATAGATAGATATGAGATAGATAGATATGTGATAGATAGTGTTACTCACGAATATTCGCAATTCGAATATTATTCGCGAATATCGCATATTCGCGAATTCGCGAATTTCGCGAATATAGCGCTATATATTCGTAATTACGAATATTCGTTTTTTTTTTTGTTTTTTTTTCTTCACAGTACACATCACAGTGATCACCCCTCTCTGCTTCCAGCTTGTGTGGTGTAAAGAAGGCTGTAATACTACTGTGTGAGACTGGCGTGCGTAAATTCGCATATGCGAAAATTAGCATATGCTAATTTTCGCATATGTGAATTTGCGCGTATGCTAATTTTGTATGTGCTAATATTCACATATGTTAAATTTCGCATACGCGAATATTCGTATATGCGAAAATATAACGAGAATATAACGAATATGCGAATATTCGCGAATATATGACGAATATTCGTCCATATATTCGCGAATATTCGCGAATTCGAATATGGCCTATGCCGCTCAACACTAGTGATAGATAGATATGAGATAGATAGATATGAGATAGATTAGAGAAAGATAGATATGAGATAGATAGATAAATAGATAGATATGAGATAGATAGATATGTGATAGATAGATAGATATGAGATAGGAGATAGATAGAAAGATAAATAGATAGATAGATAGATAGATATGAGATAGACAGATAGACATAGATAGATAAATAGATAGATAGATAGATAGATAGACAGATATAGATAGATAGAAGATCTTCTCATGTTAAAGAAAAACTGTCAGCCAGGTTCACCCACACTAAGCCCAATACACTAGGTTATAGTTTGGGTGAACAGGAATCCAATGAGGAGTCACTTACTTTTCTCTCTCCAATTGTCACTGAGTTATGTCCCCGTAAATTTCCGTTGTTTGTCCCTAGCATTGCGCTTCAAGGCGTACGGAGGGAGAAAAGTAAGTGACCCTCATGTTTACCCAAACTATAACCTACTGTATTGGGTTTAGTGTGGGTGAACCTGGCTGACAGTTCTCCTTTAATAAATTTGTGTTATGTTCTCTCCGCAATGAATACGGAGGCTATAATTTTGCACCATCCTTTCTAAATCACCCTGTATATTTGCATTAGATCTGAATATATAAATGTGATTTAATTTCCAGAGACACCACAGCTCTGGGCACATGAATAAATGTCACATATAGGATACAGTCAGGAGTGAGTGGGTCTGTAGTAAACAACATAGTATTTTACAAATGGATATCACTAAATTGAATAGAATTTGTGTATCTTTACCTCCTTAAGGACATTGCAAGTAAATTTACATCCTGGTGCCCTGGTACATAACGCACCAGGACATACATTTACGTCCTGTACATGAAAAAAGCGCAGGAGCCGTGCTCGCTCCATGCACGGCGATCCCGATGATGTCCACCATTAACCCTTAAGATACCACGCTCACTGCTGATCACAGCACCTAAAGCAGTTGCAATATATGTTGAGATTCATCAGACAACCCCCAGCAAGGTTCCGCTGAGCTCCATGGCCGAGTCCAATGATCCTCTTGTATGGTCTGCCTTCTGGCAGACTATACAAGTAGATCCCTGATGATACTGATCAGTTCTGTGGCATCACATAGTAGTGAACAGTAAAAGCAGTTTCCAGTGGGAACTTAATTTTTTTTTAACAGCAACTGCTTAATAATCTGGCACATCTTAAACTGTGTGCTCGGGCTGCAAGCAAACAACAGTTTTTTCATTTTTTTTGGGCACAATTTAAGCCTGGCCCCTTGCCTGCCTATTTATCTGAAGCCACACTCTTTTTATTATTTGGTGCACATGACAAGGGAAAATGTGTGTTGCAACAGTTTTTTAACCAATCAGGCTAAAATTACACACAAAAGCAAGCACATTCATTTTTGAATACCCGCCCCACTCCCCCACAATAGCGATAACAGAAGCTTTTTTTTTTTTTTTTTACAAATTCTAAAAGTAGAAATATACTGTGCCACCAAAAAATAAGTGAACACCTTTTATTATTACTAGGTTTGATCCCATATAATGGATAACATGCAATTTGCATAGAGAAACATTCATACAAGTTTTTTCAAGTAAGTTTGACATATTTATGCTATGCTATGTTAAATGGAAAGGTTTAGGAACAATACCCTATTCGGACTGTTGAAATTTTGTAGACTGGAAAGAGATATCAAAACGGGTGTAAGGGAAAAGCAGAGCAGGATCAAATCACTTCTTTCACTGCCCAAGAAATCCTGTAAAATGAGAAGTAGAGTCAGATTGGTTGCTGTGGGCAGCTATGCCACCTTTTTGTTGGATTAGTTTTGATAAATCTCCCCTATTGAGTTGTATAGAAGGTAAAAACATAAGATGTCTGATCGTGGGGGTACCACCACTGTGGACCACCGCGATCTCCCTACTGCACCCGGCATTCATTTAGAGCGTCAGGTGCAGAGCCAGAGGCTCGTGATGTCATGGCCGCGCCCCCTCAATGCAAGTCTATAGACTCGCATTGAGGGGGCGTGGCACGAGTGGGACGTCACGAGCCTCCAATCCGTAATGCCAGTCATCAGGCACGGAGCGAAGTTTGCTTTGTGCACCGGATGTCTGGGGTTCCCGTAGCCGAGATGCCACCGCTAAGGCCCCCGTGATCAGACATCTTATCTGATGTCTAGGCGTAGAGTACCCCTTTAAGGCTAAGTTTCCACGCAGGTTTTTGTCAGGCATTTTTTGGGGATATCTACCACTGCAGTTTTTGAACCAAAGCCAGAAGTGTATACAAATGGAATTGGAAATATAAAGGAAGGACTTATACTTCTCCTTCCTGTTGGATCCACGTCTGACTTTGGCTCAAAAATGGCAGTGGGTGTGATGCGGGGCAGATGGAATTACCCTAGGGGCAGATGGCATTAACCCCTTGTATTTGTGACGCCAGGGCGTGGTTTATTCTCAATACCACCTGAAGGTAAACTGCTGGATCCTGGCCTTGGCACGGGGGCAATAATGACTCTGATGCCAAGTTACGGACAATGGTAGCTTTACTGAGTGACAGATGGAACAGTCTATACAGTTCAGCCAGGCCCACGGAGGTGACCAGTGACTTCAGAGACCTTAAGGGCTTACTGGGACTTAAGTAGATTTGGACAATTTTAGTGCAGGCCACTTTGACTTGACAATAGATGACTGTGTGACTTACTTGACTTGACTTGAGACTGATTAAGCTGTGACTGTAGCTTACATGTAGACTTGAAGACCTGTGGTTGCAGGACGGACTTGAGGCCTCCTATGGACTCCAGACACACTCTGGGACTTGACCGCACTGGACCTCAGAAGACTTAACTTGAATCAAGAGCATAAGGGAGAGAGCTAGCTCAACCCAGGGTTTATATAGGGGAGACTAGGAGGGTCCCATAGGTCACCCTTAGGTCACATGGTCACTGATTCCTCACGGGGTTACACTCACATGACAACTGGTGATCACTTCTTCTTATTCTTAAAGCAATAACACTCTTATATACATTTTATAGTATAACACATGGCAGAAAATATATATACTTAACCCGATAACGACCACGGACGAGTATAGACGTCCAGGTTGGCGGGCGTTCCCGCACCTGGACGTCTATACTCGTCCATTATTCTGGTGGATGCTGCCCAGTGCACCCACGAGATCGCGGCAGGGACTCGGCTGTATCACAAAGCCGGGACCCTGCTGCACTGCCAGGACCGAAGTAAACTTCGGTCCCGGCAGTTTTAACCCTTACAGCTGCGGTCGGAAGTGACCGCGGGCTGTAAGTGTTATGACAGAGGGAGGGAGCTCCCTCTGTCACTCCTGCAGCACCCCGCATCGCGATCGCGGGGTGCTGCGTGTAATACGCGGCTGGCCGGGGCCTGCCGCACTGCTGGGAGTGAAGTTCACTTCACTCCCGGCAGTTTAACCCTTACAGCCGTGGTCAGAAGTGACCGCGCGCTGTAAAGAGTTCTGACAGAGGGAGGGGGCTCCCTCTGTCTCCTCTGCAGCACCCCGCAGCGCGATCGTGGGGTGCTGCTTCATACCTGGGCAGCCGGGGATCCTACAAAGACCCCCAGGTCTGCCCTGGGTATTGCCTGAAAGGACGTGCCAGAGGCACGTCCTAATATGCTGCCTGCTAGTGAAAACTGGCAGGCAGCATATAACGGCAATGCTTTGGAATACTAAGTATTCCAAAGCATTAAAAAGTGTAAAAATAAATAAATAAAATAAAAGTGTAAAAATAAATAAAAATGTAATAGAAGTGTAAAATAAATAAATAAATAAAATATATATATATATATATATATATATTATATATATATATATATATATATATATATATATATATATATTAAAAATACATTTATTAAATGAATCTAATTTTAAAAAATGCATAATGTGTAGGATCGCATTGGCGGACATCCCCAGCATGTAATATGCTGCAGATGTCCACCATGTGATCCTACACATTATGCAGCAGTCACGGTAATGAGCTCCCTGCTGCGGATGGGTAGCTTTGTGTGTCCACTCATAGCGGCGGATTTTCCGCCAGCAGTCATGAGCGGACACACTGAGCTACCCAGCCGCAGCAGTGATGAATATATTCGCCATGAGCGGGTGCTTATTCCCACAACATGGCGGATATATCCATCAGGAGCCTTAACTGTCACAGACAGACGCGTTATACTGCCAGCCGATCAAGGACCAATCAGAGTGATCCCTGGTCCAGCCAATAACTTGTAGGGGTGCGGTATATAAATGGGGTCACTTGTGGGGGTGGGGGTACTGTTCTGCCCTGTAAGCCAAATGGCGCTCCTCTCCTTCTGAGTCCTACCACGCGGCCAAGGAACCATATATGGCCAAAGCGGGGGTATTTCCGAACATGGGACAAGCAGCTAAATAAAATATAGGGTGCATTTCAATATCAGAAGTGATGTACAAAAAATATGCCCCCCAAATGATGCATTTGTGAAAAATTGCAAATTTCGAATTTTTAACACTGACTTTGTAATAATTCCTGCCAAAAAACTATGGTGTTAAAATACTCACTGTACCCCCTAGCGAATACCTTGAGGGGTCTAGTTTTTAAAATGGGGTCACTTGGGGGGTGTTCCTATGTTCTACTACCTTTTAATTTCTGCAAACCTTGCATAGCACACAAAAAAAGATGTACTTTTCAAATTTTCAAAATTTTCAAAATTTCAAGTTAAATTGTTAGGCTTCTAACGAATTTAAAATGTTAATTAAAAACAAAAAAATGATGTCAAAATAAAGTAGACATCTGAAAGTATAAGTCTCATAAACTATTTGGTCAGTATGTATAAATTTATGCAACCTATTAGTGTTAAAATAGCAAAAAATCTTAATTTTTTGTAAAAATTTCATGATTTTTTGCATTGTAAAAAAAAAACTACAAATGATATCGGCTTACTTTTACTATGTACATGAAGGACAACTTGTGACAAAAAAACAATGTCAGAATTATCGTGATTGGCAAAACGTTACCAGAGTTATTCTCTAATAAAGACAGACATCCCCGATTTGAAAAAACAGGCCTGGTCTTTCAGGGGCGTACAGGTTTATTTGTATTGGTCCTTAAGGGGTTAAGGGTACAGTTGTCAGGGGCTCGGGGGACACTGCAGGGAGGCTGCCTGACAGGGCAGAATGGGTACAGGGATATAACTCCTGTACTGGGCCACCACAGCAGTTTTCCCAAAAAAACGGCAGAAAAAAATCTTTGTGGAAACCTAGCCTAAAACTGTCAATCCTCGGCTGCTCGCCACCAAACCCAATATGTCTCTAGAACCAACACTAGGTCCAGAACAGTTCAACTGATCAAAAATATTCAGATACCAACATGATGCTACATACATATACACACCCATCAATTATTTCAACAAAAAATAGGATTTGATTCATAAATCAGAAATTCATCCCTTACAAATCCTATAAATAACCAATACATAGGCACAATTTCTGTTGCAGCCTTTCTAGAGGTTATCTGCTTTGGGCAATCATTATTTGCTAGAATTGTCCTGCAGGGCTCCTGCTGATGGGAACAGTGTTCCTGCTGTGGAAAAAGTGCAGGAACTTTGTTCTCATGCCTTCCTGACATACTTGTGTCCTGTATGTGGCCCCGTACACTTGATCTGACATACAGATATAGAAGTTATATAGTGACTTAGCTCTGGTAGCAGAAAATATCTTTTAGGTCAGCAACTACTGATGCTATAAAGAGCTCAAAGAGAATCAAGTAATATAAGTGCAGCTTTAAGATGTCTGATCTGGATTACACTTCATTTAATTAATCATTTTATGGATTTGTACTGTGAGTAAAGTGGGTAAGATTTTTTTTTTATATTTATTCTTTAAGAACATGTTGAATGCATTACATAATTCCAGTCATTAGATATTATAGACCACTAAAAAATTACATTCTGATTGATGTAGATATTACATATAATATTCAAATTAATTAAAAAAAATTATCGTACAAATTGAAACATTTTAAGTGGCCAGTACTCTTCATGGCTTTGATAGTTCCTACAGTAGTGCTCAGAGGCCTAACTATAGGGGGTGCAGAGGTAGCAGTTGCTACAGGGCCCTGGCACCTAAGGCGTCCCCAAGGCACATATGCCCCATAAGAGACCAGTATTATAAATGGCACATGGGGCCTCTGTTGATTTTGCATTGGGACCCAGAAGCTACAAGCTACACCACTGCTAGTGCCACCTGCAGGATAGGAGGCTCATGGGCAAAACTGCCAAGGAATGTAACAGTCAAAGAGTCCATATTTTTCCAGAAGTGAGGCTCGGTGACTGACTGTATATGTGAAAGGAAAGATAATAGGTGAGATGCTGGTCATGTATTGTATCATCTTAATGCTGATGGCATTGCCAGTGAATCAGGGCTTCTTTTTAAATTATATAATAGATGGCAACTAAAGGGGTATTCTCGGTTCATACATTTTATCCCCTATCCAAAGGATAGGGGATAAGATGTATGATCGTTGGGGTCCCACCACTGGGGACCACCTGCGATCCCGATGCAGCCTTTGGCATTCTGTGTCGGGAGCTGCCTCCGAGACGGGGACGTGATGTCACAGCCACACCCCCTAGTGACGTCATGCCACACCCCCTCCATTCATGTCTAGTTGTGTGGCTGTGATGTCACGTCTCAGCCACACTCCTAGTGATGTCACGCCATGCCCCCTCCAATCATGTCGTCTAGGGGTGTGGCTGTGATGTCACGTCTCAGCCACACCCCTAGTGATGTCACGCCACGCCCCCTCCATTCATGTCTAGTTGTGTGGCTGTGATGTCACGTCTCAGCCACACTCCTAGTGATGTCACGCCATGCCCCCTCCAATCATGTCGTCTAGTTGTGTGGCTGTGATGTCACGTCTCAGCCACACCCCTAGTGATGTCACGCCACGCCCCCTCCATTCATGTCTAGTTGTGTGGCTGTGATGTCACGTCTCAGCCACACTCCTAGTGATGTCACGCCATGCCCCCTCCAATCATGTCGTCTAGTTGTGTGGCTGTGATGTCACGTCTCAGCCACACCCCTAGTGATGTCCCACCACACCCCCTCCATTCATGTCTAGAGGTGTGGATGTGATGTCATGTCTCAGCCACACCTCTAGTGATGTCACGCCACGTCCCCTCCATTCATGTCTAGTTGTGTGGCTGTGATGTCACGTCTCAGCCACTCTCCTAGTGATGTCACGCCATGCCCCCTCCAATCATGTCGTCTAGTTGTGTGGCTGTGATGTCACGTCTCAGCCACACCCCTAGTGATGTCACACCACGCCCCCTCCATTCATGTCTAGTTGTGTGGCTGTGATGTCACGTCTCAGCCACACTCCTAGTGATGTCACGCCATGCCCCCTCCAATCATGTCGTCTAGTTGTGTGGCTGTGATGTCACGTCTCAGCCACACCCCTAGTGATGTCCCACCACGCCCCCTCCATTCATGTCTAGAGGTGTGGATGTGATGTCATGTCTCAGCCACACCTCTAGTGATGTCACGCCACCTCCATTCATGTCTAGTTGTGTGGCTGTGATGTCACGTCTCAGCCACACTCCTAGTGATGTCACACCATGCCCCCTCCAATCATGTCGTCTAGTTGTGTGGCTGTGATGTCACGTCTCAGCCACACTCCTAGTGATGTCACGCCATGCCTCCTCCAATCATGTCGTCTAGTTGTGTGGCTGTGATGTCACGTCTCAGCCACACCCCTAGTGATGTCCCACCACGCCCCCTCCATTCATGTCTAGGGGTGTGGATGTGATGTCATGTCTCAGCCACACCTCTAGTGATGTCACGCCACGCCACCTCCATTCATGTCTAGTTGTGTGGCTGTGATGTCACGTCTCAGCCACACCCCTAGTGATGTCCCACCACGCCCCCTCCATTCATGTCTAGGGGTGTGGATGTGATGTCATGTCTCAGCCACACCTCTAGTGATGTCATGCCACGCCACCTCCATTCATGTCTAGTTGTGTGGCTGTGATGTCACGTCTCAGCCACACTCCTAGTGATGTCACACCATGCCCCTTCCAATCATGTCGTCTAGTTGTGTGGCTGTGATGTCACGTCTCAGCCACACTCCTAGTGATGTCACACCATGCCCCCTCCAATCATGTCGTCTAGTTGTGTGGCTGTGATGTCACATCTCAGCCACACCCCTAGTGATGTCCCACCACGCCCCCTCCATTCATGTCTAGGGGTGTGGATGTGATGTCATGTCTCAGCCACACCTCTAGTGATGTCATGCCACGCCACCTCCATTCATGTCTAGTTGTGTGGCTGTGATGTCACGTCTCAGCCACACTCCTAGTGATGTCACACCATGCCCCCTCCAATCATGTCGTCTAGTTGTGTGGCTGTGATGTCACGTCTCAGCCACACCCCTACTGATGTCATACCACGCCCCCTCCATTCATGTCTAGTGGTGTGGCTGTGATGTAGATGTAACGGCAATAAAGTCGATGTGACGGCAATAAAAATAAAAACAAAATTATGCACACCCTCAGTATTTGTGTGTTGCACCCCATGTGAAATAGAGCATCATAGGCATAAATATGTTGACTGCACAGTATTTGGCTTTTGCTGGAATCTACTCTAGAAGCATTTAAGTTTGTTGTAACCTTTTGGATAACTATTTCCCATGGCAGCATGTCAGGAAAATGTCTGACAGTCTCAATGGACAAAAGAAATCCAATGTATACCTCATCTGATGCAGGGCCATATTATAGAAAGGGTAGCAATCTGAAGGGGCTCCCGGAACTTGTTCCCTCGATCAAAACTTCTGATGTGTTGCTATGACATATCAAAATATTTATAAAAAAAAAAAGATGTAATAAAAAAGTTAAATATAATATATAGTGAAGGAAAAAAATATTTGATCTCCCTGATTTTGTATGTTTGCCCACTATCCAGTCCGTAATTTTATTGTCAATAAAGCCCCTGACTGTCTGTGCTCATATACAACGGCCTTCCAACGGCCTCCCAACTAAAATGTTGTTACACAGGACGGTTATTTTGGTGCAAGTTGCACCAAAAGTATTAGGGGCTCATTTACACTATGGAGTTATTCCGAACAGAACTCTATTTGCGTACTATAGAATTGTTGCCACACGGAATGGGCGCTTATTGCACACAAAATTTATCCATGGAAATAAGCATCGGAATCAAAAATCTCATAGAACAAATGGGATTACACAGCAGATTGTTCATTCTTTTGGCAAAATCCAGATCAGTGGTGGAAATTCCGCAACTGTGCAACATAATTTCATTGACAGCAATGGGAAGCTGCTGCAAACTGATTTTACTCTTTTTCTGAGCAAAAAATCCTGGGAATTTTTCTGTGTGATCAAGGCCCTGCACAACCGATACAAAGAGGAGTGGAAAATCTGCTGAAGAATCACCTTGTATGAATAAGGCCTTATAGAAAATGCTCCAAGATAAACTGTACCATTAGTAGAAAATCTTACAAAAACCGATGCCATTTCCAAAATTCTGTCAGTTTTGAGATGTAAAAATATTTGACCCTGAAGGCATATTTAAAAAAAAATAAAAAATCTTGTAAAATATCCATCTTTAAAGAGCACTCCATGTTTAAGGCAAAAGAAGCTCCTGTCTGCCACTAAATCTCTTAAGATTTTTTTCCCGTTACCATGGCGACATCTGTTCATTATCCCAAGTATTTTAAACTCGAAATGACATCTTTTCATCTAACAAACTAAATTACAAAAGTTGATGGAAAAAATGTCCTTTCACCTCTAAATTGCTACTTGTATCACTGAATAATCAAAGTCGGCGTGAAACAAAGCGCTGACTGATCAAGTGACTTTGAAAACGGCGCACTTCAAGTCATCCGACTGGTTGACTTCACGCTGAGCTCCATATTACACAAGTGAAAATTCTAATATTTGGTTTCATATATTTATTCATCAGGCTGGCACTTCATTAAACACAAAAATAAAACCCACTAAATTGGTTCAGCCCGGGTTACTTGGTGCAGATGGAGTTGAGTTGCCCAGATGCCTCCTCACTACTTCAACCCTGTGCTCTTTTTACATCTTCAAGGCACCAGTTGTTTTGAATGGGAAATAAAGTTATCAGAGACTCCAAGATGCCTTTTCTATGTCATTAAAGTGTAAAGTGGTACTCCGGATTCAAAAATGTATCCCTTCTCCTAAGGATAGGGGATAAGTTTAAGATTGCAGTGGGTCCAGCCGCTGGCTTCCCCCCCATGATTTTCCCTACGGAGCCCGGCTCTCTTTCTAAATGGTGCGTGACGACCACTGCACGAAACGGCGGCAGACACCCCTCCTCAATGCAGCTCTATGGGCGAGTTGAAGATTGCCGAGTTCAGCGATCTGGCTTTCCCATAGAACTGCGTTGAGGTGGTGTGTTGGTTGCTGCTTTGTACGGTAGTCGAACACCCCCCATTTATGAGGAGGGCCAGGGCCCTTGCATGGGGGGGGGCTATTGGGCCAATGGTTGGACCCTCCACGATCTGAAACTTATCTCCTGTGCTCAGGATGGGGGATACATTTTTGTATCCCAGCGAACCTCTTTAAGGAAAAGAGAGGAAAAGCACTCCAAAGTGTAACTCAATAATAGGAACACATTCCATGCACACGTTGTCAGTTGAATTCTGCTGCACAGTGCACACAGAATTTCAACAGCAGAGCTTTTGATGCTGAAATTCATTGACTGGAAGAATAAATGTTCTTTTGGTGGAATAATGGCCATGGGTACGGCTATGGGTACAGACAATGTCCATATGGTCCCAGACCAGAGTTTCTCTTGAAAAAGATTATTTGGGGTGCATAGACCCTAAATTTATAAATTATATTTATTCTGAAAGATCAGTTGATGTTGGCTTTGACTACCAACAGAAAAAAAAAATCAGATAAGGTATCTTAAATGTATTTACATAAACATTTATGTGGCCCCAAATATCAGGCTGAGGAATCAAAATCGACCGGTGACTGACGCATTTCTATTCTCTTTTTTAATATACATTCCACTTTGCCTGAGAAGGCGTGATACTCTAGTCAGAGATCATAAGCGCATCACAAGAGCCTCTTTGCTTTCTCCTGGTACCTGCAAGGGCCTCCAGCCAGGGCCAGTACATTTTGGCTTCCATATGACTTCACTGTTCAGATATTCATCCTTTAATACTAAGTACTACTATTACCTTACTACACATTTGTACTAGTGTTGAGCGCGAATATTGGAAATGCAAATTTTTACCATGAATATCTGCACTTCGCGATTTTGCTTATTTTTACAATATGGCGCTATATATTTGTAATGACAAATATTTGTTTTTGTTTTTTTCTTTACAGAACATATCCCAACAATGATGTGTACTAAGTAAAAAAAAAAAAAAAGTGATCATCCCAACCTGTTTCCAGCTTGTGGTCCAAAGAAGGCTCCAATATTATTTACTGTGTGAGTCGGAGTGGAGTGCGAATATTTTGTATATGCGAATATGCTAATATTCATGAATATCACCACTTCCAGAGGACACTGATCCCTCCCTTCTTTTAGGTGAAAAATATATTTACGCACTATACAAATTTCATTACGAACTTTCGCATGGGGAAAAAAAGGGAACGAACATAGTGAATATGCGATTATTGCGAAAATAGGACGAATATTTATCCGAAATATTGTGAATTCGAATATGTTGCTAATTACTAATTTGTACCCACCAACCGGTGAAGATTCCCTTATTGTTGCATAGTCAACTCAAGACTGTTCTCTTAACAAAAGGCTAGATATAAGTCCGCTTTATATCCCTCCACATGCACCTGCCTGCACCATGGCTAGCAAGTGATACCTCCTCAAATGCCCCATTTCTTTATTGTGAGAGACTATTTCCATTAAAGTCAGTGAAGCATTTCTCCTGACAAATCATTCTACTGTTCTGCTAAATGTGTGTCTGCAATATTGCATGATGAATACAATAGGGACCCCATTTACCATCCACCAGACAAATCACACGGGGTGTGCCCCAGGGAGCAGAGACTCAACATCAGTGCACCCCTCCTCTATCACTGCTGTGACAACCAAGGAAGTGCCCCATGACCATAGGACCCACTTCTTATGCCATGATACCAATCATGGTGACCATAAATACCACAAGTCTCTGCTGGTCCTGGTGTCACCATCATCTATCTATCTATCTCATATCTATCTATCTATCTCATATCTATCTATCTATTTCCTGTCTATCTATCTATCTCATATCTATCTATCTATCTATCTATCTCATATCTATCTATCTCATGTCTATCTATCTCATATCTATCTATCTATTTCATGTATATCCATCTCATATCTATTATCTATCTATCTCATATCTATCTATCTCAGAGGTGTAGCGTGGGGGGTGCAGGGGGGGCGGCTGCACCGGGCGCAACAACTGGGGGGGCGCGCTCGCACTCGCAGCTCTCTGCCCCTGCCTGGCTCACTCACTCTCTCTGCAGTGCTGGCTGTGCGAATCCGATCCGAGCCGTCCGGTCGCCGCCCACTGTGGAGGCAGTGGCGGATCCAGGGGGGGGGGAAACGGGGCAATTGCCCCCCCCCCCACCCGAGATTGTTGCCCCTCTTCCTGAACTATCACATGGTGGAGCGGGAGCTTCAGCTTCGGCTGTCCCGATCCACCACCCCTTTCTCACGCCCGTCACCTTGCTATCACAGGCCGTGGCTGCTCCATTCCTACAGTCAGTGAGAGCCAATCACAGCAGGCGGGCGCGATGACATCACATCATCGCGCCGGCGCCCGGAGATCACGTCCCCACGGCTCTCACTGACTGCAGGAATGCAGCAGCCGCAGCGTGGGAGAAAGGTGACAGGCGTGAGAGAGGGGAGGGGGGAGCAAATTATAAGTGAGAGGGGCAAATGATGAGTAAGGGGCACATGTCAGGGGGCATTATATGTAGGGGCACATGACAGGACCCCCCCCCTGTCATGTGCCCCTCATATATAATACCCCATGTCCTGTGCCCCTCACATATAATGCCCCCCCTGACATGTGCCCTTCACATATAATGCCCCCTGTCCTTCCCCCTCAGGGGGCATTATATAGGAGGGGCACAGGACATGGGGCATTATATGTGAGGGGCACAGGACAGGGGACATTATAAGTCAGGGTCACATGTCAGGGGAGCATTATATGTGGGGGCACATGACAGGCGGCATTATATGTGAGGGGCACATGTCAGGGGGCAATATATGTGGGGGCACATGACATGACAATGCACATATAATGCCTTACTTATAATACCCAAAGTCATGTGCCCATCACTTAAAATACCCGCTGTCCTGTGCCCCTCACATATAATGCCCCCCTGTCATGTGCCCCTCACATATAATGCCCCCCCTGTCATGTGCCCCCCCACATATAATGCCCCCATCATGTGCCCCCCCACATATAATGCCCCCTGACATGTGCCCCTCACATATAATGCCCCTCTTATAATGCCCCATGTCCTGTGCCCCTCACATATAATGCCCCCCTGTCATGTGCCCCTATTATATATTACCCCATGTCCCGTGCCCCTCACATATAATGCCCCCTGCCCTGCCCCCTCAGCGGGCATTATATGTGAGGGGCACAGGACATGGGGCATTATATGTGAGGGACAAAGGACAGGGGGCATTATAAGTCAGGGACATATGTCAAGGGGGCATTATATGTGCATTATATCAGCATATGACAGGGGGGCTGTCCTGTGCCTCCACATATAATGCCCAATGTCCTGTGCCCCTCACATATAATGCCCCCTGAGGGGGCTGGACAGGGGGCATTATATGTGAGGGGCACAGGACAGAGGAAATTATTATTATTATGTGGGGGAACAGGACGGGTTATAATTATTATATGTGGGGGCACAGGATGGGGCATTATTACTGTAAGTGAGGGGCAAAGAGTGTTTTGCATTTCAGAGGTATAGTAATTCAGAGGTAAACAATACATGTGCTTAGGGGGTAAGGGTTTCTTTAACTAATCTAGTGGAAGAGACTCGAGTGCTAAAATCCACGGCTTAGGGGGCTCAAATTACTTGCCTTGCCCCGGGTGCTGACAACCCACGCTACGCCACTGATCTCATATCTATCTATTTATTTATTTATCTATCTCATATCTAGTGTACATATGTACAAATAAAAGGATAACAGCGCAAACATAAATATATCTGAAATAAATGTAATGCTGGGAACTGTAGTGTTTTGCATTAAAGGGGTACTCTGCCTCTAGACATCTTATCCCCTATCCAAAGGATCTCCCTCCTGCATCTGGCATTTGCTTAGAGCGTCGGAGGCTCATGACGTCACGGTCAAGTCTCACTCGTGATGTCACAGCCACGCCCACTCAATGCAAGTCTATGGGAGGGGGCGTGACGGACGTCACGCCCCCTCCCATAGACTTGCATTGAGTGGACGTGGTCGTGACGTCACGAATGGGACATGACTGCGACGTCACGAGCCTCTGCCCTGCATCGCCAGCCATCCGGCACGGAGCAAAGTTCGCTCTGTGCACCGGATGCCTGGGGTGCTGCAGCCGGGATCGCTGCGGACTGGATAGGGGATACGATGCCTATAGGTGGAGTGTCCCTTTAACCCTAGCCAAGTAGAAGACATAACTATGACCCTAAAACTAGGTTAGTAAATGAATTTTTATATGAAATGCCGGGTCAGATGTGACCATTAGAGATGAGCGAACTTACAGTAAATTCGATTTGTTACGAACTTCTTGGCTCGGCAGTTGATGACTTATCCTGTATACATTAGTTCAGCTTTCAGGTGCTCCGGTGGGCTGGAAAAGGTGGATACAGTCCTAGGAAAGAGTCTCCTAGGACTGTATCCACCTTTTCCAGCCCACGGGAGCATCTGAAAGCTGAACTAATTTATGCAGGAAAGTCATCAACTGCCGAGCCGAGAAGTTCGTGACGAATCAAATTTACTGTAAGTTCGCTCATCTCTAGTGACCATGACTGTTTCATAAAGCTGCTTCTCACCATTTACGTGCGGAGTGGACTTTCCATCACTTTGCAGGCTCTATAGTCTCTATATAGCTCTATAGTCTATTGTGATGTTCAGCTTGATGACACTTAATGGATTTCAGAGTTCCATTATTAGCTGTATTGCCGGGGTTAACCCACGCCATGTCTGCTGGAGTGTTATTTGCTGGTAAAAGACAGGAGTACAGTATAATAACAGCTTTCAGATGCAGTTGCGGAAAGGTTCCTTGTCATCGGGCTATAAGGCCTTTGCCTATAATAAGAAACATTTTACTAGTATCTGCCAGGAGCAAATCATAGGTACTTATGAATTATGCATCGTCTTCCCCCTCTAGCATTGAGAAGATTACAAAGTATACTCAAGGATTAGGACTTTGTGGAGCTCAGTAAGTGTCATAGAAGACATCTCTCCAGTTTATTAAACGCCTTAGCAAACAGAACAATTTCCTGATTTTCAAGCTTAGAAAGAGCCACTTTTTGGTTTTAATGCAATCAGAACATGTATATTTAGTGACCTCTCCTGTTGCGGCTGCTCAGGTCACACATTATCATAGCAAATGAATGGATCCAGGAAAAGGTTCAAGTCAGTACAAAAAGTTGTGTATGTTCTAGGGGTGTATGTTCTATGTTGTAGGGGTACTCCGGTGGAAAACATTTTTTTATTTTTTTTTAAATCAACTGGTGCCAGAAAATTAAACAGATTTGTAAATGACTTCTATTAAAACATCTTTACCCTTCCAGTACTTTTTAGCAGCTGAATGCTACAGAGGAAATTATTTTCTTTTTGAATTTCTTTTTTGTCTTGTCCACAGTGCTCTCTGCTGACACCTCTGTCCATGTAAGAAACTGGCCAGAGCAGCATAGGTTTGCTATGGGGATTTTCTCCTGCTCTGGACTGTTCCTGATACAGGCATCAGGTGTCAACAGAGAGCATTGTGGACAAGAAAAAAATAAGAAATTAAAAAAGTTAAGAATTTTCTCTGTAGCATACAGCTGCTAAAAAGTACTGGAAGGGGAAAGATTTTTTAATAGAAGTCATTTACAAATCTGTTTAACTTTCTGGCACCAGTTGATTTAAGTACCCCTTTAACTACTTAGGGTCTATTCACACAGTAGAATTTCCGCTTGTGGAATTCCACCTCAAATTAAAGTCCATAGACTTCTATGGGTTTCCACACTCCCATTCACACTTCTGAATTTCTGATTGCGTAAATTCAGAAGTGTGAATCGGAATGCAAAATCCCATAGAAGTCTACGGGCTTTAATTTGAGGCAGAATTTCCGCTTGCGGAATTCTGCCAAGTGAATAGACCCGTAAGGCTGGGTTCACACTGCGGAATCTCTGGGCAGAATTTCACTCACTGGCTCGATCTCCGGCAGAAATTCTCCTTGGAGATTCCACAGAGTAAACCCAACCTGACGCCCAGAGATAGAGAACTGAATCACATATTTATCATGCCTTAACTCCTGATGTCAAAATATATATTACATAATTTTACATAGGACTGCTGTTTGTGTGGAAAGGAAAGCATTTTCTAAGGATTGGGTTCACTCCTTGGGTACTGTGGCATCTGAAGTTCCCTTGTACTGCTCCCTCCTTGGAGTATATCAATATTTAAAGCGTACTTGTAGTCTTGAAAATAAATGTTTTGGTGATTTTTAGGCTCTCATTGCTGTTATTGAACCCCTGAGGGTCCCCTCCATGGTGCACAGCTATTTCCCATTGTCTATGTTTTAAGGGGCGGGACCAGAGCTGGGCTGGTAGGCAGAAGTAGTATACACAGGCACTTATTTGTCTGGTCAATCACAACACATTGCATACTCTTCTCTGCTATGACGTAACATAGTGCTAGAGAAAATTCGCTGGACTGACCATTTTGATTTAGAATACACTACTATAGATGGCATGTAAAGGGAATAGGAGTTTCTCATGCACTGACTTTGTAAGGTGCTATCTGAACAGATATGAAGCACAGCAAGGAATGAGTTACACTAAGTGATCAGTTGACAAAGGCCATGTGTTGGCCGAAACGCGTCCTGCGAGTCCCAAACACCTTTTCTATGTGTGAATAAACACCAAAGGTGATTAAGCATTATTCATGAGTGCCGGGATTTCTTTACCTACTGTGCAATTTACACTAAGCACTGAACTAATGCTGCTGGTGATGATGACAAGCTTATGGGAGAGGGGATTCCATTCAGGAGGCAGCACTGTGTACATACAATAGTACGGACACAAGGGACAGCTAAAATAGAAGTAAAAGAAAGTATGGGACGGGCTGCACCTCAATGGGGAGGGTGCAGCTTTGCTTGGGGAGAAGATGGCTAGAAGGGTGGAGGAGTGTTTAAACTAGGGACTTGGGGGGAGGGAACCTACAGCAAAGAGGGGGAAGATAGTGTAGATAGAGAGGTGGGAATTATAAATGTACCTGGGGGTGGAGCGGAGGGAGGGGTTAGAATAGTTAATAGGAATAGGCTTCATAGGAAAATAAAACTTACACCCTTGAATCCCATTAACCCCAATAACATAAAGGATGGAAATGTAAAGTGTATGTTCACAAATGCCAGAAGCCTAGCAAATAAAATGGGGGAGCTTGAGGCCTTGATACTGGAGGAACATATTGATATAGTTGGGGTCACTGAGACATGGCTGGACTCCTCGCATGACTGGGCTGTCAATCTGCAGGGGTTTACATTGTTTCGCAAGGACAGAACGAACAGAAAAGGTGGTGGAGTCTGTCTGTATGTAAGAAGTGGTATGAAAGTCAGTGTGAACGATGCCATAGTGTGTGATGATTCTGAGGATGTGGAATCATTGTGGGTAGAATTACAAAAGGAGGGAAATACTGAAAAAATTATATTTGGGGTAATCTACAGACCCCCTAATATCACTGAAGAGATAGAAGTTCGGCTTCATAAACAAATAGAGAGGGCCGCCCGGGCAGGTACAGTGGTAATAATGGGAGATTTTAACTATCCAGATATAGATTGGGGTCCGGGGTTGGCTAAAACTACAAAGGGGCGACAATTCCTAAATTTATTGCAGGATAATTTTATGGGCCAGTTTGTGGAGGACCCAACAAGAAGTGATGCCTTGTTGGATCTGATCATTTCCAACAACGCAGAGCTGGTTGGTAATGTAACTGTGCGGGAAAACCTTGGTAATAGCGACCACAATATAGTTACTTTTGACTTAAAATGTAGAAAACAAAGACAGGCGGGGAAGGCAAAAACATATAACTTTAAAAAGGCAAATTTCCCTGGGCTGAGGGCTGCACTACAGGACATAGACTGGGGGGAGGTGTTCTCAAATACTGATACAGAAGGTAAATGGGACATCTTTAAATTAACTCTAAATAACTATACAGCTAAATATATACCAAAGGGGAACAAATATAAACGATTGAAACTAAATCCTACATGGCTGACGCATGATGTTAAAAGAGCAATAAACAGCAAAAAAATAGCCTTCAAAAAATACAAATCTGATGGGTCAGCGATAACATTTAAACAGTACAAGGAGCTTAATAAAATCTGTAAAAATGTAATAAAAACAGCAAAAATTCAAAATGAGAGACAGGTGGCCAAAGAAAGCAAAACTAATCCTAAATATTTTTTTAGATATATAAATGCAAAAAAACCAAGGACAGAGCATGTAGGACCCCTTAATAATGATAATGGGGAGGTTGTCACAGGCGATCAAGAGAAGGCGGAGCTACTGAATGGGTTCTTTAGTTCTGTATACACTATGGAAGAAGGAGCTGACATTGGCCAGGTCAGTGCTGGTAACACATCATGTAATGTACTGAACTGGCTTAATGTAGAGATGGTACAAGGTAAGTTAAGTGATATAAATGTAAGCAAATCCCCAGGACCGGATGGACTACACCCAAGAGTTCTTAGAGAGGTAAGTTCAGTAATATCTGTACCCCTGTTCATGATATTTAGAGATTCTCTGGTGTCTGGTATTGTGCCAAGGGACTGGCGCAAGGCGAATGTGGTGCCAATCTTCAAAAAGGGCTCTAGGTCTTCCCCAGGAAACTATAGACCGGTAAGTTTAACGTGCATTGTGGGTAAATTGTTTGAAGGACTTATAAGGGATTACATACAGGAATACATAGGGGATAATTGTATTATAAGTGATAGCCAGCATGGGTTTACTAAGGATAGAAGTTGTCAAACCAATCTAATTTGCTTTTATGAAGAGGTGAGTAGAAGCCTTGACAGAGGAATGGCTGTGGATATAGTGTTTCTGGATTTTGCTAAAGCATTTGATACTGTCCCTCATAGACGTCTGACAGGTAAGTTAAGGTCTTTGGGTTTGGAAATTTTAGTTTGTAACTGGATTGAACACTGGCTCATGGATCGTACCCAGAGAGTGGTGGTCAATGATTCGTACTCTGATTGGTCCCCGGTTATTAGTGGTGTACCCCAAGGTTCAGTACTGGGACCGCTGTTGTTTAATTTATTTATCAATGATATAGAGGATGGTATTAACAGCTCTGTTTCTATCTTTGCAGATGACACCAAGCTTTGTAGCACAGTACAGTCTATAGAGGATGTGCATAAGTTACAAGATGACTTGGATAGACTAAGTGTCTGGGCATCCACTTGGCAAATGAGGTTCAATGTGGATAAATGTAAAGTTATGCATCTGGGTACTAATAACCTGCATGCATCGTATGTCTTAGGGGGGATTAAACTGGCAGAGTCACTGGTAGAGAAGGATCTGGGTGTACTTGTAGATCACAGACTACAGAATAGCATGCAATGTCAGGCTGCTGCTTCCAAAGCCGGCAGGATATTGTCATGTATCAAAAGAGGCATGGACTCAAGGGACAGGGACATAATACTCCCCCTTTATAAAGCATTGGTACGGCCTCACCTGGAATATGCTGTTCAGTTTTGGTCACCTGTCCATAAAAGGGACACTGCGGAGTTGGAAAGGGTGCAGAGACGCGCGACTAAACTAATATGGGGCATGGAACATCTTAGCTATGAGGAGCGATTAAAGGAGTTACAATTGTTTAGTCTTGAGAAGAGACGTTTAAGGGGGGATATGATAAACGTATATAAGTATATTAATGGCCCATACAAAAAATATGGAGAAAAACTGTTCCAGGTTAAACCCCCCCAAAGGACGAGGGGGCACTCCCTCCGTCTGGAGAAAAAAAAGTTTAGTCTCAAGGGGCGACACGCCTTCTTTACCGTGAGGACTGTGAATTTATGGAACGGTCTACCTCAGGAACTGGTCACAGCAGGAACAATTAACAGCTTTAAAACAGGATTAGATACATTCCTGGAACAAAATAAGATTAATGCTTATGAAGAAATATAAAATCTCATCCCTTCCCCAATATCGCGCCACACCCCTACCCCTTAATTCCCTGGTTGAACTTGATGGACATATGTCTTTTTTCGACCGTACTAACTATGTAACTATGTAACTTGATTCCCAAGTTAGGAACATGTTAGGAATCACATAGGCTATCACATGGAAAGAAGATGTTTAAAATGACTGTGACCATTGTACTTTTTAACGTGACCATACTGTATATGTTTAATAGTAAAAGAGGGATCTACTTTACACAATTTTTAAAAGGGTCCCCGTAGTAGAAAGCTACTGGAATCGCCAGCATTTACCATAAAATGTAGGGAACCTAGCAGCAAATTTTCTATATCACTATAGCGCCACCACAGGAAAATGAAGCATTACATACACACATGCTGGGTCTTTCGTAGCTAGATACAGTATGCTTTTTGTAGGTGCTCTCTATCTTGGCTAATAAATGAGGGATTTGAACAGGGTGTCATGTAGTATTAACTCAGAATTCTCTAGTAAAGTGTTTGAAAATGGATTTTCTATACCAGACATAAAAAGGACTGTTTCATTATGACAAATACATTTCATATGTTTTGTTAGTGCTAATGCATTTGCACATCATAGTCGGGGGCGCTGCTTGGTACCCTATTAGCAGATAGGTAAGTCATAACATAAAAGATATTAAAAGTAACTATGAGGCCCCATAGTAAAACTACAGGGTCTATTGACAGGGGTTGTCGTAAAGGGGTACTCCACTGTCCCAGCATCCAGAACATTTAGTTCGGAACGCTGGGTGCGGGCTGTGGGGGTCATGACGTCATGACCACACCCCTTGTGACATCACACCACGCCCCCTCAATGCAAGTCTATGGGAGGGGGCGTGACGGATGCTGGGGCAGGGGAGTACCCCTTTAATAACTGTCACTTACATCATTCACATTAACCCCTAAAGGTACCTCATCTTTAGGATGAAATGCCCCCTTACTTGCTTGGGTAGCTACTATGCCCGCTATCCTTGAAGGTACACCCATGGGTCATTGCAAGCCATTACAGTGGCTGACTACTAGTGGGTCTGCATGTTGTTAATGAGAATAATATACCGTATATTACAGTGCAACAAAATAAAACTAAGAACAATGCTATCACACACTGAAGAAAAAATAAAATATTAAAACAATAATATCATTTTGTAGTATAGCTTCTATTAGACAATGATGGATGATTTAAACTACAGATGGAACAGACCTGCATTTTTCATTTACTGTTAGTTTTGTACAAAATAACTCCCTAGGTTTACTAGTAGTCCTATGTAAATGTACAAAAATTAAGCTGTCATAAAATATCATCCCAAATGACTAACTAAACTCTGCTACCTATGTTTCATGTGTTTTGTTCTTATGCCAGCCACAGAACACATAAAAGCTGTAAACTGTCTGCCTTTTAGATGTTATAATTGATGTAAAAGATTAACATTCCAGCTACTGTATAACCCGCACGACACATTATATTCCCATCTATACATCTTAAGGCAAACAGTAAAGTTGTGTATTCTGCAGATTAAACATCATGTACAAATATTGAATTTAGATTGCGGCCTTGTCAAGTGTCTTTTTATTCTTTTGCGTTCTTCACGGTTCACTTCGTAAATGGTTATTTAAGTAATAAATATTTTACCACTCGACAGGTTCTCAGAAGCTTGTGATATATTGCTTCTTTATTTTCCTTGTTCCCCGGCCTGACATTGTATTTGCAGAACTTTTTGTTGTGTGTTTGGCCTAAACCGAGTTTCTGAAGTTGCTGGGAGAGTTAGTGTAGCTGCGGCTGCCATTGAATGATGTTATTGGTGCATGTGAAGAAGGATCTCCATTCCTTTGTAGCTACGTCATGCCGCCATGACAGTACACTGAGGCAGGATTTAGAAGACTCTTTACATATCCCCGCTATTTTATCACAGAACTATGACAACCGGAGACTCTGACAAACAATCCATAGCTGCTTAACACGATTCCTGGAGATAATGGTAGGTTATACTTACTTCTTAGAAAATATAAACACTGAACACTGACTTGCGTTAAAAAGTATGTTTAATTTTATAAAGGTAAAACAATGGTATAGGAGTTACCCTGTTCCACATACACACACCCACATACACACATACACACCCACATACACACACACACCCACATACACACACATACACACCCACATACACACACCCACATACACACCCACATACACACACATACACACACCTACATACACACCCACATACACACACATACACACACCTACATACACATCCACATACACACACATACATACACATACACACATACACACACACACCTACATACACACATACACACACATACACACACCTACATACACATCCACATACACACACATACATACACATACACACATACACACACACACCTACATACACACCTACATGCACAAACATACACACACTCACATACACACCCACATACACCCACATACACACACATACCCACATACATACATACACATACACACACACGCATACACACACATACACACCCACATACACAACCACATACACACACATACACACACACACACACAAACAAACACATGCACACACATACAAACACATACACTCATATACACACACATACACACACATACACACATATACACACACATACACACACATACACACACATATACACACACATACACACACATACACGCATACAAATACACACATGCACACACACACATACACACACACACTCAAATACATACACATGCACACACATACACACACACACATACATGCATGTACACACATCAAGAATAGGAAAAATGACATTTTACACCATTACAATGACTACATGGTGTACAGATAGCAAATATGAAGGCGGCGGAATACAGACCATTGTGATGTTTGCTCATGATTTCTCCTTGACCTGAGCAACAGTAGCTACATCTCATTCTCATCCTCCCCCACAGCCTGACCCTATACTTTCAGTAAGACGCTAAGGGCTTTATGTTACGAGGTCATAAAGATAGAAGAAGGGTCTATAATACATGATGACATAAGTAAGAACATACTGCTAACTCCAACAACAAAAGACACATGACTGTATCCGACACTATGTATTTCAATACCTAATATTTCAGCTTTTGCATACAGCATAATTCAAGGCTCCCACTTATATGGCAGCAGCTGACACTCGCCTTTTTACTTGCTGGTGGCTTATAATTTCATCTGGAGAAATCAGTCAATTGAGCCAATTCAGCCAACAGCTATCTTATGTGTGTGCCTACTTTTAGAACAGTGTTTTCCGACCAGTGTACTGCTGGCTGCTGCAAAATTACAACTCCCAGCATGCCCGGACAGCCGTTGGCTGTCTGGGCATGCTGGGAGTTGTAGTTTTGCAACAGCAAGAGCTACACTGGTTTGAAGGAACACTAGACCTAGAAATAAATGATGCAAGTAAACAGGAGAAAACATCGCCCCCACTGTTTGGTAGTCTACAAAATTATCAACGTCTTCCTGCGACAAGCAGTCTTATAGAAATCTTGTAGAAAGCATAAGTTGATTTCTTCCTAAGCCCTTGCATTTTAGTCTAACAAATTGCTGAGTGGGTGGGGCTGAAACAAGGGGGCAGGGGGCTTAGAATTATAAGGCTCCTTTTCTAGACAGAGCAGTGGGGGGAGGCTCCTTCTGCAGCCAGCTATATATATATATATATATATATATATATATATATATATATATATGCAGATAAGGTCAGGCTGCTCACCACTCTCGCGTTTGCTGCACTGTCTCGTGCTGCGGACACCGGTACCGCCCCCGGCTTAGTAGAAATCACACAGAAAAGAAAACGTCCGGCACTCGGGAAGATGCAGATAAAACTTGTCAATGGCTTTATTCACACGCTTAGGCAGGACACAATCTGACGCGTTTCGCACGCTCAGGTGCTTAGTCATAGATATATATATATTGAGAAGATAATATATATGAGAAGGAGGAGAGTGAAATGGCTGATTCCTTCAGACTGGTATGATATTCTTTATGTCTTTCTTCGGTTTTGATTAGTGTAGGAGAAGAAAATAATCGCACATGTTCTGAATAGGTTATCCATGATCAAAAAGCAAAAATAGACTATTTCTGTCCATGAGCTATGCCTGCTGTTGCAGTTCAGCTCCATTCAAGTAAGTGAAGCTGAGCTGTAGTACCAGATTCAACACATGGACAAGAATGGTATAACCTACTGGGGGCATTATCCAGGGCCGGACTGGGGCTAAAAACCAGCCCTGGAAAAATTGTCATACCAGCCCCACAGCATTGCGTCATTGTAGCAGTCACTGGCTGCAGGAAAGGGTCAGCGAAGCCTGGTATTTGATTTGCCATGCCTCTATAAGAGAACTATGCTGTGGCTGTGCCCTGAAGTCAAAGGGGTGCAGCCTCAACATACAAGACAGTAATGTGGTATTAACGCTATGTAAAATCCACTTGGGGGAAACAGTAAAATAAAAATACAAAATAAATAAAAGCAAAGCTCTCTTTTTTGCACTTGCGCTACCGCCAGAATCACGGAACTCAGTTCCCAGTGTCCAGCACTTCTGGGTTAGGTTACCTGATCTCATACAGCTGCTCATTCAATTACAGTCCGAAGCAATGTCCCGCCTCAGGCGCTGATTGGATGGCTGGCCATGTGATGTCACCTTACCGAAAGTGCCAGATATCAGGAACAGAATTCCGTCACTTCAGGGGCAGTGTAAAAGCGAGGAATTTTAGAGAGTGTTTTTGTTTTTTTTACTGTCCCCCCTCCCGTAGTAGATATTACATAGGGTTAAAATACCGTGGGAAGCATAACACTGGTGCAGGCATTGCGACATTGAGACATAGTTTGAAAATGCTACCAGAATACAGGTAAATAGTCATAGGGGCGGGTCCTGCCCAGCCGGCTTGATTGACATGTCTCTCTTGTCTCTAGCAGTGTATATGAAGACCCTGGAAGATACAGTGCTCAGCACTACAAAGTCCAACACTACACCTTTTCCCGACTTTGCAGGTTCCTGCAAACAGACAGGGTGCTCAATCCCAATAGTTTATAGCAGTAAGCATAACAGTATCACAGTAGAACATTATTGGAAGCACTCACCAATCAACTGGGCAACATTTCCTTTGCACAGGCTTTGATAAATCTCCCATAGGTCTTGAAACTGTGGACTGTTAGGTGTTCCAACTACGGTATGTGCATGCTGGGAGTTGTCATTTTGCTGGGAGTTTTAGTTTAGCAACAGCTGGAGATCCACAGTCTGGAGACCACTGATACAGGGAAAGATGCGTCACCTGCTTTGCTGAGGCCCGCCCCAAGGACTAATCACCAGTTCCGGTGGCATTTTGCAAACTAAGATTACTTTGAATGACCGAGTGTCATGGGATCGTGATGCCTGCACCAGTTTTATGCTGCCCACTGTTTGGGCAAAATAAAACTGATAACAGATTCCCCTTAACTGTAGTTAAATAAAAAAAATACAGTTACAAATATAAAAAATTCCCTTACAAAGAAGTAACAGCAGGTCTCCCCTTCCCAGAACCTACCCCCTTACCCCACATTACAGGTCCCCCCTCATTACAGGTCCCCCCGTCTCCAGCCCCCCACATCAAAGGTCCACCCGTCTCCAGCCCCCTACATCAAAGGCATCCCCTCTTCTTCCCCCCACATCACAGGTATCCCCTTTCCAGACCCTCATAACACAGGTCCCCCGTCTCCAGCTTCCCCACATCACTGGTATCCCCTTTCCAGCCCCCAATATTACAGGCCCCCCTCTTCAGCCTCCACACAACTGGTCTCCCCTCTCCACCAGCACCCACCAACATTACAGCCCCCCTCCTTGCAGCCCCCCACATCACAGGTCCACCCTTTGCAGCCCCCCACATCACAGTTCCCCCCTTTGTAGCCCCCCAACATCACAGTTCCCCCCTTTACAGACCCCATCATCACAGTTCCCCCCTCCCCACATCACAGGTCCCCCTCTGCAGCCCCTAACATCACAGGATCACAGGTCCCCCTCTGCAGCCCCCCCACATCACAGGTCTCCCCCTCTGCAGCCCTTAACATCACAGGATCACAGGTCCCCCTCTGCAGCCCCCAGCATCACAGGATCACAGGTCCCCCTCTGCAGCCCCCCCCCCCCCCACATCACAGGTCTCCCCCTCTGCAGCCCTTAACATCACAGGTCTCCCCCTCTGCAGCCCCTAACATCACAGGATCACAGGTCTCTGCCTCTGCAGCCCCCCCCATCACAGGTCTCCCCTCTGCAGCGCCTAATATCATAGGTCTCCCCCTCTGTAGCCTCCCCCCCATCACAGGTCTCCCCCTCTGCAGCCCCTAACATCACAGGGTCACAGGTCTCCCCCTCTGCAGCACCTAACATCACAGGTCTCTCCCTCTGCAGCACCTAACATCACAGGGTCACGGGTCTCCACCTCTGCAGCGCCTAACATTACAGGTCTCCCCCTCTGCAGCGCCCAACATCACAGGTCTCCCCCTCTGCAGCACCTAACATCACAGGTCTCTCCCTCTGCAGCACCTAACATCACAGGGTCACGGGTCTCCACCTCTGCAGCCCCTAACATTACAGGTCTCCCCCTCTGCAGCGCCTAACATCACAGGTCTCCTCCTCTGCAGCCCCTAACATCACAGGTCTCCCCCTCTGCAGCGCCTAACATCACAGGTCTCCCCCTCTGCAGCCCCTAACATCACAGGTCTCCCCCTCTGCAGCCCCTAACATCGCAGGTCTCCCCCTCTGCAGCCTCTAACATCACAGGTCTCCCCCTCTGCAGCCCCTAACATCACAGGTCTCCCCTTCTGCAGCCCCGATCATCACAGGTCTCCCCCTCTGCAGCCCCTATCATCACAGATCTCCCCCTCTGCAGCCCCTAACATCACAGGGTCACAGGTCTCCCCCTCTGCAGCCCCCACATAACAGGTCTCCCCCCTCAACCTTACCAGACCCCCACACACCACATAACAGGACTCCCACCGTTTCCCTTACATAGTAATAACATTAGGTTCCCTTTTCCTCTCACCCAGTATAGTAGATTTTCCCCCGAGCAGCTGCAGTCACTGTGTGCGGAAAGGAGGAGGGGCCAGGAGTAGTGAGGAGGCAGAGAGTAGAGGTGAGTGTCTTGTCTGCACAGCTCCCGTTAAAGACTCTGTACCCCAGAACTCCGGACCTCCACTCACTGTGTCAGCTGTCAGGAGCCTCAGACCTGTGTGTGATGCTGCAGCTGCGGTGCACACAGGCCCAGACACTGCTGACAGACTGACACAGTGACTTGTCAGGACTCAGGCAGCCTGCGCTCCAGCCACTGCCGGCCCACAGGGCAGCGGCCTACCCGGGATTTTCCCGGTATCCCGGTAAGCCAGTCTGGCCCTGGCATTACCTAATACCTACCTACTGGGGGCATTATCTATGACCTACCTGGGGGCATTCCCTACTACCTACCTGCTGGGGGCAACATCTACTACCTACCTACTGGGGGCATTACTTAATACTTACTGGGGGCATTACCTTCGACCTATCTGGGGGCATTACCTACTACCTACCTACTGGGGACAACACCTACTACCTACAGGGTGCATCACCTACTGTCTACCTACAGGGGGCATTCCCTTCTACCTTTCTACTGAGGACATTACCTACCTGGGAGCATTGCTGGGGGCATTACTTACTACCTACCTGGGGCATTACGGACCTACTGAGGGCTTCTACCTTATAGGAGGATTCCCTACCTAACTACTGTGGCATTACCTAATAGCAAAGGGGAAATTTCTTAACCACCACCACCCAAATCTCCTACCCTTTTCCCCCACATCCAACACACTTGCATACTCCCTCAAGAGTGGCATTTTTGTTTTGAAGACAAAACAATACCCTATTTTCATATTCTCATTTCTTGATGCTCATGAGGTCCCTGACCTGATACCAACTATAAAACCACTGATTTGGGGTTACCTATGGGGCATATATATATATCTTAGGTAAATGTCCAGAAGCAGCCAGCATCCATAACCCGGATCCAAGGAGGAGCAGTGATGACAATAGAAACCAGTAGATAGGACTCAAAGAAATTGCTTCCAAAAATGGGTGGCATAAATGGCACTAACCAACAGATGAAGAAACCCATAAACAGATGAGACCTGTATGCTCCCTAATTTCATCTTTTCAGGGGTTATTTTAGCCACTCTATGATTCCTGTGGAATCCGAAGAGCTGTTTGATTAAACTCTGAGGTGACAGATAAAGAGAGCATACAGGTCTCATCCATTTAAAGAGTACCTGTCATCAAACCATATTTTTAAAACTAACTCAGATTATATTCCCTAACTACTCCTAACACCCCTCCTGCCCTTATTTTTTTTTCCAAACTCTAAAAAGCTCTGTATCATACCTTCCCCCTTGCTCACATTGTGTGAGCTCACGGCAGGAGAAAGGGGGCGTTCCGTAGCAGGCATGACATCACTGAAGCCTGCGAGAGCTGTGCTTCCCCATGCCCTGCACTCACTGGCAGGAGTTTGGTCTCCCACCAGGCCAGGAGGAGACCAATCTAACTGTTTGACTTGTGCAGGGAACAGAACAGAGCCCCTTAGTTAAAAACATATAAAGGTTGAGAATTTTAACAGCAAGTAAATACCAAAGTGTCTTATAATTACATAAGGAACAATATATTAAAAGTTTAGTTTACTGACAGGTACTCTTTAAGGGTTTCTTTATTTGCTGTATAGAACCATTTTATACAGTCCTCGCCACTGTTGTCTATTAAATAATACAAAGGACCAAATTAGAAACAATCTGTCTTAATAATACTGTGATATCAGGAACATGACGTAAAATTTATTTAGTTGGACCACACCATGCCCATGTCTCCGCGCCGTCACACATCAACCCAACACACCAAGGACAATGTGAGGATAACATATAAATTCTGTTTCCTTCAATTACTATAGACATTATAATGGTCGTCATTTACCGCTTCTTTCTGGACAGCGAACGTGGCCTCTATGTTTCTAAATGACCGGAGGAGAGACTACTTCATATTATATATAAAAAAAGGCAATCAAAAATAACCTCTTCACCTAATAACATCTGTATTTGGTGTCCATCCTTGTAGTTGATTTGTTATCTGACTTCACCATAAAAACATCACCTGTCTCTGATAGCTGAAAACTGAAACGTAGATTATTTTTCATTGATTTTTAGTAAGGTTTAGAAAAATGACCTGACATATGTCAACGGGACAATCGCAAAAAAAAAAAAAAACTCTTGTAAAATGACCAGGTCCACTTCATTATTCGAGGGTAGCTTCCATTCTCCTCAAATGTTTGCTTGTTCTCTTCTTCTCTCAAGCCTAAACAAGTGTATATTATGAACGTGTATGAGAATTACTTAGTATTTTCCTTTATCTGTACTTGAGCGTACACATGACTAGCGTTAGTCCTGATACCCAATGAAATGGCCACTAAATTCGGCCTCCGCAATGGTCTCCAGATCAATAACTAATTTTGAAAACTGATTAGTTTGCAGCAGGAGAGAAGACATAGTGGAGAGTCTTGCCAGGGGATATAATCAGCTGGTAAACAGCAGTAATAGAGCAATAGTAAAGAGATGATTTCAGAGGGATAAGGAGCAGACCTTGTTGTGCTTTGAGACCTTCTTAAATGCGACAAGAAAACAAGTTCTCCCATTGAACTTTAAGAATGGAATACCTTATTCTATGATGGTGTTGCCTAATGGAAAATAAGGGGGGAAGTTAATTGTAGATACAGAAACCATAGCCTACGGGAGTTATTTAAGGGCGCACATATTTTTGTACATTTCTTTTTTTTCTTTGCAGCTGTATCCATGATAACAAATTCCTCAAGCCATGTTACAACCCATTCAAGATTGGTGTCTTCATGTAAAGAGTTGAAGGGTTTCCATGGTGATTTCCAATCTCCGACCATGTAAGAAATAAAAATAGCTCAAGAAACAAAAGCTAAAAGCAAATGGTAAAACAAATTAATAGGGTGAGGGATAAGGTAAAAAAAAAACAGCCCCCACTACATCATGGCTGTGCTTTATAAAGAAAACTTACAATGGCGCTGTGGTTTGTGACCCCCAGTTGACACATATTTTTTGAATAGATAAAATTTGTATCAAATGACTTTTCATTTATGGTGCCATGGTATCACAAAATAATGCACAGTGCATAAGCCGGGAAAGCCTGTTCCTTCCAGGTTATCTTTAATTTAAAGAGTTATTCCAGAATTTTTTATTTTATTTGACTATGCTATAGGGCTGTAAAGTCAGTATAGTTAATAATAAAGTGTCTGTGCCTGTGTGTGATGGTGGTCTTACAATTCTTCTGTGATTTTTGTGCCACTGTTTACTTTTAACAGCATAGAAAATGAGTGTCAGCTCAGGCTTTCACAGGTTGCAGTGTGGCTGAGACATTACATCACCAGTCAGGTGTTTAGAGGGAGCATGTCTGCTTCAATGGGCGGAGCAACTGCTGGGTGGGAGGGGGATCATTCCGCAAGAATTCTAATTTTGCAACAGCTAGAGGCACCCTGGTCAGAAAACGCTTGTCTATTGCATTGAAGAGATCACAGGTGTGTTTCAATGGGTGGGGTGGCCGATGTGTGGGAGAGAAAAAACTGACCTCACACTTAAAAAAAAAAAAAAAAGAATAATGGGATTTGTAGTTTAAGAGAATGAACTCCAACAGGAAATAGACAGTTCCAAAAAGATAGCCACAGCGTTATGGTAATCTCACAACATAGCCATTTAGACCCAAGAGCACAGATCCTTCCTAAGCATGTCCATTACTGCCTGCCTGGTACATACTAAAATCACCTTATGGTTGATAGCCCCTTTAAGGGATATTCTAATTTAAAGTTATAAAATTGAGAATATTTTCTAAAATATAATCTAAATTACATAAATAGCAAAGGGCAAGAAGGTTGTGGCAAGCTCACCTGGTTTCTATAAGGTTTATGGCAGATGTCTGAAAGATGCACTCAATAGACATCAGGTAGCCAGAACTCTTCCATAAAATTCAAATGTCAGAAAATCTTCACAGGAAACTGGATAAGTAGGTAGAATACATGAAATGTAGGTAGAATACATGAAAAATGCTACATAACTCTACAAAACTGACGCATGTCAGCACTAACAGTCCTTCCTCCTGGTTGACTAACCTAAGGAAATGTATCAGAAATGTATCAGGTTTGTAGAATTTTTCTTGTATCCTACTAGCATTGAAACATGTCTTATCCAGTGACCTGGGAAGACATTATGAAGTTTTTCAATAAAGCATAACTGTAGACCCCTACCTCTGCATAGTCCACATGTCCAGTGTAGTGTATTCATAGACTAAATGAACAGGGCTAGACATGGCATGGACTACATAACCCCCAATATTCACTTATCAATAGGGTTACATAATAGAATGCTGGTGTTGGTTAACTAACCAGGATGCATCCATGTGCTATATAACCGTGTGACCTGCATGGGTCTCATGAAGAATACCCCTATGTCATATAAGGGCATATAAATGTCAGAGAGAGGGTACTCCTATTTGGGACTTGGTGTTAGAACAGTTGCCATTTTAGAGAACCTCACCTGCCCATTTATTGCAAATGTCTGTCCAGGTGAGGCTTCCACTAGTAAATTATATGCACTGGAGAACCCCTTTAGCATTTGTTATAAATTCTACACAACTGACTGCATATATGGCATTAATGTGACATTCCCCCTTATGTTTAGGACTGTGTACTGTATATATCACTTTAAAGCGCAACTGTCATAATTTATTACCCCCCAGACTACCACATTGTTGTTACAGACGACCATATAGTGAGTCTAACCATACCTTTATGACCGCTCTTTTATGACTTATAAAATACTTTTATACAGGTTTCAGGCACAGTTGGATAAGCGTGGCTTGGGGTTTGCAAAGCCCTGCTGCCGCCACGCCTATCCTCTCTTTCAGCGTTGGGACCACTGTGTAGGAAGACACAGCAGTCCACAGCGCATGCGCCCCTCCTTGCCGGCTTTGACATGCGCACCGCCGCCCTGCATTGACAGAGTGAGCGGTCGCTCCCTCACTTCTATGCCCTCTGTCAATGCAGGCCGGCGGCGCACACACGTCAGAGCTGGCAAGGAGGGGAAGCATGCGCTGTGGACTGCGGTGTCTTCCTACACATCCGTCCCAGTGCTGAAAGAGAGCATAGGCATGGCGGCGGCAGGGCTTTGCGAACTCCAAGCCACGCCTATCCGACTGTGCCTGACACCTGTATAAAAGTATTTTATAAGTCAGAAAAGATGAATGAGGTATGGTTAGACTCACTATATGTATTTATTCCTATACCTGTAACAACATTGTGGTAGTCTGGGGGGTAATAAATGATAACAGTTGCGCTTTAAAAGAATGTTTTTGCAATATTGGTATTATATTATAAATGGGATGTACAGACGTAGCCATGATCATCTTGATCTCTGGTGTAAGATATTGTACTGCACTCCTGGAGTTGAGATAAATTATCCTTACACATTGCTGTATGTGTACAAATGTGACCTGTCTTAACTTACCCCTACATGTTTTCGGATGTATGGTTTGAGATTTTCAGCTTTTCACAACAACATGATCTCCTGACGTTTCCAATCAGGGTATACACTGTGTTTGTCTATTATGTATCTGACCCAGCGATTGTAAATGTTCTGGTAGCATGTTATAATATTGTGCTGAATTGGTTTCAGAAGAAACTAGAACCAAACTATAGTAAAGGTAATGGTGGCCACGTCTGTACATAGTGTCATGAAAATGTCTTGTGAGTTAAACAATTATTATAAAACTCTCAAATGTTAATACATTCTAAATATTTTATATAGGATTCCGTTGATTATTTCCGCATTTAATTCATTAGCAGTAGGATAATCATTTACTGTGCAAATACTGAGTGTGCGGCTCATTGAAGAGTGAAAGTCACCTGTGTTTTCTTTGTCAGATTTAAATCTCTTGACGAAACTTAAGCCTGAATGTTAAATTTACTTAATAATTTGCTACAGATGTCTGCAAAGAAAAAAGACGTTTTCTCCAGGGTCTTCAAAGTCGGAAGAAATCATGCAAAGACTTAGAAATTTCAGCAAACAGCTACTTCAATAATGTGTAATAAATGTGATGTGAATGTGTGCGGCCAATGTACTGCTCATGCGTAGTACCATAGATATGGAGCCATAATACTGCGCCATTTAGCTTCCTACTGTACATCTACTATACTACTTTACCTATTTTAAACTGAATTCTTTAAAAATGGAAATAATGACATGTCACGTCAGATGTCGAAAAACAGAGGTAGTTTTTTTTCTAAAATCCTTCATGTATTTATCTTTTGTAGCTCATAATGTCGGCATATTCTGCAATGTTTTTCTAAGGCACACAAAATCGTACAAGGGCAAGATATATTTAGCATGTTGGAGGAAAGCAGAGTACTCGGTGATGACCAAACCCTATGGAGATGTTATCCTTGGTTGGATTTGAACCCAAAAGTAAAGTGCTGAAGGCAACAATGATAACCACCAGGGCAAAAACACTGATTTAAAGGGGTTCACCGGTGCTTAAACATCTTATCCCCTGTCCAAAGGATAGGGGATAAGATGCCTGATCGTGGGAGTCCCATCGCTGGGGACCCCCGGGATCATGCACACGGCACCCGATTTGTAATCAGTCCCTGGAGCGTGACTGATTACCGGCGACCACAGGGCGGGCGGCGTGTGACGTCACGCCTGCGCCCCCGTGCGACGTCACGCTCCGCCCCGCAATTCAAACCTATGGGAGGTGGCGTGATAGCTATCACGCCCCCTCCCGTAGGCTTGCATTGCGGGGCGGAGCGTGACGTCACACGCTGGTGCAGATGTGACGTCACACGCCGTCTGCCCTGTAGTCGCCCGTAATCAGACCCAGAGCAAACACGCTCCGGGGACTGATTACAAACGGGGTGCCTCGTGCATGATCCCGGGGGTCCCCAGCAGCAGGACTCCCGCGATCAGGCATCTTATCCCCTATCCTTTGGATAGGGGATAAGATGTTTGAGCACCGGAGAACCCCTTTAAAGGGGAATATTACATCAACATATGGATATACTATAAACCAGCACATAAGAGTGCCTAAGACTCTATAGTACTGGGGCACAAGAATGTTGTGTACCTACAGTACTTCCAGGCCCATGCATATGATGCTACTATGTTAAGGTGGGTTCACACTACGTTTGTAGTGTACGGGTGCCAGATACGGTTGGGAGGAGCGAAAACCGCCCACTCCCGTATCCTAGCCTGATCCGGCCTGAACCTCTTTCATTTCAATGAGCCGACTGGAGTCAAACGCTGACTCCGGTCAGCTCATTTTTGCCCCGCATACGGTTCTCTAACCTGACCTAAAACCGTGGTATACCATGGTTTTAGGTCCGGTCAGAAAACCATATACGGGGCATTTGGATTCTGTGCTTCTCAAAGAGCTAAGCTGCTGTCAGAGCTTTCTGGTTTCAGGTTACCCCTCCTCTCTCCATAGGCAACATATCGACTTTCTGCCATGTCAGATGTTCATGTGTATGGGGGGATCAGGAGTGAGAGCTGTTCGGCTCACAGCTATTGAAAGTCTATGGCCACATTAAGTTTTGCCCCTGTAATCTATCCATCTGCCCAAGTTGGCTCTTAATAAAAAATGGAATTGTCTTGGATGGAAAATGTATCAACAGACAATTAGTAGATTGGGTCTGTAACTTTCAATGAAATCATCAAGGAACTGGATATCCCACTATTACTGGGGATATTGTTCAAACTTGGTTCTTTAGTTAAGAAATAAATAAAATAAATAAGAATAATAGAAAAGGCAAAAAGTATATCTGTCCTCAAGAAATCTTTAAATCTCTAGTAATAGAGATTTAATCCACAGTGTTCCAATAGATAGAATTCTGAGATGGTTCTGCTCTATAATAGTGAACAGTTGTGCATAAATTATAAAAAATATATAATTTATTTATTATTATTTATTGGTTTATATAGGAATATTCACTATTAGAGATTAGAACCATCTCAGAATCCTATCTATTGGGACATTGTGAGATTAAATCTCCATTACTAGAGATTAAAGGATTTCTTGAGGACTGATATACTTATTGCCTTTTCTATTCCACTTCTTTACACATTGGGTATTTACGTGATTTTCAGTAACCTTGATTGTTGGAGTTATAAGCTGCTCTTTTATAATTATAGATGAAGACAATACCTTTAATTTAACATGTTTATTCAATGAAATTACTTATTGTAACACCTGCATTCCGGCCGGACATGCTGGCCATGAGCGCTCTCTGCTCATGTCCCCGTTGCCAGCGGGACTGGGATTCGCATCGCGGGACGCACCCGCATGCGAATCCCAGCCTGTCACTGACCTCCCTCCTCTTCCGCCTCTCCGTGTCCTCGCAGCCCTGGCGCGCATGCCCACGCCTCATAAGCGCCCGCTACGGAGCTCTTTCACTTAAGGGGCCTGTGCTTTACTTCTTAAGTGTCTACACCTGTCCCCTGTACTTAAATATCACCTCCTCCCTTGTTTCCCTGCTGGATCTTTGGTTACCTTGTGCCATAGTGAAAGTCTGTGTTCCTGTTACCGTGTACCTGTTCCTTGCTACCTTACCTACACTGCACCTGTGTTACCTGCCCTGACCTACTGCCATCTTGCCACGTCCTGCCAGTCTCCTTCTGTGCCTTGCCACCTCCCAGCTACCTGTGTGGACGAGTCGTGCCAAGGGTAGCGACCTGGGTGCCGCCTGCACAGCAAGACCATCCCGCTTTGCGGCGGGCTCAGGTAAAAGCCAGTGGCAGCTTAGACTCCGCTCCCTGGCATGTCTCACGTCATCATCCACACAGGCCCAGAGGATCCACCACCTGCCTTGACCCGTTACACTTATATTATTTATCCTACCAGGTATAGGCCATCCCTTTAAATTTTCTTGTGATTTTCAAGTTTCTGAAGAATTTGTAATGGTTCACCGATGTCTGGAGGAGAAAGTCAAAAATGTATTCCCAGGGTCATGCTGTTCTGATGCCAGTATATGCTTTACAATAAAATATATTATAGCGTATTTGATAAGTGGTGAGGCTAGATTCTCTTTTATTGATATCTTTCTTCTTTATGCTTCAGTCTGTGAACATTTAACTCAATCTGAATGTGATTCAGTCTTGTAAAAGGTTGATAATAAATGACTTCTCCTCCGCTGTAAACCGCCTGAAACAATTATGATCAAATAAAATGAATGGGATCATTAGCCCTTTAAATTGTTCCTTACCATATTAATGGGTGACTCTTTCAACCAACTAGCCGGCGTAGCATCATTTACACTCTTTTACTTCCATTCTGTGAGTGTGGGAAATTAGCATGGAATGTGATGAATTTTAACATTTTTCCATTTCTGGACCTAGTGCCCTTTCTGTACATAGAAATGACACGTAAACGGCATTATATTCCTTATGTTGACAGGTTAGACGGATTTACTCATTAACAGAAAACATAGAATATGCTCCATAAATAAAACATGCATGAACGGCCCGATATTGGAGCACAAATAGGAGTTACCGGAGGTCATAATGCTGCAAGCTATATTTACTAATGTCTTAAAATATTCCCTATAAAGTTCCATTAAGAAACCATGTTATACATACCTTGCAATGATGCCAGTATATGTTATGTCCCACAAGTATGTATTAGTTAGCATTGTTCCTTTGCAACACTCTATGAATTCCAGTTTCCTTCCATACGCCAATGACACACTGATGGGTAACTTTACAGATGTGGTGCCCACCATATTGATCGCAGTGGCACCACATCTAGATAGTGCTGCCTCTTGCACCCGATCCACTGCACTACTGTACTGTTGATCCAACACAACCAAGGATAACCACTCACCTCTACCTTTCAATCAACAACTTGTGCCATAAACGCAAGCGGCATCTACCAGCTTCAATTTAGGCAGCAATGTAAAAGTGAAATGTCCACCACCAGATGAATAAATAATGGTGTATGCTTTACTAATGATACAACATCCATAAAACACACATGGTGAGTGCAGAAACAGCTGATGCATTTAAAGCTTAGTAGTTCTATGAAGCTTGAAATGCATCAGGTGTTCCTTTCCAGCATTTTCCATGTGTTTTTTATAGATGCTGTATTACTAATAAATCATACAATGTTCATCTATCTGGTGCTGGACATTTAGATTTTTAACTGTACTGTAGATATGTACTATGCAGATTCCGTATAGTACAATGCAGTTGTTTGTACGGTGCTGAACAAGTGCGCGTGCGCACATTTTGACATCCACACTAACAGGTACTTAAAATGTGCCTGTCATTTCAGGTAACTTTTCAGGATAAGCTGTCCTGTGTGTGTACATGAGGATCAGCACTATTTCTGCCCAATATATAACTTGTACATGGCACTTTTGGCAGATTTCTGCTCTGCAGGCTTCATCTCTTATTTGCAGTTCTTCTAGAGCAGGTGGGTGGAGCTCCCTCCTCCCCCACTCCCTTTCCTCCTCCTCCATAGACTTGTATTGGCTTACTTAGCAGAGACAGGACATAGCTGAAATGATTTTCAGAGTGGAATACAGTCTCACAGGAGGGGGGGGGGCTTGATAACAGGAGAAAGAAGCAAGCATGTTTGTATTATTGATCTATGTAAAGTTTGATCAAATGACACAATGCTAATTTAAGAATAGCAGCACAGTGTGTCATGCAAAAAGTTAGATATGTGACCTAATAAACTGGTAGAGAATTTGAGCAGCATTATATTGGAGTTAATTTCCATTGTTATCTATGTCATCTATATCATATTATCTATCTATCTCATATCTATCTATCTATCTCATATCTATCTATATCTGGCAAATTGAGCAGCCCTCAGATGTAGAGTAAGTGGGTGCAAGCTGTGGTTAGGCTCTGGTCACAAGCCCCTCTTCATACAGCAAATGGAGACGCAGCAGCACTCCCGGAGTAGTGATTAATAGTGGCTTTATTACAGCAGTGGTACTCTGTACAACATTCATATAAGGAGATCCACTAAACTGTAAAAGCAAGCAAGACCTCTACACAAAGGTTACTGACTATAACTCAATTCTGAGGTACGATAGCGGCCATCCTAAACCCACCATACAGTCTCTTCTGACCAGCCAGATGTTGAGGGCCAAGAGGATTATCAGCACACCCGATAATGTTGAACCAGCCATTGAGAAGATGGCTAATAATCTCATACAAAGAGGTTATCCAAGGAAATTAATGTCCAAATGCCAAACACAAGCCATGTCTACCAGCAGACAGGATCTTTTACATCCTGTCAGTAAGGAAAAATCCCCAACACAGAGAATAGCGTTTGTCTCCACTTACTCCACATCCTCAACTGAGGAGGACAGTATTTTGAGGAAATATTGGGGATTCCTCAGTAAAGAATATCCCCAAGTGGCTGAATTTCACACTCCCCCACTGATGGTATACAAGACGACCCAAGAACTTAAAAGACCAACTAGTTAAGGCTGATGTATCCATAAAAAATTCCTAACAGTGGAGAATAGTGAACCTTACCCATGTAGATTATGTGTGAATTGCGCATAAATGGAGAAGGGGAAGTATTTGTGTCACCCAGAAACAGGTGTAGAATACAAAATTCCTTTTTATTTCACTTGTATGAGTGATTATGTCATTTACCTCCTCTGGTGCCCATGCCATATGTTGTATGTGGGTGAGACTACTTACGATTTTAAAACCTGTATAAACCGGCACCGCTACACAATATGTAAAAAGAGGCAGGACCTTCCTGTACCCAAGCATTTCTCTGAAGCAGGTCACAGCGAAAAGGACCTCAGATATATGCAGAACAAAACTAGTATCCTTAAAAAGAAAGAATTGAGCTGGATCTTTAAACTTCAGTGCCAAAAACCGAGAGGCCTGAAGGTAGACTTCAAGATCACACATGACATATGTTTCACATGATATGTGCGGATATTAGATCTACCTGACTTGCGTTTTTGTTATTGTTTATCATTTTTTACATTATACTCATATGTTTTTATTTTTCTATTTCCCTCTAGAATCGGGTCAGGAAACTGGAAAGATCCCCAACTATTTATTGAAAAAAAAGAGAATATGCTCTGGAGATCCAGATAACCTAATTTTCTCATTTTTATTTTATCTATATTTATACTTTCTGCCTTTTTTACACCCAAGGCCGTGTGACACCCATCTGTGGAACGAGATATGCTGGACTAAATTTTTCTCCCATGCCTGGTTATGCTGGACTTAAAGGGGTATTCCAGGCAAAAACTTTTTTTTATATATCAACTGGCTCTGGAATGTTAAACAGATTTGTAAATTACTTCTATTAAAAATTCTTAATCCTTCCAATAGTTATTAGCTTCTGAAGTTTTCTGTCTAACTGCTCAATGATGATGTCACGTCCCGGGAGCTGTGCATGATGGGAGAATATCCCTTGCATGATGGGAAAATATCCCCATAGGAGCTGGACAGCTCCCGGGGCGTGAGTCATCAGAAAGCAGTTAGACAGAAAACAGCAACTCAACTTCAGAAGCTAATAACTATTGGAAGGATTAAGATTTTTTTAATAGAAGTAATTTACAAATCTGTTTAACTTTCCGGAGCCAGTTGATTTATAAAAAAAAAGTTTTTGCCTGGAATACCCCTTTAAGGGATTAGCTCTGCAAGCACCCCTGCATGGCACACACTTCCAAATCAGGGACTTGTGCCCGTCCACTTTCATCCACCCTCTGTCATGGAGGATTGGTTGATGGGATCGTTATCCGCACTGATGGAGTGTCACTTCCGCCTAGACCGGAAGCCTCTACACATTGGAGAGCACGCCAATGCTTCTGTTTTTGCTTCTTTTTTACATTTTCGCCACTGATCTTCTTATGGTCAAGATGGGATCCCACAGTACTCCATCTCCTGACCCGATCTGGAGTTACCGATTGCTCATGTTTTACTTTGGATGCACTGTATACCAAATTGTATCACATGTAATTATGAACAATGGATGAGTAAGGCTGGCAAGACCGGCTGAAACGCGTTACTTTTATCCTGTTATGTCATGGTGAAAAGACAAAGCTTTTATTTCACAAGAATCTACGCTCAATTTCATTCATATGTAGTTATGGTATATACTGTGTGGTATTTCACTTGCTCAATAGTATTTAAAGTGGTATTTCACTTGCTTATATTCACATCTTTTGCTTTTACAGTCTAGTGGATCTCTTTTTATGAATGTTGTATAGAGTACCGCTGCTATAATCCTATATTTGTTTATATATTATAATGAGGTTGACACCCTACAGCAGTGGTCTTCAACCTGCGGACCTTCAGATGTTGCAAAACTACAACTCCCAGCATACCCGGACAGCCGTTGGCTGTCCGGGCATGCTGGGAGTTGTAGTTTTGCAACATCTTGAGGTCCGCAGGTTGGAGACCACTGCCCTACAGGATGTGATGTCACTATTTTCACTCTATTTAAATCGCTTACTTCATGATTTGCATTGCTTGATGAAGGCCATGAGAGGTGGCCGAAATGTCGCTGTAACACTTTTGGTGATTTAATAAAGCCACTATTAATCAGTACTCCAGGAGTGCTGCTGCGTTTCCATTTGCTATCTATCTATCTATCTATCTATCACAAAGTAATATAAAAAGCATTACTAAAATAATATAATGGGGGAGATTTATCAAAACCTGTGGACAGGAAAAGTTGCCCAGTTGCCCATAGCAACCAATCAGCTCACTTCTTTCATTCTTAACAAGGCCTGTGAAAAATGAAAGAAGCCATCTGATTGGTTGCTATGGGCAACTGGGCAACTTTTCCTGTCCACAGGTTTTGATAAATCTCCCCCCATATCTATACACAGGTGACAAAAATTCTACAAAGCATATGTGGAAATGAGTAATAAAGAGGAGGTGTTTTAGAGGACTCACCCTGCTAAGGGTTAACATACGAGGTGACTGTGTCTCCATTCCTATGAAGTAGACCTTGGTGTCACTTTGCCGTCATATCTTATTCCACTTTTAAACAAAATGTGTGAAAAACTAATCTTTCTGAATTCCTTCTATAATGGTAAGTTTTCTGTGACTTTTTATGCAAAACCTCTGATGAAACGAAATCTTCAAAAACGAGGACCAAATCTGCAGAGCGGAAGCGGCTGCCGCCTCATTCCATCCCGTCCTTTATTTAATTATATTTCAGGTCGTACCGGCCCCCGCCTGTGCCTCATCCGGATGAGACCGGTAATGACCGAACAACACCGAGCTGAACAAGCTGCTCGGACAGTCTGGGATATTGAAATTTACAATTATTTCCAAAAAGTTGAAGAAAAATGTAGAATGATTTCGATCTTTCACAAAAATGAGACAGGAGGAGACTTATCAAAACCTGTCCAGAGGAAAAGTTGCCCAGTTGCCCATAGCAACCAATCACATTGCTTCTTTCACTTTTAACAAGGCCTCTGCAAAATGAAAGAAGCGATCTGATTGGTTGCTATGGGCAACTGGGCAACTGAGCAACTTGTCATTTTGTCATTATCCAGAGGATGAGGACCAATTACAGTAGCATTCCAATCTGGACAATCATGTCATAGCCACAGGATTTGCCGTATTTTGCGTCCCACCTCTATACTTACATCTCAATCTAAGGCCTCTAGGCCCTCTCCAGACTGACTGCAGCCACCAGAGGTGAATGAGAAGCCGAAAGCAGCTTAGCTGGCAATATTACACATAGAGTTGCCAACTGGCCGGTATTTTACCGGCATAGCCGGTATTTTGGCCACCATGCCGGTATTTTTATATTAAAAATCCTGCCAATGCAATGGACGGTATTTAGCCAACCAATCCTCCAACTCCCAGAATGTTACACCTATATCCGTGATTCCCAACCAGAAAGCCTCCAGCTGTTGCAAAACTACAACTCCCAGCATGCCCGGACAGCCAAAGGCTGTCCGGGCATGCTGGGAGTTGTAGTTTTGCAACAGCTGGAGGCACCCCTGGTTGGAAAACACTGACCTATACTATATACTTCTATATAGTCCAACATGCTGGGAGTTGTAGTTTTTGTTTGGGGCAGCTGCTGAACCATAGGTTGTATCAGGGCATTCCGGGATTTGTAGTCAGCAACTAACTGCAACTCCTGAATTAATTTAAAAAAAAAGAAAAAAGCTATCAAAAAGTCACATCAAAACAAAAATGGTACTGTTATAAGCTACAGATCGGGGCGCAAAAAATGAGCCCTCATGCAGCCCAGTATAAGGAGGAACAAAAAAAAATTATAGGGGTCAGAATAGGACAAAATGATCCCCCACGTATGTGTATCCTGTAATGTCACGCATATATAATGAATTATGCAAATTAGCGTGGCCGGTATTTTTTTGCAAGAAAGGTGGCAACTCTAATTACACATATTACACTGAACTCCTAGGTGGTAACACGAAAAAAGGTAGCACCTATTTCTGTGACTTGGGACACAAAAGAGGGGAGGGGACACAAAATACATGACAGCCTACTCCCGACCACTCCTGGGACCAGCATCTACCTGACATGTATGGCATATCTTGTGGAAATGCACTAAATGTTCAAAACAGGACCACCTTTCAAAAAGACTCTCCATTTTTGTTTTCTGTTATGGTGCAGCATAGGCTATTATTAGTAAATAATTTAGAGGTTCTTGTGTATGCCTTCTGCTTACCTTTTTTAGCTGATGTGGCAGGCATGAGATGGGCTCCATGTTGGTTTGCAATTCTACACTGAAGTGATTCTGTAACGCTGCCTTCATTAGATATGGTGTTTGATCACTGCAGCTGGTCATCTAATTAAGCTGCAAATGCAAGAAGTTACCCAGAGGAACTCATAAGGGGGTTGTGGTCTGTTCATATTATATGCAGTTTGGATATGTTTTACCTTTTAAAGAGCATTTTATAGAGAAATATTACCGTGAGGTAAAAGTGATTTATCCTGTGATCACAGTTGAGGTGTTTTATGAATATATGAAGTCTTTAGGGTGTGTTCACACATGGAATTCTTATTGCATTTTTTACACATTTTTACTGCACTCAAATATCAACCATGTTAGAAACATCACAGAAAGAAGTACAGCAAACACAGCCGTAGGGAAGGTGTATAACAGCTATTTATCTTGATACCATTGAGCAGGGGTCTCACACTCAAATTATCAGGGGGCCACTAGAGGTAGCGGCTGGGTGAGGCTGGGACGCTTGCGAACCCTCACATATAATGCCACCATCATGCGTCCCTCATCATCCACCAGCAACACTCCTCCCCCCCCATTCCCCCTCCCCCTGTGGTAATAGCATGAGCTGACGGATGGAGGTGCTACTGTCGGGGGGGGGGGGGGGGGAAGCATTAGGTAGGCAGGAGTTTCCCCACATTAGGAAGGCAGCAGTTTCCACACATTAGGTAGCATAATTTCCCACATTAAGTAGCATAGATTCCCCACATTAGGTAGTATAGATTCCCCACATTAGGTAGCATAGATTCCCCACATTAGGTAGTATAGATTCCCCACATTAGCTAGCATAGATTCCCTACATTAGGTAGCATAGATTCCCCACATTAAGTAGCATAGATTCCCTACATTAGGTAGCATAGATTCTGCACATTAAGTAGCATAGATTCCCCACATTAGGTAGTATAGATTCCCTACATTAGGTAGCATAGCTTCCCCACATTAGGTAGTATAGATTCCCCACATTAGGTAGCATAGATTCCCACATTAGTTAGTATAGATTCCCCACATTAGGTAGCATAAATTGCCTACATTAGGTAGCATAGATTCCCCACATTAGGTAGCATAGATTCCCCACATTAGGTAGCATAGATTCCCCACATTAGGTAGTATAGATTCCCCACATTAGGTAGCATGTTCCCCACATTAAGAAGCATCGTGTCGCCATCCTGACACACACACAGACACACACAGATAGACAAACACACACACACACACACACATAGACACACTTACCTGTCCTGCGCAGTGCTTCTCCTCTCCGGCGGCAGCCTGACGAGTGACGTCACTAAATGCCTGAAGAAATCACCTGCCTGCCACCCGGAACTGCATGTCCCGGGTGTCGGGCGATACAAATTACACATTCCTGGTGCGGGTCGCAAAATTTCGTTCTGCGGGCTGCAAATGGCCCACGGGCTAGGAGTTTGAGACCCCTGCCATAGAGATAAAGCAGTATACAGATCAAGGAGGGGGAGCAGTCTGAGAGCTAGCAGGAGAGGATCTGGTAGGTGATGATATCATCCTGTAGTTCACAGAAAGTCACCTGACCCAGGAATTACATCCTTTAACACAGAATAAGCTATGTTACTTTGTGTGGGTCAAGCTGGTGATCACATGACCCAGTTACAAAAATGAAACACATAGATGCAGCTGCGCTGGAACAAAACAAAGGTTGCTGTATGTCTGGTGATAGTGAGTGTGCATGATATGGGCAAAAAGAAAACACAGAAGGGGGAGGACACCAGAGCACCATGGTTTATTTTTTGTCTTTTTAGGCTGATTTTAGCATATAATCAATCCTGAAAAACCTTATTGATTGCACATGGTTGATGGTGCCAAAAAAATAAATAAATAAAGATCTAACTTTACTCTCGTTCAACAAAATGTGTTTTGTTACAAATTTTTTTTTAACTTATTCCCCCCCCCACCCCAAAAAAACATACATTACACAGACCATAACCAGCCACAAGACGACTTCATATTGCATCTGAAATGAGTTTGAAACAGTCCTGACCCTGCTGATGAAACCAGAATTTACACTGTCTGACCTCTACCCTTCACAGGAACAAAATATTACAGAGCAGATCTTTGACCCCAAAGGGGAAATAAGAAAATGAGAGCAAACCAAAAGGAATAGAAATCCCCTTGTCCATATTTATGCAATAAAACCCTAGCCTGGGATTGAAGGTGAATCAGATAGTAAAATGTCATGATACGAATCACTGGGAGCACTAGATGAACTCTGACCTCTCTGTATTATCAGGGATTTACTTCTAACAATGTATTGTAATGCACATTTTACAAGAAACACTGTGTTGGTTTTCTTCTCCGTTGCTGTAAATTGAGGGATATATCATTATATTCTCTATGATAGGCTGCTCAGTGATTAGAAGAATTGTTGCCTCTCTGCACAGTGATCCTGGGTGTAAATCTAACTAGGAGCAATATTTGTATGGGGTGAGTTGTATTTGAGTTGTATTTGTGTGGGTTTCCTCCAGTACTCCTCCTAGAGCAGTGGTCTCAAAACTATGGACCTCCAGAGGTTGCAAAACAACAACCCCTAGCATGCCGGGACAGCCGTTGGCTGTCCAGGCATGCAAGGGGTTGTAGTTTTGCAACATTTGGAGGTCCACAGTTTGGAGACCACTGTCCTAGGGTATAGCCAAGGGCATAACTATAGGGGGTGCAGAGGTAGCAGTCTCACCTGGGCTCTGGTGCCTAAGGGGGCCCCCAAGGCACATCTGCCCCATTAGAGACCAGTATTATAATTGGCATATGGAGCCCTGTTGCAGATTTTGCATTGGGGCCCAGAAGCTCCAGAAGTGACACCTCTGGGTATACCTATAGGGGATTCAGAGATACCAATCTCATCTACATTCTATCTATCATCATTATCACTGATGAAAATTATACTCTTACAGTTCTTTTTGTAATACCCATAATGTAACACCCATTATTTGGTATATGCTAATGAAGGATCTTGGTGCATGTGATGTCCGGCCAACATCTTCAAAGTAACACCTCCTCCCCTGTGCTGAGATTCCTCCATTGCAGTGTGGTGTCCCGGTGCAGGACCTAGTCCTGTGCCTGTCTAATGTCCCCTCAGCCAGAGTCCCTCCATTTCCATAGGACTCTCCTGCAGGGCTTACCCCTGGTCTCCTCATATAAATTGTGTGGATATATTATTTAATGTATTGGAAATATAAATGTATAGGACCTTTCCCAGGTAATGTGATGTACAGTTGTGATGTATAGTTGTTTAAGGACCTTACTGGGTCATGTGATGTACCCAGAGTTCACTGGGTTCAGGACTTACAGGTTTGCTGACCAATGAGCTGAGTCCAGTCCCCTGTTATATAAGGGGCTGTAGCCACTACATTTGCTCTCTTGGTTCCTGCTCTTCAGCTCTTATCCCCTGGATATCAAGCAATCACAATCAGCATAACTTCATTCAATTCATTTAGGCCAAAGCCTGGCGTCACAACAAGTAAGGGTTAATACCACCAGGCCCTTCATTCACCATTACAACACCCCAGACACCACAGCAGAATAGAGCTCCACTCTGCATTTAGACCCCTCTCCTCAACATGCACAATAGCCACGGCCACAGGAGTTATGATGCAGAGTGGAATTCCAACATTTTTATAGTAATACCTCCTCCCTGTGCTGAGCCTCCTCTGTTGTAAAATGGAGCTCTTCTCTGCATCTAGACGCCTCTCCTCCACATATGCAATAGCCACATTGGTTATGATGCAGAGTGGAGCTCCCTTCTGCAGCCAAGGAGGCACTGCTCAGGAGAGGAGGCTTTACTATGAAGATGCCGGATGGACGCCACAGTGCACCTAGGGTTTGGGAAAGCAACGCATGCTCCAAGGTCCTTCATTAACATATACTGAATAATGGGGATTAGGGACAAACAGAGGCATGGAGTGAAGAGTTGAAGTTTTGCAATATCTGGAGGGCCACAGTTTGGAGACTACTTCTTTAGAGTCTGCTCCCTGGCAAACCCATAGGTCAAATAAGAAAGTGACTTCCCCCCACACTGTCAGGTAGGTGACTATGCAGACCTAGTCCAAGAAACTGAGAGTTAATTGAGGCTAATGTATAGGAAACTAGTATAGACCATTAAATATACAAAATAACTTGTCTTATATAACATGTTTATCATGTAATTATCAATCTGTTCTATGGACAGATGGAAGCTGCCATACTCATTGATTGTGTAATGTTTATCAACTTTGTCAGCTATAGTTGGAACTGTGGAGCAAAAAAACATACTGTAAAAAAGAAACCTAAAGGGAAAATAATAATAAAGTGACTTGCTTCACAATGCACATATGTGTGGCTAAGGGCTTCATGAACAGGACTGTCCCAAGCCTAAGAGACCTATAGTACATCTCCTGATCATGTTACTCTCAGGCTGCGGAGATTGCCCGAGAGTTTTAAACATCCTGTTGCTTGACCATTATCATGGTAGAGTATGATTTAACTGTCCAGCAGGCAGGTTCAGAAAATAGTTAGTATGGGGACAGGGAGAGAGGACTGAGTGGGTGAGGGAGAGAACGTTTAGATCTGCTGCAGTGAAGAGTACAAGAAAATGAGCAACCTGTCACTGCTGGGGCTTCAGGAGATTGAGAAAGCTGGGTGGAGCTGGGCAATGCCTGCTAGGTGTAAATAAACTTGGGTGGGGCTCATTGCCTACCTCCCTCCTCCCACTGTATGTGTGCTTAGCCACACTGGAGTGAATTTGGAGCAGGCTGTGAGTCAGACCTAATGCCGCTGTAATTGCCCACTGGCCCCTGGTATTGCCCATACGGCACAGGTAGGTTTAAGGCCCTGTGCCACTTGAGAAACCTTGGCGTTGATGTGCAGGCTTGGGTATGTACTTCAAATAAGGATATACTGGCTAATGTCTCAATTTTAACATCATTTTGAGGGTTAGTCATATGTTACTGTCTACATCTACCACAGTAGTGCACCTAAATTTATGTATTACTCTATATGTTACACATCCACACTTTTCATCGAGTGTAGCATGCCATTGTGGATCTTGTTGTCTGCTCCAGGCATCCCCCATTGTATGCATTTTATGCTGGGGATCGCCCTTAGCAACAGACCACAAGCACAGGATCTGCTGCCCCAGGATAAATACACAACTGCATTTGAGGTGGAGCATTACCTGTCACTTGAAATCACATTTTTTTTCTTTCTAGGTGTAAATAAAGCCAGAATATAATATGTGCAAAAAGTTGAGGTCAATTGGTAACATGAAAGATTAAAGAAAATGCAGTTTTTACCTGTGAATTTTCTGCAGCTGATCTGTAACTGATCTACGCTAAATTTAATATAAACATCCTGCTGCCGGACCATTGTCATGGTAAAGTATAATTTAACTGTCCAGCAGGCAGATTCAGAGAACAGTTAAAGCTGGGGCAGGGAGAGAGGATGAGTTGGTTTATGTTGAACATTTTGGAACTATCTGTCTATCTACTTACATGCTTATCTATCTACAAGTCTACCTAATATCTATCTATCAATCTATCTATCTATCTTTTTCTCTCTGTCCATCCACCAATCCCATATCTATCAAAAATCTGTAAATCATTTGTACTCAGATGCCCTGTCTGTGTGTCTGTCCATCTATATTAATAAAATGCCACCAAATAGAGGATCATGGGGATTTTCCAATAATCACTAATTTCCACCAAGCAAATGAATTTTCCTGATCTCCACCAATATAGTGCATCTATCTTAATTGAACTCTCCAAGTAAGATATAAATTATAAAGTCAATCAGATAGCCACCTCAATTCAATTATCTTAATGTTTTATGCCATGGCTCCATTACATTACTAATGCACAACTATAAAAATTTACATATTTTTCATTTAATAGAGTCATTACAATATGAAAATGGCATTTTAATAAAGGGAGACAGCAAAATAGGTATAAGTGCTGATAGTGACCAAAGTCATTACACTCAAGGGCAAACATTCCAATAACAGTGTGCTTTTGGATGGCATGACTAGCAAATTAAATAAATTTATGCATGTATGTATATATAGTACATTAAACTACAACCAGCAAAAAAAAAAAAAAAAAAAGAAACACAAATACACTTTTTCAACATTGTTTCCTTTTTCATTAGACAAGAACAGCTCTGCGTGCATTATGGTTACAGTATGACCCCATTGTCTATCCACCTTTGCCTTGAAAAGCATAATTTTTACTCAGTCCCCCATTACCCATAACTTTTTTAAATGGACACTGCATTAAAACTAATTTTTTCTATTGCACTCCTTATGGTAAATAAAAAATCTTTCTAATGTACTTTGTTTAGAAAAAAATGAAGTTTTCTATGTTTTAGTTGTGTTTAAAAAAGCTGCCACTGTGTTTCTCCCTACTTGTCCAGAGCACACATCCCCCCATCTTTTGCACAGACTTTGGACTCCTGCTGTCCTTGCATAAGTCCAAAATCAGGAAATGAGGGGGGGGGGGTGTGCAGCCTTATCCAATCATAGCTAATCTCACACACTGAACTGCTCTGGGCTGTGTGTAGCAGAGTGAGGGAGGACGTTCTCCCCTGTATGGCTTCAGATGGTGTCACACCTGCTGGGGAACGCTCCTTCTTAGTCTGTGAATCTGACTGAGACTGAGCAGAAAATACAGAGCAATATCAAGGTAGAAAACTAAAAAATTATAAAAATAAAGGCAGGGGGTGGTTTATCATGATGGGGGCAGTGAACTGGGAGGTTTATAAAATTTAACAATCTCATGACAGGTACTCTTTAAGCATAGGCATACATTTGTCTGTGTAATGTACCATACTGGCTGGAAGTCAATTGGTCATACTGCTTAAGATGTGCATATATTGCCCCTGCCAGACACATTGTGGCAGGTGTGTCATCATGGCTGCCCTCATACCCATCTAGTCTACAAAAGTAGAAATAAACTACACAGACCCTTTATGCAGTTTACCAGGTGGCATATTCTGGCTTAAATATCTATTGATATTATACTTTGCCGAGAGTCTTACAGACAATGCTCCTAGAATTATGCAAATTAGCTCCTTATCAAAGGGAAGAAAACTGTCTCTCCAGTGTCATCTATAGGTGGCTACGCTGTTAGCCAGAGTCTGACCTGTAATGGTGCCTTCAGACTTGAGTAGGAATCAGCCAAACTAGAGATACCCATCTCTACACATAACTGTTTCAGAGTTTTTGCACCTCATCAAAACAGAGTTAAAGTCTGGTTGTTTGGGTGAGACGCCTTTGAAGCAGCTGTTGTGAGGTACTATTTATCCTTTCCAAAACCTGGCTGGTGTAGGTTGTCTTACAAGTATTGTTCCCTGAAGAAAAAAAAAAGGTGCAAAATAGCTCTTCTTTAGAAGAAAAAAACTGTCTCTCCAGTGGTATCTGCCCTGTTGGCCAATTTTAAACCCATAAAAGAATCTTGTGGTATGACTCAAGATTATCAGCCAAACCTGTTGAACTTTTCTGGAGATTTTGCTCCTCATCACTACAGAGTGGGGTTGTTGTTGGCTGGTGGACAGTATCCCTAATGGCATCTCACCCAGCCAACATGGACCCCTGATGAGAAGCCAGAACCCAGAAACTGTGCTGTCATTAAGATTATTCTTTCTTGGCTTATATCTCTAATCTTGTCTCTATTGCGTGTTGGACACATAGAGTAAGCTATAGATCACACAAGAGAGACAGTTTTTGAATGTGACCAACATTTCAAATAGTTTCCTATTTTCTTAGGGTGGTGTTATTAGAACTAGCTGGACAACAATCCTGATCCAATGGTATGGGCAAGACTACATAGAACATAGTAGTAAACTGTTCACCAAAGGAGGTCAGTCCCTGAAATGCCAGCTGTTACTGCGATCTGGAGTGCACAGGTCATTAGTCACCAGAGCCCGCCGCAAATTGGGATGGACTTGCTGCGGCAGGCGGCTCCCAGGTGGTAGCGACCCCTGCACGACTTGTCCACAAAGGCAGCAGAGGTGATGCGTGGCACAGAAGGAAGAGATGTACTCAGAGTCGGGGACAGGCAGGTAGGTCAGGGCTGGTGGCAAGAAACAGTGGTCAGGAAACATAGCAAGAGAACTGGTACATGGAATAGCAGATAAAACAGGGAACACTTTCTCTAAGGCAACAGGGCACAAAAATCTGGCAGGGAACGGGAGGAAGTGCGGGGCTAAATAGGGTCAGTTCCAGGGAAACACCAATCAGTGGTGCACTAGCCCTTTAAATCTCTGAGAACCGGAGGAGGTGGTTATGCACTCGCTGGCCACCAGGGAGGACAGAGGAAGCAGGAAGACGGCGGGGCAGGTGAGAACTGGCAGGTGAGAACCGGCGGGGCAGGTGAGAAAGGGTTGTTACAGTGTGTCACCCCAGTAGTAAGAATATTACATGAGTAGGGGGTTGTTACAGTGTGTCACCCCAGTATTAAGGTGGGGCGTGTTAAAGGGCAAAGCCAATGGGTGGGAAAATTATGTATTTTTGCTGATGACACAAAGATATGTAACGGTTGATGTTCGCTGCTCCGTCCCCTGTATCGCCCGTCATTACGCACAGAGCGAACTCGCTCTGTGCTGTAATGATAGCGCAGTGCCGCAGCGGGGATCCCCGGGCTCCCCAGCAGCGGGACCGTGGCGATCTGACATCTTATCCCCTATCCTTTAGATAGGGGATAAGATGTCTAGGGGCGGAGTACCCCTTTAAAGGTAGGAAAACAATGTAATAGAGCAGCAGGAAATGCTAGCAGAATGCTTTGATGTATAGGGAGAGGTATAAGCAGAAGAAAGAGAGAAGTGCTCATGCTGTGTACAGAACACTGGTGAGACCTCACTTGGAGAATTGTACGCAGTACTGGAGGATATAGATACTCTAGAGAGAGTTCAGAGAAGATACTAAACTAGTACATGGAGATAAAACTTACTAGGAAAGGTTAAAGGATCTTAACATGTATAGCTTGGAAGAAAGAAGAGACAGAGGGGATATGATAGAGACTTTTAAATACATAAAGGGAATCAACACGGTAAAGGAGGAGAGCATATTTAAAAGAAGAAAAACTACCACAAGAGGATATAGTTTTAAATTAGAGGGGCAAAGGTTGAACAGGAAGTATTACTTTACTGAGAGAGTAGTGGATGCATGCAATAGCCTTCCTGCAGAAGTGGTAACTGTAAATACAGTGAAGGAGTTTAAGCATTCATGGGATAAGCATGAAGCTATCCTTCATATAAGATATGGCAGGGGACTATTGATAGGATTCAGATTATTGGGCAGACTAGATGGGCCAAATGGTTCTTATCTGCCGACACATTCTATGTTTCCATAAATTTGCTTTCCCCTAGGGGAGCAAAAATCCTTGCACCAGCCCTGTTTTCACCTCCCCTTTTATCAGTTGGTATGGCTTCTTTTTCTTATTTATAGTCATGTATTTTGATCCCATATTCAGTAACATGATCGACTGAACAATGACAAATTCTTCCCTGCATTTATCATCTTAAAAGCCACCCCCAATACATGGAGAAGAGGATGTGAGGTACAATATCTCCCCTTTATACAAGGCAAGTGAGGATACAGTCTATCAACGCAAATGCAAAATAGCAGGTTAGATTTATGATTGTTTTCTTGCACTTTATCGCCACCATTAAATCTGACATTGGTTTTATGTTTGGGGGCATTGATTACTCAAGTGGCTCATACCACTTGGCAGTCAGAAGAACATTTTTTTTTTGTTTCATCGTGGTAAAAAAACATGGCCAGTAAATCAATAAGAAGCTTATTAATAATCAGGATAAAGAACAGATGTCTTCATTGTCAAAGAAAAATACATGACAAATTGATATGCCTGACCCTTCTGGTTCCAAAATGTTAGACATTTATAGAAAATTGCATGATCATCAAATGAGATCTACAAGTATTTAGAACCAGAGAACATAACATGCTGCAAAATGTCTCAGAGAAATGTTAAAAGGGTTATCCACCATAAAGTGATTTAAGTACGTACCTGCCAAACAGTAAGGGACATGATTAGTAAGGATCTGCACTTGTCTTGGGGCTAAATGGCTATGTTGTGAGATTACCATAACACTGTGGCTAATATAGTTCATAACATAGTAACATAGTTCATAAGGTCGAAAAAAGACCAGAGTCCATCAACTTCAACCTATAACCCTAATGAGTTCCTGCTGAGTCCCTTCTGAGTTGATATAAATCTAGAATCCATGACCTGTAATGTTATTATTCTCCAAAAATGCATCCAAACCCCTTTTAAATAATTTTACAGAGTTCACCATGACCACCTCCTCTGGCAGAGAATTCCACAGTCTCACTGCTCTTACAGTAAAGAACCCCCATCTGTGGTGGTGTAGAAACCTTCTTTCCTCTAGACGTAGAGGATGCCCCCATGTTATAGATACAGTCCTGGGTATAAATAGATCATGGGAGAGATCTCTGTACGGTCCCCTGATATATTTATACATAGTTATTAGGTCTCCCCTAAGCCTTTTTTTTTCTAAACAAAATAACCCTATTTCTGATAATCTTTCTGGTTACTGTAGTCCTCCCATTCCCCGTATTACTCTGGTTGTTCGTCTTTGAACCCTCTCCAGCTCCACTATATCTTTCTTGTACACTGGTGCCCAGTGCTGTACACAGTATTCCATGTGTGGTCTGACAAGTGATTTGTAGAGCGGTAGAATTATTTCCTTGTCATGGGCATCTAGGCCCTATTGATGCAACCCATGATTTTATTTGCGACACTGGTAATTACAGCTAAATTTACTATTAACTAAGTAAATTCATTTTTTCATGATATAATTTTATTCATTTTTTCATGATATAAAAAGTGACCAAAAATGCACTATTTTGGACTTTGGAATTGCGCGTACGCCATTGACCGTGTGGTTTAATTAACGATATATTTTTATAATTCTGACATTTCCGCACGTGGCGATACCATATATGTTTATTTTTATTTTTATTTACACTGTGTTTTTTTTTATGGGAAAAGGGGGGTGATTCAAACTTTTAATAGGGAAGGGGTTAAAGGACAACTGCAGCGCAATATACACTTATCCCCTATCTACAAGATAGGGGATAAATGTTTGATCGCGGGGGGTCCGACCGCTGGGACCCCCCGAGATCTCCCTAACGGGGTGCCGCCATTAGCGCTCATAGTGAGCGCTAAGGCGCGTAGCGTCGACCTAGAGGTCGACGGTGACGCCCCGTCTCCTCCCTGTCCCCATACAGTTCTATGGGGGAGCCACGAACACTACCTCCCCGCCTCTCCCATAGAGATGCATGGAGAAGGCGTGCCGGACGCAACGTCATGCGGCGGCAGGCACGCCCCCTGCACGGGAGAGCCACGGCTCCCATAGGGACCTATAACACTGCACACACTGATCTATTACATTGATCACTGATTTCTCATAGGAAACCAGCGATCGATGATTCTGCCGCTTGACTGCTCATGCTTGGATCTCAGGCACTGAGCAGTCATTCAGCAATCGGACAGCGAGGAGGCAGGTAAGGATCCTTTAGCTGTCCTGTAAGCTGTTCGGGATGCCGCAATTTGATTGTAGCATCTAAAATGCAAGTAAAAATGTCACGGCAGCTCTGTGAAAGTAAGTAAAATCACCCAACCTGTCAAATTTAGGACCCGGGAGAGTGTCTACTTGCCTTCCTCACAAGCGTCTAGAAAAAGTGTTTGTGGTAGAGCTTTTCCCAAAATTCATCATCCTGCTGCACCTTCTTGATAAATAAGATGCACGCTAGTCAAACCCACCACCTAAATAAATGTGAGAAAATAGCTCTACTGTAGACATTCTTTGATAAATCTGAGCCTTTATTATGAACTACACTAACTTTACAGCCCCTGTAGCACAGGCACATAAAAAAAAATCCTGGAATACCCCTTTAAGAGGCTGTCATACATGATTTAAATTGGCACTGTCAGATACAAAAACTTTTGATATGTTGTAAAGCATGAAAACCAAAAATGTCAGTATTTCATACTGAAAAAGCCAGTCAAACAACTGAGCACCCCCTGCATGCTTGGACACATACTAGTCCTGCTGTGTCCATGCATCATCACCTATGTCATGGACACACTTCCTTGATTGACAGCTGTGAGTGCAGGGCTCACAGCTGGAGGAAAAATCCTCATACTATCAGCTTGTGTCCCGCTACTGTCAGTGAGGACAAGCTGGGAGTTGTAGTTTTGCTAATGCTAGAGGAGATGTGAGCAGACAGCATACTGAGGAAGGGGGCGGAGACCTGCACAGTAAGGCCACGCCCCCTCCCTTTGAGAGGAATTCCGACTAGTGAGCTAAATTAAAAGTGTAATAAAAAAAAATAATGAAAGATGCTAGACACAAAAATTAGATGTACATGGTCAGGATTAGGTACTGAGTGATATATTTAAAACATTTTTAAAAAGTTCAAGTACGCTTCAAGTCAATTATTGAAGAAATAGAAAAAAATAGATAAACACTGTATTACATGTCATTCACATACCCTTGAGATAGTAAGAAATAACACACAATGTACAAAAATGTCAAAGATCCGGAATGTTTGGAACAACCAAATTACCCAAAATTTTTATCTTTTAAAGGGGTACTCCGCCCCTAGACATCTTATCCCCTGTACAAAGGATAGGGGATAAGATGTCAGATCGCCGGGGTCCCGCTGCTGGGGACCCCGGGGATCGCTGCTGCAGCACGCCGCGACTATTACTGCGCAGAGGGAGACCGCTCTGCACGTAATGACGGGCAATACAGGGGCCGGAGCATCGTTATGTCACGGCTCCGCCCCTCGTGACATCATGGCCCGCCCCCGTCAATACAAGCCATAGGCTTGCATTAAGGGGACGGGCTGTGATGTCATGAGGGGCGGAGCCATGATGTCACACTGCTCCGGCCCCTGTATCGCCCGTCATTACGCACAGAGCGAACTCGCTCTGTGCAGTAATGATGGCGGGGTGCCGCAGCGGCGATCCCCGGGGTCCCCAGCAGCGGGACCGTGGCGATCTAACATCTCATCCCCTATCCTTTGGATAGGGGATAAGATGCCAGGGGCGGAGTACCCCTTTAATTTGTTAGATGTATTTAAAACTGTGACACCGTTTCAGCTGAACCCTGCTACTGTCCATTCCTGCTTGGATAATCCACCCTAAATGGCAACCCCCAACTGGGTGACAGTCCCTACACTGTATTATGTGCACAGGGGCTTAAGGAGGTGAAACAAGTCTGGTCAAACCAAATGAGCACGTAATTAGAGAGGCAGAATGCTGAATGGAATACCAGATAACAAGCCACGGGGCCCAAACTAGGACGGCAACTTGTCACAAAGTCAAAAATAAAAATAGGCAGGGTTCAAACCAGGAGAATAACATCAAAATCAGAAGGCAAAATCAAAGCAAGGGAACAAGCAAATGGTCAGGATCCAGGGAAAGCTGAGTATTATAGTGAGACCACTAGCTATAAATAAACCAATTAAGGGCATCTGGAGGTATAAGCACAAGCACCAAAGCTCCCGCCTCCTGATTATCTAGCCGGACCAATAGTAAAGTGATGTGTGCGATGAGAGCCCGTCAACATGTTGATATCAGAATGTTCCTGCTAGCATCCTGCCGGGACTGATTGTAGTGCTTGAGAAGGACAGGTAAGAGGGGGTTTTGTCTTTTTTTTATTTATTTTTTAAACTTTTACGCCATTTACCGTACGGGATTAATAATGTTATATTTTAATAATTTTTATAATTTGGAACATTTTTCACTCTGTTTACATTTTTTTTTATATGCAAAATAAGAAAGGGGTGGGGGGTGATTTGAACTTTTAACATTGAATGGGTCAATGTGTGTTTTTTTATTTTTTTAAAAACTTTTTAACCTCTACAGTGGATTGTGGATCATGCTGCGGGGGCATCCACCCCACTAAACCATGAGGGATGGTAGAAACCTCCCTTTAGATTGGGTTAATAGCCGGCTGCGCTGATTGCTGCATACCGGCGATTAAGGCATGGAGCGGGCTCGACTCAGGAGCCAGCTCCATATACCCTGAGCGGCACCATGACGAACTGGGTCCATCATGGGTCACGAAGGGGTCAAAATTCTTCTCGGGGTGGCAATTTGCAGCCCCTGTGGAGGTGCTGTCTGAATCCAATGGACTTAGCGGGACCCATTATAGGGCCAGCCCTGCAGATAACCAATAAAAACATTTTAAAAAATGATGACACTCTGCTGTACACAGGTGACACACATCAGCAAATATAATGGCACTCTAATGCTAGTGCAACATTGGCACCCTTCCTGGTACACCAACCTCTCCAGGCACCCCATGACCTCCCTAAGGCTAATTTCCATAGGTATACATTAGCTATAGACATTTACAGGCACAATCATTCTATCTAACCACTGCAGACTAAGGACTCCCATACACATTACAAATAGAAATCCATTTAGCAGAACTGATGACTTTCTACCTCTATTTATCACCTCTTGCACATAACCTTATTTCTTTAGCTTAAAATCAATAATTCAAGTAAACATGAGATAATCTGGTCCCCTTTGTTACCTAAGGAATATACAGAAATTTTTGGAGAGAACACAGGTGTAAATTTATTGCTGATTGTTCTATTTTTGGAGGGTGAAAATTTTAAAGTGGGGGACTCTGAAAACGATGGGGGCTTTAATAATTTTTGCATTCTATACAGGTAAAGTGGAAGGGGGAGGCTCCTGCTGCAACCAGATGGTAGGCCGAAGGCTGTCCAGGCATTTTGGGAGTTGTAGTTTTGCAACAGCTGGAGACACCCTGGTTTGAAAAAAATATGGCTCTAGGATGCTGGTAACCAAGGGCAACAGCAAAACAAAGTAGGTATAATCAAGTATATAATACACAGTACAACGTATAGCTTCACTAGCATAAACAGTGTAAGAGCCTAACCCTTATTCTACACCACAACTATGTATCACACTTTTATAGCGTATAGGAAGTCATAGCACAGTAGATTTATTTTACATTTCTATTTTTTTTTATTAGGTTGATAAAAACTAGAACAGTTGTATATTATTTTATGGCACAATTGAGCCCTACTTGTCTCTATAATGGAGCATACATGTTAAGGCGTAGGGCTGGATAGTGCTAAATAATGTATAATTGGGCTTTCGCTAGTAATTAAAAGTGTAGAGGAAAAGTAATAGTTCTGACATGTTGGACAATTCCGTCTAAACAAACATGATTTACAGCATAAAGAATAACCAGGAGGCATTGTGAGTGATGAATTGGGAACGAATTCTGCATGACCCAGACTAATGTAGCAAAGAGAATGTGCTCTGAATGTGACACACTGTATGTTGTATGAACACGAGTGTGTGACACAATGTCCCCAAATTATTGGAGAATACTGTATGTAAGGAATTTATTCCAATACCTATATAGAGGTGGTTATGCTTTAAGGGTGCTTGAAGAGGCAGACCCCAAACTCCCCTGCCAGGGAGAAAGAATTTGGCATTAAGTTATAGTTTGGGCTTCCAACACTGGGGGTGCTGGGGGTAGGAAGGAATACCATCCTGTGAGTACTGAGGGTAGAAAGTAGTGTTTCTCACGAATATTCGCAATGCGAATTTTATTCGTGAATATCGCATATTCGCGAATTCGCGAATATTCGCGAATGTAGCACTATATATTCGTGATTATGAATATTGTTTTTTTTTTTTACAGTTCACATCACAGTGATCATCCCTCTCTGCTTCCAGCTTGTGTGGTGTAAAGAAGGCTCTAATACTACTGTGTGAGACTGGCGTGCGAGACTGGCGTGCGAATATTACGAATATGCAAATTTAGCGAATATATGACGAATATTCGGCCATATATACGCGAAATATCATGAATTCGAATATGGCCTATGCCGCTCAACACTAGTAGAAAGGAATACCATATTGTGAGTACTGGGGGTAGGAAGGAATACCATGCTGTGAGTACTGGGGGAAGGAAGAAATACCATGTTGTGCCGACTGAGGATAGGAAGGAATACCATGCTATGACTATTGGGGGTATGAAGTAATACCATGCTGTGAATACTGGTGGTAGAAAGGAATACCATATTGTGAGTACTGGGGGTAGGAAGGAATACCATATTGTAAATACAGGGGGTAGGAAGAAATACCATGCTATGACTACTATGGGTTGGAAGGAAAACCATATTGTGAGTACTGGGGATAGGGATGAATATCACATTGTGAGTACCAGGTATAGGAAGTAATGCCAAGCTGTGAGTACATGGGGAAGCAAATCCTACTTTGAGTACTGGGGATATAAAGAAATACCCTGCTATGAGCACTGGGGCTAGCAAGAAATTCCATGCTGTGCCTACGGAGGATAGGAAGAGATACCATGCTATGACTACTGGGGGTAGGAAGTAGTACCATGCTGTGAGTACTGGTGGTAGGAAGGAATACCATATTGTGAGTACTGGGGTTAGGAAGAAATACCATGCTATGAGCACTAGGGGTAGAAAGTAATACTGTGCTGTGAGTACTGGGGCTAGGAAAGACCTACCATGCGTGCCTTTTGAGCATAGGAAGGTATACCAAGCTATGACTCCTGGGGTAGGAAGAAATACCATGCTGTAAATACTGGGGGTAGGAAGGAATACTATGCTGTGGATACTAAGGATAGGAGGGAATTTCTCTGGTATCACCACTAGGGGAAAAAGAGAGAAATGGTGTAAATGCTAAGGGAGGGGTAATTCCACTGCAACTAACTGAGAGAAGGGGGGAAGCTCTGATGTAACCATTGGAGGGAATGGGAAATACTCTGCTATGACTACTGGCAAAGGAAATAAACTGCTGGATCTCTGACTTTGTCTTTTTTATTCCATAGTCTTGGACTGAGAAAATAATGTAATGTGCCCCATTATATTTTAACATTTAATAGAACCCTACACAATATGCCCCTTTTGTATTAGCTTGGTATGAATTTTGCTCCATTCCATCTATCAAAAACGAAACCCATCTTAGCTGTATTCATTGCATGTCAACTCTAGATATCATTTCCTTTATGATTCTTTTGAGTGTTGACAGAGTCTACCATCTTCCTGAAATATATATATTGATATCTTTGCCTTCTTATGCGGAAAGTATGTGGAATGGATATGCAAATATTCATCATCTGATTTCCATATCCATCTGCTCTTATCCTTTAAGTTCAGCCCCTTTCGGACTTAAGCATTGGGGAATAGACCTGGAAGCAGTCGATTCGTTTTCCTTCTGCTTAGTGACAAATTTACGATCCTCTAAAAATGCAAAGTCTGTAATGATTTAGGGCTCAGTCATTTCCATCTGCAACATTCGAGACATCATTTTATAGAGGCGGTGACATCCACAGCTGCATTATTTCTACATTTTCTCCTAATCTTTAGTGTTTGGAGATCTGCAGAACGTTACAGTATATTTTGGTGAACAGGGTCAATTGTGGTGCAATCCTGAAGCTGAATTAACAAAAAGATTATAATTGAAGCTCACATCTTTTCGGAAATTGTACCCTAACCCTACCCTTTCAACAATACAGCCACCATTGTGTTGTGAGTAGTTGGAACGGTACTCCAATAATACTCCATTTTAGTTTTAGTTAATGAGCTTTTTATTTTATTAACATTCTTAGCTTACAAAAGGACCTTTATTTAACCCAAGATATGAATGGCTCATGTACAAAAGTGTAACTTGCATCTACTAGGTCTCAATGCAACAAAAGTCTCAATGCAAAATTCTGTTACAAAGTCCTCCAACTACTGTGTGCCATTTATAATAAAAAAAAAGTCTACTGGCAAAGTGCTTTTTTGCCCCCCTCAGGCACTGGGACTCCATAGAATTTTAGTGGTTACATGAATGGCTATGTCAAAAGTCATCTACAGACTTAGGCTGTGCTCTAATTTCTCTAAGAAGACACACAATGAAAACCAATACACCCCATTATAAGTCGGTGGGGTTTTGCCACCACCCTCGATCCCTGTAATGTATGTGTTGCGGCTTCTCGGAATGGCAGACACCACAATTGCAGTGTGCATAGTTTTTGCTTTACCCTAAAAACCCTAGAAGATCTATCCACAATGGGTTAGTTAGTATGCAGAACTCACCCCCTTACTGGCTGGCCATACGCGTTTAGTCAAAGTCTACCAAACTCTTAAATTTTATTTTGGTTGGCCAACGATCAATGTGTATTGGAGCCTCCCAATTGCTAAAGGTCTAAGCCTGTTAAATTCTTGGTCTTTTGTTTTCACAGGATAGAAGCTGCTATCAAAAGATGTGTCTAGCAGATCCTTAAAAGGGTACTCCGGTGGAAAACTATTTTTTTCATATCAACTGGCTCCAGAAAGTAAAACAGATTTGTAAATTGCTTCTATTAAAAAATCTTAATCCTTCCAGTACTTATCTCCTGCTGTATATTACAGAGGAAGTTGAGTTGTTCTTTTCTGTCTGACCACAATGCTCTCTGCTGACACCTCTGTCCGTGTCAGGAACTGTCCAGAGCTGAAGCAAATCCCCATAGCAAACCTCTCCTGCTCTAGACAGTCCATGACATGGATAGAGGTGTCAGCAGAGACCACTATGGTCAGACTGAAAAGAACACTCAACTTTCTCTGGGGCATACAGCAGCTGATAAGTACTGGAAGGGTTAAGATTTTTTAATAGAAGTAATATACAAATATGTTTAACTTTCTGGCACCAGTTGATTAAAAAAAAAAAAAAAAAAAAAAGCAGGTGAGCATGCATCGTACCCGATGGGTCCTGGTTGCTATCATCAACCAGGACTGATGTCTGGCATTAACCCTTTAGACACCACAATCAAAGTTGATTGCGGCATCTAAAAGCAGTTAATTCCCTTGCCGGTTAGCTAGGTGGGCTGATCAGGACTGCCATGGCTTTGCCGCGGCATCCCGATCAGCTGAAGAGATGGGGGAAGATCTCTTACCTTCTTCGTCGTCATCCGATCGTCGCTCTATGGCTCCATGCCTGAGATCCAGGCAGGAGCATTGAAGCGACGATAACACTGATCATTGCTATGCTATGGCATAGCATTGATCAGTGCCTGCAATCAAGGTATTGCATGTTATAGTCCCCTATGGAGGCTTTAACATTGCAAAAAAAAAGTGTAAAAAAATAGTTAATAAATGTGATTTAACCCCTTCCTTAATAAAAGTTTGAATCACCCCCTTTCACATAAAAAAAAAATATGTAAACAAAAATAAACAGAACATGCGGTATTGCCACATGTGTAAATTTCCGAACTAAAGAATAAAAATATAATGTTTATTAAGCAGCACGGTCAATGGCGTATACATAAAAAAAAATCCAAAGTCCCAAATTGCATATTTTTGGCCATTTTGTATATCCTAAAAAAAATTATAAAAAGCAATCAAAAAGTCTGATCAAACCAAAAATGGTGCTGATAGAAACTTCAGATCATGGCACAAAAGATGAGCCCTCATACCACCCCATATGCTGAAAAAAAGAAAAGTTATAGGGGTCAGAAGATGACAATTTTGAACAGACAAATTTTGGTGCATGTAGTTATCATTTTTTTTTTGTAATAAAATAAAATCAAACCTATATAAATTTGGTATCCTTGCGGCCGTATGGACCTACAGAATACAAAAATATTTTTTTTAAGGTTTCTCCGTAGATTTTGTGGTGAAATTATTCATGGTATTACAAATTAAAATTGTTGGCGCAAAGAACAAGCCATCATATGGGTCTGTAGGTGGAAAATTGAAAGTGTTATGATTTTTAGAAGGTGAGAAGCAAAAATTTAAAATGGCCAAAGAGGGAAGGGGTTAACAGTCATACTTGACCAAGCCAAGATGCATGTTTCTGGAATAGTGGGGGAAGATTTTTAAGGTATCCACCAAAAGAGCATTCGCTCTACAGCTACATACCACTACTGACAAATGTACACTAACTACATAACGATGTGATGTAAACATGGGCTAAAATCTCTACAAAACCTTCCTAGCACCATTTGGTGTTGTGTCTCCATAACCTTCTTTGACGTGTGCTTTGTTCACTTTTGGTTATTCCTTTTTATTTGACCTTTTGGAAAGCTGTAGGACTCCATTATACATCAATAGGACCCATCAAGTTGGAATCCATGATGGCTGTCATGGTTCTGCTCTGAATAGGCACCATTGTATATGTGAACTGGGAAAAACCATTGTAAAATTGTAAAAAATTGCCAATTAAAAATGAATTTGTAAACGGTACTATTATTTGGTTTTTAGTTTTGGTTTTCCTACTCATTGTGTTCCCTGCCCCTTACTGCTGAAGCTGGGAGGTTTTTTTCTTGCTCTGTGAATGTTATCACCTACATCATCGTAAGGTTTTCAGGTCAGTGAACAAAGCGGTTACCACTGTGCTTCAAGGTAAGAATGGGAGCAAAGTTAAAGGATTTTTCATCACTGAAAATGTGATTTGTGCATGACATTGTTACTATGTAAATCTCACTGATAACCCTCGCGCTCCCAAACATCTGCTAAATACAGATGGCAGGGATGTTAATGGATGCTGTAAAACCATTTATCAAACAGTCCTAACTATTAAGAAAACCCTCTTTTATATAGAAAAATGGTCTGAAGTCTACAGAGAAGATTTTTCCGTGCTGCTTATTGGAGGCACAAAGGGGAACGCTGTTACTCACATGAAGGAAAGTTAATACATTTAGGCAGGTGTCCCGAAATAATGAGCAGCTATTTCCTGATTGATTTCTTAGTTTAATATTCTGTGGTGGTAAGAGGGTTGGGCGGCTCATCCGTTGCAGCAACAGTTGCAAGAAAAGACAAGAGTAATATTTAGCAATAAGAAGACTAGACAGAATATAGCATCGATAGGGTCTATAGGACCAAACTTGTAGCTGTTCATTTATTGTATAACATGGACATTATGTCAGTCTCTTTACACTTTCCATTGATAGTTACAAATAGAGTAGTGAAACAGATAATGGCAATCTGTAAGCTAAAAAATCTTGAAGGCAATAAACAATACGTGAAAGTACTTGAAGTGCTTAAAGGGGTACTCCGGTGAAAACCTTTTTTCTTTTAAATCAACTGGTGCCAGAAAGTTAAACATATTTGTAAATTAGTTCTATTAAAAAATCTTAATCCTTCCAGTACTTATTAGCTGCTGAATGCTACAGAGGAAATTCCTTTCTTTTTGGAACACTGATGACATCACGAGCTCAGTGCTCTCTGCTGACATCTCTGTACATTTTAGCAACCGCGCATAGCTGATGTATGCTAAGGGCAGCATGGTGGCTCAGTGGTTAGCACTACAGTGCTGGGGCCTTGGGTTCAAATCCCACTAAGGACAACAATAAATAAAGAGTTATTATTATTATAATGACGTCGGCAAAGAGCACTGTGCTCGTGATGTCATCAGAGAGAATTCCAAAAAGAAAATAATTTCCTCTGTAGTATTCAGCAGCTAATAAGTACAGGAAGGATTAAGCTTTTTTTTAGAGAAGTAATTTACAAATCTGTTTAACTTTCTGGCACCAGTTGATTTAAAAGAAAAAAGGTTTTCACCGGAGTACCCCTTTAAAGCTTAACATTCAATGGTAATAAAATAGCCAAAATTCAACATACAATGAGACTCTCCGGTCAAAGAATCTGAAGAGGAGGGACAAGTCCTTTACCAAAACCCGGAGACAATCAACACCTGTCCTACAGACCAATGCAAAATGTTTTAGCGGTGTAAACAATAACAAGTAAGATGGAGCTCACACAAAAGAATACCCCCCCCCCCCCAAACTACCCAATGCATTTCTGTCTGTAGCTCATGAATTCTTCAGGAGAGGGTAGAAACTGCTAGTCACACAATACAAATAGCTAGACCAATTGATTGCATGCACAGGTCCCCTAGGGAGTATTCAAATATTAAAAATTCAAAACACTCACTTCAGATGATCCATGCTGTCCCTGAAAGATAAAAAAAAAGGCTTCCCTCTTATCTAGCAGCATCAACAGAAGTTCAGTGCTTAGTGTAATGCCTTCCTTGCTAATGTTTTTTTATTCATTTCTGCTCACATTGCAACTTTCATATTCAGTGTCATCTAAAGTAGTGCACAGTGAGTTGTCCACCAGCACAGTGCCAGCCTTTTCAGTCATATGAACTTTTACTAGCACTATGTGAAAACATGGCAATAAGGAGTAGGTGCTGTGCTGTTTCTGAGAACTAAGGGAGAAAGTACCTGTGTGTGTTACTACTTGAAAGCAGCCCAGCTCTGGTCATGAGAAAAAGGTTGTTCTCTACCATGCACCATGGGAGTGCAGTGAGAGCACTAGAATTACTTTGCCACCACTCTAAAGAGTTAATTGGCCAGATTTATCAAACTGTGTGAGAGAAAAAGTGGAGTGATTTTCCCACAGCAACCAATCACAACTCAGCTAACTAGCTTTGGTTAAGTGAAAGCTGAGCTGTGAGTGCTTATTGCGGAAAAACCACTCTGTTTTTTCTCTCACACAGTTTGATAAATCTGGGCCAATGTAACAAAACCATGCAGGTTTTTAAAAATATTTTGAAATGGCAGGTAACTTTAAAGTTTGAAAAAACTTTTTATATAACAAAGATAATACCATTATATGTATATTTGTAATATACATTGGTTAAAAAATACAGAAAGTGAGGGTGGACAAGCAGGGCTCTGTACACTGAGGACAAGCAGGACTCTGTACACTGAAGACAAGCAGGGCTCTGTGCACTGAGGACAAGCAGGGCTCTGTACACTAAGGACAAACAGGGCTCTGTACACTGAGGACAAACAGGGCTCTGTACACTGAGGACAAGCAGGGCTCTGTACACTGAAGACAAGCAGGGCTCTGTGCACTGAGGACAAGCAGGACTCTGTACACTGAGGACAAGCAGGGCTCTGTGCACTGAGGACAAGCAGGGCTCTGTACACTAAGGGCAGGCAGGGCTCTGTACACTGAGGACAAACAGGGCTCTGTACACTGAGGACAAGCAGGGCTCTGTGCACTGAGGACAAGCAGGGCTCTGTACACTAAGGACAGGCAGGGCTCTGTACACTGAGGACAAACAGGGCTCTCTACACTGAGGACAAGCAGGGTTCTGTGTAGTGAGAATCTATGACATTCTACGGGCTCACACATGAGGATGATTGACAAGCCAGGAGCCTGCACAGAGCCCTGCTTGTCCTGTCCTCACTTTCTGTATTTGGACTCCTCACAGGCAATAGCACTTTTTCACCCATAAATGTACACATTTTTTAACCAATAGATATTACAAATATAAATATAATTGTATTATCTACATTATATAAAAAGTTTTTGTTGTTGACAGGTACACTTTAAACATACAACTTGCCAAAAAACAAACAAACCTTTATACGGAAATGTCAAAGTTATGGCTATTGGAACGTTAGGACAAAATGTTAAAGATAACAAAATGAACATTGACTACATCCTTAAACACTTAAGGACCCAGGGCGTACCTGTACGGCTGTGGGAATTCCGGTCCCCGACGCTCGCCAGGCAGGGACCGGACCGGGATGCCTGCTGAAATCATTCAGCAGGCACACCATGCAAACCCCTGGGGGGTTCTAAGAATCTGCGGCGATTGCGGGTCAAAATAAGGGGGATGTCCAAGACACCCCCGATCCCCCTGAAGGGATAGTAGTGAGGTGGCACTCCTCCTATCCCTGATATTGGTTGGTCCATATGTGGATTAGTGTTGAGCGGCATAGGCCATATTCGAATTCGCGAATATTCGCGAATATATGGACGAATATTCGTCATATATTCGCGAATATTCGCATATCCGTAATATTCTCGTAAATGCGAAAAATTCGCGTATGCGAAAATTTACATATGCGAAAATTAGCATATACTAAAATTAACATACGCGAAAATTCGCATATGCGAAAAGTAGCATATGCAAATGTTCGCATATGCGGAAATTCGCACGCCAGTCTCACACAGTAGTATTAGAGCCTTCTTTACACCACACAAGCTGGAAGCAGAGAGGGATGATCACTGTGATGTGTACTGTGAAAAACAAAAACAAAAAAAAACCGAATATTCGTAATTACGAATAAATAGCGCTATATTCACGAAATTTGCGAATTCGCGAATAATATTCGAATTGCGAATATTCGCGAGCAACACTAATGTGGATATAAAGTGCTCTGTGGGCGAACTACAATGCTCAGAAGAGAAGGAGCGCTATTGGGCTTTTGGAGAGAAAATGTGTCCGGAATTGAAGGCCATGTGCGTTTACAAAGCCCCCATGGTGCCAGAACAATGGACCCCCCCCCCAAGTGACCCCATTTTGGAAACTACATCCATCACGTAATGTAATAAGGGGTACAGTGAGCATTTACGCCCCACAGGTGTTTGACACATTTTTTGGAACAGTGGTCCGGGAAAATGAAAAATTAAATTTTTCCTCTGCACAGCCCACTGTTCCAAAGATCTGCTAAATGCCAGTGGTATGTAAATGCTCACTGCACACCTTATTGCATTCTGTGAGGGGTGTAGTTTCCAAAATTGGGTCACATGTGGGGCGGGGGGTGTCCACTGTTATGGCACCATGGGGGCTTTGTAAACGCATAAGGCATCCCACTTCTATTCCAACCAAATTCTTTCTCCAAAAGCTCAATGGTGCTCCTTCTTTTCTGAGCATTGTAGTGCGCCAGCAGAGAACTTGACATCCACGCATGGGATATTTTCATACTCAGAAGAGATGGGGTTACAAATTTTGGGGGACATTTTCTCCTATTGCCCCTTGTAAAAATGTAAAATTTGGGGAAAAATCTGAATTTTAGTGAAAAAAAAAAATTTACACATCCAACTTTAACGAAAAATCCTCAAAAACCTGTGGATGAGATGGCTCATTGGACCCCTTGTTATTGGACATGTTCGTTGAGGGGTGTAGTTTCCAAAATAGTATGCCATGTGGGTGTTTTTTTTTGCAGTTCTGGCACCATAGGGGCTTCCTAAATGTGACATGCCCCCCAAAAAACATTTCAGAACAATTTGCTCTCCAAAATCCCATTGTCATTCCTTCCCTTCTGAGCCCTCTAGTGCACCCACAGAGCACATGACATACACATATGAGATATTTCCTTACTCGAGAGAAATTGGATTACAAATTTTAGGGTGATTTTTCTCCTTTTACCCCTTGTAAAAATTCTAAAACTGGGTCTACAAGAGTGTAAAAAACTGAAGATTTTGAATTTTCTGCTGCTATTCCTGTGAAACACCTAAAGAGTTAACACACTTACTGAATGTCATTTTGAATACTTTAAGGGGTGCAGTTTTTATATTTGGGTTATGGGGTATTTTCAATATGAAGGCCCCTCAAATCCACTTTAAAACTAAACTGGTCCCTGAAAAATTACGATTTTGAAAATTTTGAAGTCCTGAATTTTGAAGCCCTCTGATGTCTAAACTAAAAACATTTCAACTTTATGATACAAACATAAAGTAGACATATTGCATATGTGAATAAATATATAATTTATTTGGAATGTCTATTTTCCTGATAAGCAGAGAGCTTCAAAGTAAAAAAAAAATGCAAAATTTTCTACTTTTTCATAAAATTTTTGCATTTTTCACCAAGAAATGATGCAAGTATCGACGAAAATTTACCACTAACATAAAGTAGAATGTGTCGCGAAAAAACCTGGAATCAGAATGAAAAGTAAAAGCATCCTCGAGTTATTTAACACTTAAAGTGACAGTGGTCAGATGTGCAAAAAATGCCTGGGTCCTAAGGTGAAAATGGGCTGGGTCCTTAAGGGGTTAAAGGGGTACTCTGGTGGAATTTTTTTTTTTTTTAAATCAACTGGTACCAGAAAGTTAAACACATTTGTAAATTACTTCTATAAATTTTTAATTTTTTTTTTGGGGGGGGGGGGGATTTCTTTTCTGTCACGACCACAGTGCTCTCTCCTAACTTCCTCTATAGTATACAGCCGCTAATAAGTACTGGAAGGATTACGGATTTTTAATACAAGTTATTTACAAATCTGTTTAACTTTCTGGCACCAGTTGAACTACACCGAACTACCCCTTTAAAGGCTATGGACACCTTTGCACTATCATTTATCCCCTATCTACAGGATTCTGTGGATTTTAGATATGTACTCATATACCAGAGTTACCCTTTAAGTACAAAGCCAGAATAATTAAAAAAAAAGGGGGGTTCATAGCCCATAAGGGGTTAGAGAGAATGTTCAACTTAGGTCGAAAATTCTTGCTAATTAATTTATTTATATATCTTTACGATGGCTGAAGCTCTATTTCACTGATCCAAACCCCAACATAGACATAGATTAAAAAATAAATAAATAAAAAACTTTAATGGCTACTTGCAGTCACCACTAAAGGAGGCTTAGGAACCTAATGCATACGGAGGTATTATTTAGTTCAATGCAATTTTTAGGGCAAAGCAGTAATACATCCATGAAGAAAAGTATAAAGTGTCCTTCATTGTGAAGTTTACCCCGATTTACCTTAGAAAGTAAAAAGCCTCAATTTATTGTTAAGCTCTATGGGGCTCACCTTTTTTAGGAAATCAATAAAAAGTTAAACAAGCATCCGTACAATCGCCCTTAAAAGGTTACACATGAGCCTCAGTACTAAAGGAACATTGTAGGAGTCCAAAACTCAATATGGCAAAGAGCGACTGCGTACCCTTCCCTTTAAAATAACATATTTCTCTTAAAATATTTTTATCTTTTCGCAAAATGTCAGATGGTGTTCAGGAAATAGATTTACACTCTAAGATTAATTTCTACTGTGCTACATCCACATAGCAACTAATGGACCCATTAGTGAATCTGAACCTGAGTCTAAGCTTTCAGCGACAAACAATTCACTCTGTTAAAAGTAAATATAGAACACAAAATACCATTAAGTAAAAAAAATCAGAAAACATTTGATTGAAGGGGTTTTCTGGGTAAAATATAAAACTTAGTTAACTGGCTACCAATGCATTATACAATAAACTAGAAAATACTTACCTCCCCCACTCCCCCGCTGTCAGATCTGACATGAGGCACAACAGGAGAGGAGGGAGGTGAGTATGTACTATTTTACTTCATGGAAAAGCAAATAGATTTTATATTTAGCATACCGGTAATTTTATATCTACTTTAAAAAAAATCCCTGAATATAATAAAGTAAAAAAGAAAAAAAATCCAACCCCCCGGTTTTTGATTACAAGCAGCCGACACATGCTGAACTACTGGCCTCGCCACTCAACAATGGAAACCATAATGACACGTGACCACAGGCAGGCCACTTGTAAACAAAAACTAGGGGAATCCGTGCCATGCTGGCTCAGCAGGAGGATACTGGAGAAGTGAATACTATTTTTATTTTTTTTATTTTATTTAATTTGCTGATTTTTTTTTTCATTATGATTGGATAACTTCTACAGGGATATACATAGGAGTGAAGTAGACTATAACAAAAATACACTATGTACTGGCTCCTACCAGCACACATGCACTTATCTGCTTTAGTGGTTCCAGCAGGAAGGGGAATTGTAACATGCCCCTAACATTTCCACTTCTAGCTGGATCCACCTCTGCCTTTGGCACATTTTTTTTGCTGCACAAAACCTGCAGAGTATCTGTGCTATGTGTCCCTTGCCTAAAAGGGCATTCCATCTCCACATTTAGTCTGGGTTCACACACAATGGCCCTTATTTACTATTGTTAGCCCACATGTTTTGTCGGGTTGTATACCAAAATGTGGCGCAGTGCGCTAGAATTGTGCCCATTGCACCATAAATTGTGACCAAAAAATAAAAACAATACAAAAAAAAGACCAACTCTCAATTTTATTCAGAAAACCCGAAAAGGGGGTGTTGTCTCAAAGGGGCGTGGTAGACTAAAAAGGAGCATGTCCACAACAGTTTTGAAAAATCCCCATACAGTGGTTCCTCAACTTAAAATGGCCTCAACATACAATATTTTCTACATACAATGGTCTTTTCTGGACCATTGTAACTTGAAACCAGACTCAACATACAATTCTACGGACAGTCCAGATCTGGGAAACGTGCCAATGGCTGGAAGAGCTGACTAATTAGAATGGGCATCCACTGGCAAAACACCTGTATTACTGAAGCGTATGCAATGAATTCCTGTCTGGTACGACTTCCCTACAGTACAGGGAGGTATTACATGTTCTATACTACTCCTAAAGAGTACCGGTCACCGAATAAACTTTTCTAAACTAACTTAGGTTATGTTCCCTAACTACTCCTAACAACCTACTTTTTGCTGTTAAAGTGGATGTTTCCCAGCAGGCATGAAATCACTGAAGCCTGCTGGGGGACCACTTCTGCCCTCACATTGTTGCAGTGCTGTGATGAATAGAAGACCTCAAGCTCTGTGCAGCAGCTTTCAGTCTGTGTATCTTTTAGTGAGGCTTTTAGCAGCTGTCAATTAAGCTCAGTGCAGAGAAACACTTCCTGAGTATGGTCTCCTGCCATTACAAGCAGGAGACACAAATCTGAGATTCTGACAAGACGGAATGTGTTCTGGCCAAGAAGGGAGACCCCTGGTGGGCTTTTTTTTAATGGAAGACAATCACAAAAGTTATTTATTTGGCATAAGGAGTGGTCACGCCCCCTCCCATAGACTTGCATAGTGGGGGGTGACGTCACACGGGGGCTGAGTCGTGATGTCACGATACTCCGGCCCCGTGGTTGCCACTCGGCTGTTTGTGAGCTGGCACCCGGCGTGCAGCTCAAACAGGTGGGTGGCGAATACAAGATTGCAGGGGTCCCCAGCAGTGGGACCCCCGCGGTGAGACATCTTATCCCCTATCCTTTGGATGGGGGATAAGATGTCTCAGGGCCGGAGTACCACTTTAAGAATCAGCAGGAAATGCCAAGCAAATGTTTTGTTTCTAGTCACTAGCCTAGTTAGCGTGTGTGTGTGTGTGTGTGTTGGGGGGGGTTATCTCCCCAAAATTTGGAGGACTCTCTGTATCAAAGGAATATTTACATATGACAGTGCATCTTATAATCCCATGGTAAGATGTATCATGTACCTTCTGGCAAGGAAAGGGGACAGGCTGGCAGACTTAAAGTGAAAAACATTCTTCTTCTTACATGTTATATAGCTATATAGTATATAATATTGGAGAATAGAATAGAACCTACATTTTAAGTACCAGGGCTGTAAAATTCTGTTTATAGTGCAAAACGACATCATCCAACATACGGCACACAGAAGGCGGACTTGGATAGATGATATTAGATGTTCTCACCAGGCCATAACTATTATTAACCTAGCCCCTGATCCCACTTTCACGCACTTTTGTATTGCCTGTGAACTTCTGGGGAAAGTGCGTCCAGTAAGTAAATAAGTACATTTAGAGTTGCTATTTCAGACTCTGAAACCTAAATCTCATCTATAATGTCCACAAGCAAAATGATGTTGTGTGACCTTTCATCAGCGCAAATCGGATTGTGTGGAACAGGTGTTGATGCAGGTCAAGTCTATGATAACTTTGATTTGGCTGCTGTAATGCAATAACACAACATGATGGATGACTATGGCGCGCTTTATGGGCTGGTTCTAGCGGGCGGCTATTCTCTGGATTCTGGCTCTAGAGCAGGACAAAGCACAGCTGCTGTGAAAGAATAACACGCAGATGTTGCCAGGGGATATGACCATCCAAAACACATTTATTCTGTGTGCATTAATTTATGGAGGGGTTAGCAGTACACAGTATGGAGTCCGCTCATACACACAATATAGATGACATAGTAATTGTCTACAAGAATCCTGACAAATTGACTGTTATTACAAAAGCTTGTGAAATGGCAGCCATAAATCAAATCAGAGCACTTCCATTTACACGACATTGCGGGAGCTGAGGAATAAGTTTTTGCTTGGGTGGATCCAGTACGTCTACCCCTAGAAGACTAAAAAGAAAACAAAAGAGCAGAACAACATGGCCCCAGTGTGAGGAGAAAAGTTTTCAGCAAGCTCAAAGTTTATTCCAAACAAAACTTAAAGGGGTTTTCCAGGAAAAAAATATTTTTTTTTATATATATCAACTGGCTCCAGAAAGTGAAACAGATTTGTAAATTACTTCTATTAACAAAATCTTAATCCTTTCAGTACTTATGAACTGATGAAGTTGAGTTGTTCTTTTCTGTCTAAGTGCTCTCTGATGACACCTGTCTCGGGGACCGCCCAGTTTAGAAGCAAATCCCCATAGCAAACCCTCTTCTACACTGTGCAGTTCCCGAGACAAGCAGAGGTGTCAGCAGAGAGCACTGTTGCCAGACAGAAAGCAACAACTCAACTTCAGCAGCTGATAATTATTGGAAGGATTAAGATTCTTTAATAGAAGTAATTTACAAATCTGTTCAACTTTCGGGAGCCAGTTGATATAAAAAAAAAAGTTTTTTTCCTGGAATACCCCTTAAAAGTTGTTTTTGTTGAGTAAAACTAAAACGATGATATAATAGTCACTTCATATCCCCTATTCCTCCTGCCATTGTGGATTTTTCATAAAGTTTCAGTGCAGTAAATGTTCTATTGACAACAATTAAGAGGATTTTATTTTTGATGATTTATCCTTAGGACAGGCCATCAAAGATTGATAATTGTAGCTTCAACCCTCTGGGTAACAGGACCATCATAGTCCCTTCATCGTGCGGATTGGAGTCCGTGCCATCAAACATTGACCACATATCCTAAGGATAGATCCCCTTTATGTAAATCCCCTTAAAATAGACAGTTTTTAAACATCTTCCCTCCATTTGACAGCCGTCACACCCCCTCCCATAGTCTTGTATTGAGGGGGTGTATCCTTGATGTCACAATGGGGCGTGGTCAACCCCTGCAGCGCATTTAGTTCCACGCTGGCCAGTGGAGTACCCCTTTAAGGCTGTCTTTTGGATGAAAAGGCCAAGTATATGGCATACCTTTATTTTCTAGTTCCTTTTGAAGCCACTTCTGCCTTTGACTAAAAAAAATGCAATTGTGGTTAAAGCGTACCTGTCAGATCCCCCCCCCAAAAAAAAAAAACTATTATATGATACTCAGTACCTCATCCTGATCATGTAGATGCAATTTTTATGTATCTATCACCCATATTTCAGTAGAAAATAGCATATTACAACTGCCCACTGTTTTTTCCATCTTCCCAAAGGGAGGGGGCGTGTCTGTTTCTTGCCTGCACTGTAATGACTCCTCCCCATCGCAGTCCTCCTCTGTAACCCTTTCCTCTCTGGATTTATGCTGTACACACACACACACACACACACACACACACACTGATTATTGGAGATTGCCTGTACTCTACTACCAATGCCAATTTTTTTTTAAATAGTTGGAGGTACAGTGCTTGAATAACTTTTTTTGTTGCCTTTAGTCGTGTGTCTATAGCTTTTGCAAAACTACAAGAACAGAATATGGACATAACATCATGTAATTTTATTTATAAAAAATGTAGTAAATCTTTTCCTGTCCTTCTATATATATCCTGTGTGCCCTCTAGAATTGAGGTGCCTCCAGATTGTCGGGAGCCAGTCATACACTGAGATTATTCTATAACGCAATATGCCTGCTCCATAAGAATAGATTACGTCCAGAGTGCTGGATCTTGTGCTTGTTATCATGATAATATAGTTTATATGTTATCATTAAACCAAATGTAATTTTACAAATGTGATTATTACATAAGCAGGTCTTACTGTGGGGATCTGATGTCTGATGATACTGGAGCCGTAATTCACAGTACGGTTTTATTAAAGCATGGCCGCTGTGTGTTCAGCTTCAGAAATAGGAAGTGTTAATGCAGAAATAGGGTGCATTATAATATATATATATATATATATATATATATATATATATATATATATATTATTATATTTACTAATATATCATAGTGTGCAATGAGAAAAAGCACATATTGTTAAAAGCGATACTTACCATAATGTTACTTTGCCTTTTCTGTCCTTAGTAGACAGCCTAAGTTACTCTCTTTTAAGGACTGTGGCTTAAATGGTTACTAACTTGTCAATAAAACTTTGCATAATCCATAGTGCAAGCAAATATAAGAAACTTTGTAGTATATTATATCAGGGAAACTGTACCAGACCCCAGCCGCTTCAGCCTGACACACTCACCTCTCCCTCATTCCACACTCTGGTCTGTCTCTCTGCTCTCTTAGCATAGGAGACACCCTTGTTCTCTGCTCTCTGAGCATCATTGACGCTCTATTTCTGGGTTCTAGCTTGCATGAAATCTGATGTTTTTAAACAGAGTTGAGCAAATCCAGCAATCAACAGTTCAGTCAGGATACATTACAGATGCTCAGCCTTAGGGCTTTGGAGCAGAAGGTTGTGTCATTATCTGAAAAAGAGGTTCACCTATTTTGGACCGTGAATTCCCTGTGTTCCTATGATGAGTGACTACGCACCTTCAAAGAACAGTCACAATTTTTAGACGATGATTCTTTCCTAGAGGATGGAAAACGGCCCACTTGGAGTATTCCCTACTCCTTATGAGAATTGTGTTAAGAAGGAGTGAAACTGAGTATCATAGTGTGACACAAGAACTCTGCTGAGCAAGAATTGAATTGAGATCTCGCCACACTGAGGACCAGTTTACTGCTTTCATTAAAAAACTGGAGAGAAAATGACTCACCATCCAAGCAGAGATGAAAGACCGGAAAAGGAACCTTAGGGACAAGCTCAATTTTGAGAATGGTCGGATCTACAATTGGGGCAATCGGAAGCAAACTAGAAGAAAAAATCGTCTGAGGAATAAAACCAATGACCTGTGGACAACCGACTCGGATTCAAGACGTTCAGATGACCCTACAGTCGGTGAAGACCTCAGCCATAGTATTGGGGTTCCAAAAAACAGGGCTCCCACAGAAGGAGGACAAGGCAGGGGCAGGGCAAAGGCTCCATATCGCTACAAAAGGAACCAGAGGAGAAAACAAGTCTCGTGGAGAAAACAGAAAATAATAAGACTGATACCATCAATGCCATCAATTTAACTGATATTGACTTACCTGATGACTGTTTAACCCTGTTATCTAAGGGTATGAACTTTAGTGTAGTAGAACCATTCGATGAAAGCAGTAAGAAAGATGGGACTCAAGAAGCATTTTGCAAGAAATGACCAGTTGCCTCTTCGCCCCCTATGTGGGGAGAAGCTTCTTTCCATCGGTCCCCTAGGATTTAGCGTTATGACTGATTTGGGGCAGCCAAAATGTTGTGAGAGGATGACGTTGTGCCAGTCACTAATATAACTGCAGCAGAATCTGTGTTTACCGGTGGTAACAAGTCTATATTTTGTCCACCTATGCAGCCAGGCGGTACCCTTGAGTTGTTTAGCGGTCTGATTGCAGAGGATGTTAAAGCTTTATTGTTTCCGGAAGACCAGCATAATCTTTCTTCTAAAGAGCAAAGGGTTTTAAAGTGGTTAATAAAATACAAGGAATTGATCTACCATAAGGCAAACAAGAGTGGCAACATCGTTGTCTTTACGGTGGATCAACATAAGGAAGAAACCCTTAGACAGTTAAATGATACGAGTTTGTATAATAAACTGCAGAATGATCCAACCAAGGGATACTGTACCGGTTACAATCACTACTTAGATGGTACGTGGAAAGTGGTGTGCTGTCTAATCATGTGGCTAAAAACTGTTACCGTGGTTCCCTAGGAAGCCCTACTGGTATTACCTCCCGAAGGTGCATAAGTCACTGAGCCAATCCCCAGGACGTCCCATCGACTCGGGGATCAGCTTGATGATGGAAAGCCTAAGTAAATACTTGGATTGGCCTTTATGCCCTTTGCTCTTGGAGATACATACTTACCTTAGGGACACTTGCTGCCCTGAAGGATGTCCACTGCTTTCCCGGCTGTAGTCTTGCCTCCGCAGATGTTGAAAGTCTCTACACCCGGATTCCCCAGGATGTGGGGTCCGGGTGATAAGGGAGTTCCTTATGGAGTTTGAGAGTAACGCAAATCTCATTGACTTCATCTGTGATTCATTGGAGTTTGTGCGGTCACATAACGCCTTTCGTTTCGGGGCACAATGGTACAGGCAGGTTAGTGGGACGGTGATGGGTATGCCCATTGCATGTTCCCTAGCCAACCTGTACCTTGCTGTCTTCGAAAGGAGGTTTATCTTCACCGAAAATAACCCCTTCTCTAGGTATATTTCTTAAATTTTCAGGTACATGGATGAAATTTTTGTAATTTGGATGGGAGAAGAGGGTCATTTTGATGAATTTGTGGAGTACCTTAACAATAATGTGGAAATGAATATGAAATTTACTTCTGTGTTTGGGGGTAAGTCCCTCAAGCTCTTAGACGTGAGGGTGGAGATAACAGAAGAGGGCTTTGTCAAGAGTGGCTTTCGTAAACCCACCGCCATGAATGCTCTGTTGAATTTTGACACTTACCACCCCCCTCACGTCAAGAAATCAATCCCCTTTAGCCAATTTCTCCGGCTTTGTAGATTAAATAGTACCCAGGAATCTTTTGAGAGACAGGCACTTGAGCTGACCAGGAGATTGTTAAATAGAGGTTATCCCTCTGATATTGTTGAGCACACTTTGGTCAGAGTAAAGAGCCTGAGTGACAGAGATATAAGACCTCATGGTAGATCAAAAGGAAGTCTGAACAGGTTTGTGTTCTCCTTTAAGTATAGCTCTATGAATCAGGTTATTCAGTCAGTGGTCAGACGCCATTGGCACCTTATTGAAGGGGCCACAATTTGCTTGACATTGCTGTGACTAAACCTTTGTTTTCATACCAAAGAAACAAGATGCTGGGTAATCTGTTGGGCCCGAATCAATTTAAAGATGAAGCTGGCACTTGGTTGTCTAGAGGGAGACCTCAAGGCAATTTTAAGTGCAAACAATGCCATCATTGCCCCCATAATTCGGAAGCTAAGAGTATCACTATAGAGGAGGGTTACATGGCAGATCAGGGACTTCATAACTTTGCAAATCTAAATTTGTAGTTTATGTTGTCACCTGCGTGTGTGGCCGTTTCTATATAGGGAAGACCATCTGTAACCCCAATGTCAGGATAAGGGAGCATCTAAAATCCATTTCTACAGGAGTAGGATGCCCTAAGCTCATTTAATATGTCAGGGAGGACCATAATAGCGAGTTAGCGGTTCTTAAATTTGCAGGTCTCGAAATTGTCAGCTATCCACCAAATGGGGGAGATAGGGACAAACTCCTCCTGCAGCGTCTGACTAGATGGATCCTCAGGACGGGGGCCATGGGTGCGGCAGGTTTTAATGACAAGACAGATATGAGTATGTTCCTGTAATTCAGTATCCTTGTTGGTTTTAATGTTGTTTTTAACTCATTGTACCTACCCTTTCTTATTTTGTTCCCTTTGTTCCAAATGCCGCTGCGGTCATGTGAGCTGGGTTGCTGTGGAGATGAGGGGAAGCCACGACGGGTCAGCGGATGAAGTTTGCCGTGCTGTGCCGGCATCGCGTCCAGCCCGTGTCCACGGCAACTAAGCTCTGGATTTATACTGTTGTATTGAGGACCTCATCTGAAGAATTGGGGCAGAGCAGCCAATGGATTCGTTGATGTCCTCCTTCAGCTGATGTCAATTCTAGGTTGCATATAAGAGAGGTTGTATGCGTCATTTGTTTGAGTTGGAAGAAGTGCAGTTTGTGTGAAACAGACGTTGCTCGTGTGTGTTAGTTTGTTACTTGCACTGCAATAAATCAGCTTGTTTGCTATTACTTCAGTGAGCTGCCGCTTGTTTCTTCTATTTGAAAGTACATCAGTCAGAAATTAATGGTTCCAAACAACGGCAAACTTTGGTTAGTTCGCTTTGACTGAACTCTGTAAAATTATGCCGGTACCATGTGAGAATAGGAGAAGGAAGGAAAGATACAATGGGGGTTTCTTAGATAGACTCCATTACTTTATGTGGTTTCATGCTATACCAACAGAAACCTTTAGGCCTGTTATAAAAACTATTGATTGGCATACTTTAAATCAGTATTTTAAAAATGTGTCATCTCAAGCAGCTCTCCATTTAAGCCAAATCAGACCTATTTCTTGACCATGCCCATGACTCCCGTTCCTGCTAAGATGATGGGTCAACATGTCCATGCTACAGGTGCAAAACCTACATAGTTCCATCCTACAACTATTACAAATAGAACAACTATGCCTAGTAGTACACACTTTAATTATGTACTTTATAAATTTCAGGTTAAGAATGATAAGTCTGAGTTTGTTGGAGTCTGAAGTTGTTAACATTGCGTTCTCTCCTGGACAAGCTGAATTTTCCTCAACTAAAATCCACCACATTTTCTGTGGAAACCTTAGTAAATATGTTGTGTTTTTGTGAAAATGTCATGATCACGCTCCTTTTTGGTGACCACACCCCTTTTTCCTGATGGCCATGCCCCCTTTTTGGTTTTCTTAGTAAAATGGAGAGTTAGTCTGTTTTTTTTTTTCAATTCTGGCGCAAATTCTGGCGCAGACCGAATCTAGCGCACAACCCAACAAAACATTTCGGGTTTGCAATAATAAATGAGGGCCATTTTCTTACTCATTACTTTTATCTGTGTACTTGACCCTCCTTTATATGCCAGTTTGCCTATAAGTTATCCTCTTCAAACAGTAGCTGATACATTGATTAACCCCTTAAGGACCGAGCCCTTTTTCACCTTAAGGACCGGAGCGTTTTTTGCAATTCTGACCACTGTCACTTTAAACATTAATAACTCTGGAATGCTTTTAGTTATCATTCTGATTCCGAGATTGTTTTTTTGTGACATATTCTACTTTAACTTAGTGGTAAAATTTTATGGTAACTTGCATCCTTTCTTGGTGAAAAATCACCAAATTTGATGAAAAAAATGAAAATTTTGCATTTTTCTAACTTTGAAGCTCTCTGCTTGTAAGGAAAATGGATATTCAAAATATTTTTTTTTTTTGGGGTTCACATATACAATATGTCTACTTTATGTTTGCATCATAAAATTTATGAGTTTTTACTTTTGGAAGACACCAGAGGGCTTCAAAGTTCAGCAGCAATTTTGAAATTTTTCACAAAATTTTCAAACTCGCTATTTTTCATGGACCAGTTCAGGTTTGAAGTGGATTTGAAGGGCCTTCATATTAGAAATGCCCCATAAAAGACCCCATTATAAAAACTACACCCCCAAAGTATTCAAAATGACATTCAGTAAGTGTATTAACCCTTTAGGTGTTTCACAGGAATAGCAGCAAAGTGAAGGAGAAAATTCAAAATCTTCATTTTTTACACTCGCATGTTCTTGTAGACCCAATTTTTGAATTTTTGTAAGGGGTAAAAAGGAGAAAATTTTTACTTGTATTTGAAACCCAATTTCTCTCGAGTAAGCACATACCTCATATGTCTATGTTAATTGTTCGGCGGGCCCAGTAGAGGGCTCAGAAGGGAAGGAGCGTCAAATGGTTTTTGGGGGGCATGTCACCTTTAGGAAGCCCCTATGGTGCCAGAACAGCAAAAAAACACACATGGCATACCATTTTGGAAACTAGACCCCTCAGGGAACGTAACAAGGGGTAAAGTGAACCTTAATACCTCACAGGTGTTTCACGACTTTTGCATATGGAAAAAAAATATTTTTTTTTTTAACCTAAAATGCTTGGTTTCCCAAAAATTTTACATTTTTAAAAAGTGTAATAGCAGAAAATACCCCCCAAAATTTGAAATCCTATTTCTCCCGATTCAGAAAACACCCCATATGGGGGTGAAAATTGCTCTGCTGGCGCACTACAGGTCTCAGAAGAGAAGGAGTCACATTTGGCTTTTTGAAAGCAAATTTTGCTCTGGGGGCATGCCGCATTTAGGAAGCCCCTATGGTGCGAGAACAGCAAAAAAAACACATGGCATACCATTTTGGAAACTAGACCCCTCGGGGAACGTAACAAGGGGTAATGTGAACCTTAATACCCCATAGGTGTTTCACGACTTTTGCATATGTAAAAAAAAAAAATTGTTTTTTACCTAATATGCTTGGTTTCCCAAAATTTTTACATTTTTAAAAAGGGTAATAGCAGAAAATACCCCCCAAAATTTGAAGCCCAATTTCTCCCGATTCAGAAAACACCCCATATGGGGGTGAAAAGTGCTCTGCTGGCGCACTACAGGTCTCAGGAGAGAAGGAGTCACATTTGGCTTTTTGAAAGCAAATTTTGCTCTGGGGGCATGCCACATTTAGGAAGCCCCTATGGTGCCACGACAGCAAAAAAAAAAAAACACATGGCAAACCATTTTGGAAACTAGACCCCTCGGGGAACGTAACAAGGGGTTAAGTGAACCTTTATACCCCACAGGTGTTTCATGACTTTTGTATATGTAAAAAAAAATTATTTTTTTTTACCTAAAATGCTTGTTTTCCCAAAAATTTTACATTTTTTAAAAGGATAATAGCAGAAAATACCCCACAAAATTTGAAGCCCAATTTCTCCCGAGTACGGCGATACCCCATATGTGGCCCTAAACTGTTGCCTTGAAATACGACAGGGCTCCAAAGTGAGAGCGCCATGCGCATTTGAGGCCTAAATTAGGGATTGCATAGGGGTATTCTACGCCAGTGATTCCCAAACAGGGTGCCTCCAGCTGTTGTAAAACTCCCAGCATGTCTGGACAGTCAGTGGCTATCTGGCAATACTGGGAGTAGTTGTTTTGCAACAGCTGGAGGCTCCGTTCTGGAAACAGTGGCGTACCAGAGGTTTTTCATTTTTATTGGGGAGGGGGGCTGTGTAGGGGTATGTGTATATGTAGTGTTTTTTACTTTTTATTTTATTTTGTGTTAGTGTAGTGTAGTGTTTTTAGGGTACAGTCACACGGGCGGGGGTTCACAGTAGTTTCTCGCTGGCAGCTTGAGCTGCAGCAGAAAATTTGCCGCACCTCAAACTTGCAGCGGATACTTACTGTAATCATCCGCCCATGTGAGTGTACCCTGTACGTTCACATTGGGGGGGGGGGGGGGGAACATCCAGCTGTTGCAAAACTACAACTCCCAGCATGTACGGTCTATCAGTGCATGCTGGGAGTTGTAGTCTTGCAACCGCTGGAGGCTCCGTTTTGGAAACAGTGACGTACCAGACGTTTTTCATTTTTATTGGGGAGGGGGGCTGTGTAGGGGTATGTGTATATGTAGTGTTTTTTACTTTTTATTTTATTTTATTTAGTGTTAGTGTAGTGTAGTGTTTTTAGGGTACAGTCGCACGGGCGGGGGTTCACAGTAGTTTCTCGCTGGCAGTTTGAGCTGCGACAGAAAATTTGCCGCAGCTCAAACTTGAAGCCGGATACTTACTGTAATCCTCCGTCCATGTGAGTGTACCCTGTACGATCACATTGGGGGGGGGGAAACATCCAGCTGTTGCAAAACTACAACTCCCAGCATGTACGGTCTATCAGTGCATGCTGGGAGTTGTAGTTTTGCAACAGCTGGAGACACACAGGTTGTGAAACACCGAGTTTGGTAACAAACTCAGTGTTTTGCAACCAGTGTGCCTTCAGCTGTTGCAAAAGCTACTACCCCCAGCATGTACGGACAGCGGAATTCTGACGACCCCGATCAGCCAGTAATTCCGGGTAATCGGGTCACTGGAGACCCGATTGACCCGGAATCCGCCGCAGATCGCTGGACTGAATTGTCCAGCGATCTGCGGCAATCGCCGACATGGGGGGACATAATGACCCTCCTGGGCGCTATGCCGGGATGCCTGCTGAACGATTTCAGCAGGCATCCGGCTCCCCTCCGGCTAGCGGTGGGGGCCGGAAATACTCAGGGCGTATCCATACGCCCTCGGTCCTTAAGGACTTGGAAACGGGGGCGTATGGATACGCCCTATGTCCTTAAGGGGTTAATAATGGATAGATATATAGATAGAACATAAAAATTCACTCTATATGTTTTTTTTTTTATTATATATATATATATATATATATATATATATATATATATATATATCCCTGCCGGAGATGTGTGAACTGTAAGTATGTGCAGAAAGGAAATTGTTTCACGCTCCCCCAAACGGGGAAAACGGTCCCTATGAAATATTATTTAACTTGTGACAGTGACCACGTTGTATATATCCTATGGTGTCCATGCGATCTGATATATATAGGGGAAACAAAATGTGATTTCAAAACAAGATTAAATCAGCACAGGTATTCCATACGGAAAAATAGAACTGATTTACCGGTGTCTAAACATTTTCTAGAAGCGGGTCATCAAGAAAAGGATTTGAAATGCATGATAGTAGACCATATCCCACCACTTAAGAGAGGGGGGGATAGGGTCTCTATATTACAAAAGAGGGAATTGAGATGGATATTTAATCTCAATTCCTTAAAACCCAATGGATTGAATGTAAAATTCACTGTGACACCAAAATTATTTACATGAGAGGTATTGCCAGTGATATTGTTGATGTCCAGCAGGTATTGGAGTAACAAGTGATTACTTTCTCTATCATAATTTTTCTAATAATCTTATTTTTTAATTTTTTTTTTAGATATTCAAGCATCTACATTCTGGTTATGGAGCCCGCAAGTTTGGACACAGAATCCCTACCTAAGAACCGCAATTTTCTTTTTTATTTTTTCTTAAATTTTCTTTCTAAATTTAATTTTTATGTAATTATTTTCTCTAACCAACACAATGACAGCTGCTTCATCTATATAGTGTCTTGACCCTTGGATGTATGTAACGTGAGTGCTGGGTAACCGCTTAGACACTTCAACCTCATAAATGGATCATACTGGTGAACAGTCCAGCAGACCGGTAGGTAACTACCAGATCCGGTAATCTGGAACAGCGTACTAATCGGTCCTATGGATCTAGTTAGACGCACCCAGAGGAGTCCATAGAGATGGAATGCTGTGTCTTGGTCCCCTTGACTGTGTTTTCAGGATGCATGCAGGGTGGCACAGTACTACTTAGGGGCAAAATAATAAGTTGCCCTTGAATATAATCTATTATATACTCACTATAGCGAACTACTTGCCAGTAGTCCGGTATCTATTACCTTGTATTTACCCACAAGAAAGATGGCGCTACCCTGATCTGAAGAGACATGGGGCATGCGCGAATTTAAGTGACGCCTCCTGTATGAGATCATGTTGGTCTCTATGGCCACCGTGATGCTCTCACTGTGATTGGTTAGAGTTCCGGTGATTTGCGCCTTGGGACAGACATCCAATCAGGACTCCATACCGGTAATGTTTTTTAACATCACATTACGTCACATTAACACTTTGAGCACTGAATTACCTATAATGGGATAATCGCCTGATTTGTTTGTGCCTGGCGATTTTATACATGCACTTAATTTGTATGTATAACTTTATTATAATATGACACACTGTATTTGGACAAGCGATTGTATTTATTATGTATTTATTATGATTTTTTACACTGTTTTAACACTTATAAATATGTCATGTGATATGTAAATTTTGATGATGTCCCTAATGAAGGGGTGTATTTAAACCCCATTAGTATCACTTGTTAAACACTTGAAAATGGCGATGTGAGATCGCTGAAACATTGTCTCGTATATGGAATAAAGAACACTTTCTTTTGCACTAATTTTTGTGTGCTGCCTATTATCATCTTTATCTAAAGCGGGATCGGAGCACCGAGATCCAATTGGCGTGCACCCCTGGGACTTTTTTCACTTGATGTGCTGCTTATTATTGATATATATATATATATATATATATATATATATATATATATATATATATATATATATATGTATATTACAGGTAAAAGATCATTCTATCAAAATGATTTTTTCTACTACCTGTTGGTTTCATAGATGAAGCTGAAGGTCAGGTTGTGTGGCCCATGGTTCCCTCTTCTATAAATATTTCATTCAACTTTGGCCACTGATTGAAATTTACTACCAATATCTCTCAGCATAATGAGAGAGATCTGGAGGGAAGGGTTTCCAGATGGTGATTTATAAACTGTAAAGGCAATGATGTCATCGGGAAAGAGCGGGCAGGTTTTGGCTCATCAAAGCGTCCTATGGGGTCTATAATTATGGAGTACGACCATCTTTAGCTTCGTTTAACTGTTCCATGTTAATGTGGAGCAATGTCAAAGTGATTACATATTGCAGGGAAAATTCAGATAAAAGTCCAATTAACATATATTTGCTCGACAGTAAAAATACTTTAGTCCTGTGCGGCGTAAATCATTTGAGAAACTCTTCAGAAGCAGAGAGTATAACTCATCCTGTATCAAATTGACATAATATTTGTAGCTGTAGCTGTGTATGTGCGGTGCTATGGAAAAAAGTATGTGTCCCTCCCTAGATATCCCCTCTCCTATTGCAGCTAATCACTGAGATCAGTGCAGTGGTCACATGCTAATGCACATGACCACTGAGGCCAGTGATTGGCTGCAGCGTCCCATGCTCAGTGAAAGGGGATGTCTTTGCAGAATATTCCTTTTCAGCAAAGCAGTACCCATTTTCCTGTATGCCATGCTCCCACGTTGAGTGAGACATAAAAGTGTTTAAAACACATAGAAAATGTGCTGCAAGTCATGTAAGACATTTTTTGGTGTAGGGGTGTAATTAAAGGCCAATAGGCTCCAGGGTTAAGTTTGGATCTGTCCCCTTTTTTTCCAACCCAAGCAGCCACAACGACTTTCTTCAACCACGACTTGTCTCTGCTGAACGGGACAGATAACCTTTTATGGCTCTGCACATTTCCACCACCTCCTAGGTCTTAGGCCGGCCTTAGTGCCCTAAATGGTAATGAAGCTCCACATGCTAATAGTACTTACTAGGTCCCTTTGTCCCTCCCACACAGTAAATAACTCCATTTTTGCTCCCTAAACATTATATACAGTACGTAGTTGTGCTTCCCCATGCAGTAGATAGACCCATTTGTGTCTACTTTACAGTAGATACAGTAGATAGTCCCCATACACTCACACAGCAGATAGTTCCAATTTGTGCCAACTCACAATATTTAGTTGATGGCTGCCTTTGTGCCCCTCACAGTCACACATTAGATGGCCCATCTGTGCTCACCACACAGCAGACAACCCCCTTTGTATCCCCCTGGCATTAGTTTTCTCCTTTTCCACAACAAAAATAAAAAATAAACCCTAATACTCACCTCTGCCTCACTGCTCCTATGCTGGGTGCTGATTCCTCTCAGTCACTCCTAGACTACAGGTATAATGCAACCCCCTGTAGGTACTGTGATGCCAAGCTTAGCTCAGCATTACAGGACATACAGAGAGGCACTAAGCATAGTATTGTGAGGCGGGTTCATGGTCCCCCCTGGATGCCTGTTTTCGGTAGGGACCTCTGTAATCCCCATTGCTATACCACTGCTCCCTTACTGTATTTGCATAATCAGAATGTAACCAAAATACAAATATACTTTATTGTATTTATCAATATAGAACCAACATATTCTGCAGTGCTGTACATAGATTGTCATCACTCATATTGGTCCCTGGTATATTTTTGGAGTCTAATAAAAAAAAACTGGGATCCTGGAGAAAGCCAACACAAGCACAGGAGAACATACAAACTTGGTTGGATTAGACCAGTGGTCTTCAACCTGCGGACCGCCAGATGTTGCAAAACTACAACTCCTGGCATGCCCGGACAGCCAACGGCTGTCCGGGCATGCCAGGAGTTGTAGTTTTGCAACATCTGAAGGTCCGCAGGTGGTTGAAGACCATTGGATTAGACCCTGGTCGCAGGGCCCTGGTGTGCCAACAATGCTAACCACTGAACATGTCAATGGGGAGCGTATAATATGCCGATTATCCTAATAATTCTAATACTGTAGAAGTAGCAATTTATAGAATAATCAGAAAAAAACTAATTACTGGTGCTGATAAATTTACTAGTCTATACTGATACAGAGTTGATTTAAAATGCTTAATAGACAACAGTAACCTTCTATTATTCTGACAAATGAACATTTATGGAAATGACACCTGAAGTGTAATGAATTTTCCATTGCCGTATACAGCCCACATGATAATGAGTTGGATATCGTGCGTTATTGTGTGAGCGAGCAGACATCTCAGGAATGTGCGCTGCGCTGTATCATTATGTATGGATAAATGAGAAAAAGCATAGATGATCCCAGAAGTGTCCTGTGGTGAATTATTAATCTGATTTTATTATGCCCTCTCCCTTACACTTCTGTGCCTATTGTTATCCATAGCCTGGAGGGGTATAAGTCATGTTTATGCTGACATTTGACACGTGGCGGTATAATTATTTACATAATTTGCATGCCTCCCAGTGTCATATCACAGGCACAATTCACATGGAAAGTAAATCCGATCTGATTTTTATTTTTTTTGCACATTAATGACCTTGTTGAGTCGACTTCATTGTCTAAAAGAGAGCATGGTCTTTCTTTATAATTCACGGTAACTGAGCTACACACACAGAACATGCAGTATAGTGCAAGGATATATCATAGCAAAAGGAAAATGAGAGAAAAAAAAGTGAATTTATAAATTGATATTAGAAGGAAACTGCTTCCAAATAAATCCAACAATGTGTAAGATTTGAGCACAAAGCTGTAGACTTTTGTAAAGGGTTAAATATTTTTGCAAGACACTTTCTACTGTATTTCATGTTGTATTTAGTTATTTAGATATTCTTTTGGTTATTTGTATAGAGTAAAACACACATTTGTTTTTTGCATTATTAAAATCTGTGTTATTTTATAAGATGAAAGAGTTTGTCTAAGTGTTTCTTTTTCCACATTTTTTTTTTTAAAGTTGCTAGGCTATGCGAAAAGACACTTACCTGTCCATGTTCCTGTGGTGAGCCCGGCCTGGCTTCTGTTATAATTTTTTTTTATTGGGTATCATTAATTATGGGCATTTCATTTTATTAAATGGGTACGTCATTGCCCCAACGTTCAGAACAAAGAACGTGGCTTCTGCCATGCCCCCTCCCGTAGACTTGCATTGAGAGGGTGTGGCCGTGGCGTCACGGCCCCCGCAGCCCGCAGCCAGCACCCATCGTTCGGAACACAATGTTTCGAATGTTTGGGGAGTCTAGTACCTCTTTAAGTAATGCAATATCAAAAGGATATGCCATCATATCATTTTATAATCAGCGAGGGTCCAATACTAAATACAAAGAGACTGGTTTACAGTTATACAAGCTGTACAGGCTGTAGAAGCAAAACTAAGCAAAATGGTTAATAAATATTTATAGTGATTTTATGGTTTTATTTTTCACATAGTAAGTAAAAATCAAGGATAAAAACACTGATTGGGAAACACTGCATTAAAAAGGGGACTCCAAAGGGAAACACATTTTTTCAACTGGTGACAGAAAATGTTGTAGATTTGTAAATTAGTTATATTTAAAAACCTTAATCCTTCCAGCACTTATCAGCTGCTGTATACTACAGAGAAAGTTGTGTAGTTCTTTGCAGAATGACCTCAGTGCTCTCTGCTGACACCTCTGTCTGTGTCAGGAACTGTCCAGAGCAGGAACAAATCCACATAGCAAACCTATCCTGCTCTGGACAGTTAATGACATAGGCTGTATTCACAACTCATTTTCGGCCTACGGTTATCGGATCCAGCACTGAAATCTATTTACTATAATGAGCCGACCAGAGTCAAATGGTGACTCCGGTCGGCTCATTTTTGACCTGTATCCGGTTTTGTGACTGGACCTAAAACCGTAGTATACTACGGTTTTAGGTCCAGTCAGGAAACCGCATATGAGTCAAAAATGTGCCGACTGGCTCATTAAAGTAAATGGATTTGAGCGCCTGTCCGGCTGGGACACGGGAGCGCCCAGCCGGAGGCTGAAAACGAGATGTGAATGCAGTCTTAGATAGAAGTAGCTGCATAGAGCACTGGCATTGTGGTCAGACTAGAAAGAACTACACAACTTCCTCTGGAGCATACAGCAGTGGATAAGTACTGGAAGGATTAAGATTTTTTAATAGAAGTAATTTAAAAATCTATACTGTATAACTTTCTGACACCAGTTTATTAGATTTTCTTTCCTACCAGAAACCCGCTTTAAAGCAGTGTTTCCCAACCAGAGTGCCCCAGCTTTTGCAAAACTACGACACCCAGCCTGTTTTAAAACATATTTTAATAAGGCATTCACAGAAAATACATAAACATGCAATAATAAGAACCACAAAACAGAAGAAAACATAGAAAGAAAGCACAGCATAAAACAAACCCTGTGTACGACTGGGATTATAGGGGCATTCCAAAGAACCCAAATTCAAAACCCCTCAAAAAAAAAAAAAAAAAAAAAAAAAAAAAATATATATATATCTATTTATGAAACCCCTCCAAGAAACAGAGGCAGAGACACGACAGCAGATAACATCCAGACCTCAGCAGAAACAGAATCTACAAGACTCAAGGGACAGGGACATAATACTCCCCCTTTATAAAGCATTGGTACGGCCTCACCTGGAATATGCTGTTCAGTTTTGGGCACCTGTCCATAAAAGGGACACTGCGGAGTTGGAAAGGGTGCAGAGACGCGCGACTAAACTAATATGGGGCATGGAACATCTTAGCTATGAGGAGCGATTAAAGGAGTTACAATTGTTTAGTCTTGAGAAGAGACGTTTAAGGAGGGATATGATAAACGTATATAAGTATATTAATGGCCCATACAAAAAATATGGAGAAAAACTGTTCCAGGTTAAACCCCCCCAAAGGACGAGGGGGCACTCCCTCCGTCTGGAGAAGAAAAAGTTTAGTCTCAAGGGGCGACACGCCTTCTTTACCGTGAGGACTGTGAATTTATGGAACGGTCTACCTCAGGAATTGCTCACAGCAGGAACAATTAACAGCTTTAAAACAGGATTAGATACATTCCTGGAACAAAATAACATTAATGCTTATGAAGAAATATAAAATCCCATCCCTTCCCCAATATCGCGCCACACCCCTACCCCTTAATTCCTGCTTGAACTTGATGGACATATGTCTTTTTTCGACCGTACTAACTATGTAACTATGTAAGACAGGTTATAGACAGGGAAGGCACTTAAAGGGTAGCTCCCACCATCCTATTTTTTTTTTTGCTAGCCCGTTCCCCCCCCCCACGACACTAGCCCGTTCCCTCCTCTGCCCCCCCGTCCTGCATACCCCGTTCCCTCATTGCACTTGCAGTTACTGCAGAGTCCGATAGCGGGCGTGCAGGGACAGCGGCGACAACGAGGCGGCAGCGGCGATGTGCGGGAGGAGTGGCCTCCCAGCCAGTGGCCGGGGAGCCAATGCTCTCGCTCCCACCTGTCTGATTGACAGGCAGGGAGCGAGTGCAGCCTAACTGAAAAAGGACTGATTGCCACTCCAAAATCAGTCCTTTTTCAGTAGCCGGTTTTTAAATGTAAATAAAACCTTTTTAATGAAAAAAAAATAAAATAAAAGTATATTAGAGATATATTGTAGTACATAAGTACTAGAACATATCAAAAAATAAAGTTGGTGACAGTGCCCATTTAAGGGTTAAGGCAGCGTCATTTGGGGACTCATTAGGCACCCAAGGTATCCTTCAGGGCTTCTAAACTATACCATTTAGTCAAACAGAATGGACAAGCCAACTCTGCTATTTATGCCTAAGTATAATGTGCAATTATGAAAGATTTCCATTTATCGGAGGACATTTTGGTTCCCGTGTTGTTCGGTATCCAACCTATTGACCCACAGTAAAGTTTCAATTGAGAGACTAAAAAAGGTATATCCAGGGTGGGTCCGTGGACAACCAGGAGTGAAAGAGGCAGTGGAGGGCTACATGCAACACTATATGAACCATCATGGGCACCTTGGATGGCCTCGAGTCACCCGAGAGTGAGTAGGTCTAAGCTGGTGGAACAAAACAGCCTGAGGAGTAAGTGGAACCTCCACGTTCCAATGGGTTTGTATGTGAGTCAGGACGGCTGACCAGTACTGCACCATTGACAAACAGGTCCACACACCGTGCCACAGGTTCGTCAGCGGTTGGGAGCATTTCGGACATCCTGAAAGTCTATCTGGGAATGAGGGAGACGTTAGAATATTAAAACCCTAAAGAGCCTTATGGGCTAACTTAAAGTATTTTTTCCGCCAGCGCTCATTGATTATGCATTTCCTTACAACCTGCCGCCACTGAGAATGCAGTTCGAGGTGGCCATATCGGGTATCCAAGCCCGCCAAGAATCGAACAGGGTATCAGTACTTACTTTTAGAAAGGAATCTCGAAGAGCATTGCATAAAAATGAAATAGAGACTCTGCGAGGGCTGGTTCCAATGAGATTATCAAGTAAATGGGTAGGGGATTCACTATCCAAATAGCGCAATCTAGACCTACAAATTGAGATAGCCTGGTTAATAGCAAGCGCATGGGAGAGAGGTAAATTGAACCATTTTAAAACTGCCATGGCCGAGGATCACTTACGGTTAGGAATATCAATAAGGTCACCAACTTTAACAAGGCCCTTTCCTTACCATATAGTACACCCAGGGAAAGAGCTATTTCACGGAAAGTCAGGATGACCTCGCAGGGGCATATGTTTAGACAGGAGAAAGGATAAGTGAAGCAATTTATGCACTTCTTTCCACGCAACCACCGTATCTCGAAGGAGGGTCATCTGAAATGGCCAGGAAGAGTAGGAGGTACGGAGAAGAGCCGCCAAATCCCATGCGGCATCAAGCACTCTTTATAGTGGTGGATTAACATGAAAAGACGAGCCATGGAGCCAGTCAACAACATATATAAAAAGGCACACCAGGTAGGGCTCAGGAAACCAACTTCAAAATCCTAACCAGATGGTATCGGGTCCCGGCTCTGTTATCCAAGCTCTTCCCGGGGAACCCTGACGTATGCTGGAGATGTGGGGAATCAAGAGGCACCATGACCCATGTGTGGCTGAGGTGTCCTAAGCTTTGCTCCTTTTGGACCCAAGTGTTGGATGTAATCCATAGATTGACATCCATAAGATTGGATATGGACCCGGGACCCTTGTTACTATCCGTCCTTCCCCCCTTTCTCCCAAAATGGCCCGCTCATCTAGCTAGATTTATGTTGCTAGCAGCTAGGACGGTCATCCCCAGGCTGTGGAAATCCACGTCCCCTCCCACTTTCTCATCGTGGCTACGGGAACTCTCCCATCTCCATAGGATGGAGGAACTAATGGCGGACTCCAGGCGATCAATGGACAAACACCACCTGATCTGGGGCCCCTGGATCTCTTTCATGTCCTCCCCTGAATATAGATCTATCAATCTGGAACCCCCAGACCCCCCATGTCCCACTCCGACCTGAGAGGTGTTCACGCCCCCCTCCCCTACACTATCAAATGGCGACCTGAAGTCGACACGTCATGCTGGAGAGTCTTAGCCTGTGCACCCTGTCGAGAGGTAAGCCTTTTCTCTTCTATCCCCTTGTCCCCTGTTTCTTCTTGTCCTCCCCTACTTCCCTGTGTCCATCCTTCTCCCACTCCTTTTTCCTTTCCTTTTACCCCCTCTATATAATGCTCCTTCAAACCTACTCAGTTACGTACCTACAAGGGTAGCCCCGTACTACCCGTAATAGGGAGCTTTTATTGAGTATACTCAAAGTTGTTCATTCTTTCTGTTATTGATACACGTGATTCTCACCCTACCCAGTGTGTTTGACACAGACACATGTCTTCATATGTGAGCACATTATTTGTACTTTTGTACTTTTGTACCCTTTTCATTGAAAACCTTCAATAAAACTTTACTGTTTAAAAAAAAAAGGCACACCAGATTATATCCCCTAATATTAGGGAAACTGAGGCCCCTGCCATCCTTGGACAATATCAACTTTCGGAGAGCAATTCAGGGTTTTTTGCCAGCCGAAATGAAAGATGTGAAAACCGAGGTAATTGATCGGACATCCGCATGTTTCAACAAAAGTGGCAGGGTTTGCAAAGGGTAAAGGAGTCATGGGAAGCTGATCATCTTAATGAGATGAAAACAGCCCATAAAGGTAAGTGTGAGGCCACTCCACCTCTGCAACTTTACACGAATGGTCGCAATTAAAGGGGGGTAATTTAAAGTATAGAGGGACTCCAGAGTTTTCCCAATTTTGAGGACCAAATATGTAACCGAGGTGGGGGCCACCCTTAACCCCAAATGAGCAATCCCAGGAAGCCAACGTGGTGGAGACCGGCCTAGAGGTAAAAGTTCGGTTTTCAGGATGTTGATCTTATATACGGAGAAGGAGCCATAAACTTGTAGACTATCAAGTAAACCTGTCAGGGAGCAAGAGGGGTCATTAAGGAAGATAAGAATGCCATCGGCAAACCACTAGATTGACTACCTCCAACCCCACAGAGATACCCTCATAAGTAGCTGAGTGTAGAAGATGGTGGGCCAGAGGCTCGTTCTCCAGGTCAAATATCAGTGGCGAGAGCGGGCAGCCTTGCCTTGTCCCCCTATAGAGCTGAAACGGAGTAGATAAAATGCTCGGTGTGTAGACCCACGCCCTAGGGGTCGGGTGCATACCTGACAAGTAGGTATGGAAAACCTCTGTGATTCTGAACCTGTCCAGCACCAAACCCAGCCAATCCCAGCGAACATTATCAAAGGCTTTTTCAACATCTAGGGCCAGAAGGGCCGGCTGGGTATTGGCCTGGGGCTGGCACTGCAGAGTATCTAAAACAGCAAGAACTTTGCGGAAATAAATCGTGGCCGAACGATTGTGGATAAAACCCACCTGATGAGGTCCCACAAGTCCCGGCAGTAACTGTGACAAGCAATCAGCCATTATCTTAGAGAGTAGTTTAATATCCTGGTCAATCAACAAGATTGGCCGATACAAGCCAGGGTTTAGGGAATCTTTACCGGGCTGCGGCAGTGCCTTAATATATGCCAAAGATGCACTGTGAGGAAGTGCACCTGTCCGCAGAAAGCCGTTAAAGACCTCAGTCAGGCACGGTGTAACCTGATCTACCAGGGACTTGTAGAACTCACCAGGCAAGCCATCCGGGCCTGGGGCCTTGCCGTTATAAAGATGTTTAATAGCACAACGCACCTCCTCTTCAGTCACCGCACAATTTAGACTGTTCCTCTGGTCATACGTAAGAGACAGGAGGGAAAGTCGTCTTAAAAAATCATTTCCTGCGGAGAGGTCAGAGGGAAAGTCAGCAAATAACGATTCATAGAAATTAGCCAGGAGACCAATAACAAGTTGCGTATTAGTTTGCACCACCCTAGCTCGATCACATAGAGCCACTACAGGGGAGGGTAAATAATGGCCTTTATCAAGGTGGGCCAATAAAGGCGGGCCAGTAAATAATGGCCTTTATCAAGGCGGGCCCTGCCTTATTGCCCTGATGAAATAGATCAGTGTCAAACTGTGAGCGGTGCCACATTTCCCTCCTGTCAAGCCATAATTCAAAGATGGACCTCGCCTCCCCCCATTCCTTTCTACAGGCCTCTGTAGGGGAGTATAAAAAATGGGCATAAGCAACACATAGGGCATCACTAGCTAGCTCCTAATGTTCCTGAGATTTACGTCTCATAGCAGATAAGTGGGCCAGTAATTTCCCACAATTTACCACTTTTGCAGTCGCCCAATAGAGCTGGGGATCCAGTCTTATTGTCCGAGTCAAACTCCAGACACCACGCCCTTAGCTGGTCGACAAAGGATTCATCCTTGACCAGAAAAGACGGAAACCACCTTATATAATCCAACCCTGTAGGGCAAGATGGCTTGAGCTCTAGCACCACCGGTGCATGGTCTGAGATCACCAGGTCTGCACCCAAAGCACTCTGCGAGCAAGTGGGGAGCTAAGAAAGAGCTAATCAATGCGGGACAACGACTGGTCAACACTGGAAAAATTACTGAACTCCTGGCTATCCGGATGGAGAGTACGCCATGCATCTTGTAAACCCGTCATCTCTATGAAGGGGGGAGCACTCGATCGCGTGAGCGAATTGGGGGAGGAGAAACAAAAGTTTCTAATACCATATTGAGATCCCCGCCCAAAATCTGAAAAGATTCCCGAACCATCTGAGCGGATAGGGTGAGGGATTGAAAGAAAGGCTGGTTGTCAACATTAGGGACATAAATATTATGGATATTGAAACATTCACCATGGTGGTCTAATAACAGATGAGACACTCTTCACTCTGAGTCTGTGGTATGCGACACCAGCGTAAAAGGGAAAGATTTGTGGATGAGTGAGAGAACTCCAACCCTACCCTCCAGAGCCGGCGAACAATATACAAGACCAACCCATTGTTGCTGCATCCTGCAAAATGAGTCTCCTGGAGGAGTACAATATCAGGTTTAAGGTGTTTTAGATGCCTTAGAATTAGGCGCCTTTTGTGAGGGGAGAACAGCCCCTTGAAGTTCCATGTAATCACAGTAACCATGGATAGGGCAGTAAGGAAGCAGCAACACCGGGCTTGGGGGAGATGGCGACAATGCTAGTATAGAGCAAGTGGAGACATGGGAATGGGAGTAGGGGGGACTAACTAGAGGTACAAAAGACACAGTATGGTGTCTGGAAACAAAAAACAGAAAACCACACAACATAAAACAAACACACACAAAAAAAAAAAAAAAAAGATTAACCAAAAAGGTGCCCATTCGGGTGCATAAAAGAGGTAAACTTCTCCAAAGGAATGGTTAAGGGACTTCCTTTTTTCGTACATGTAAACCAACACAAGGCAGTAACCTCTGCGCCCCTCCCCCCCCCCCCCTCCTACTATGAACAGGACCACCCATAGACTGCAGAAAAATTTAAGGGACACAAGAGATAACAGGGATTGTGTCCATTATGGAAGAAACAAACAGATAACATCACCAGTCAGTAGTGCAGGCGGCAGGGAGAAAAAAAAAAAAAAACAGCTCAGGAACCACGTCCCAAGGGCAGGCAGGAAATTCAGTCCGGAGATGGAGAATGGTCAGCACTGCCACATCATCTCGTTAATCGCTGTCCCTCTACGGTGAATAGGAGTGATGATCTTTGGAGGAGTAAGGTGAACGGCGGTCATCAATTGGAGAACGGGAATGGTTGGTGGTGGCGCCACTCTGTCGTGTACTGCATTGGGAGGAGGGCAGTAAAGAGTCCAGGGTGGCCGCAGCAGCAGCTAGAGTAGTGTAGGTGATAACAGAACCGTTGTCCTCATAGACTTTCAGGATCGCAGAATATTTTAATTGAAAGCGACGATTCGCTTGGAATAAAGAAGTGCAGATTGCGCTAAACGCCCACTGTCTCTTTGCCACTTCCACAGACAAATCCTCAAACAAGAGTATCATCATGCCTTGGGTAATAAGAGTCTGGGAGCACCTCCGGTAGGCCCTCATCAAATTGACCTTGTCGTTGAAGTCCAGTAATTTGAAAATAACTTGGCGCGGGCGGTTCACCAGAGCATGTGGCACACCCCTGGTTCTTTCCGTAGCTGGGCCTAGGTCGATGAGCTCTTTCAACACGCACCGGGTGAGACAGTCCAAGTGTCTTTTGCAGGTCCCTTTCCCAGAAGGACTGAAGAGCAAACAAGGTGATTTCTTCTTTCACCCCCATCATACGTATATTATTGCGTCTAGACCTATTTTCTAGGTCCTACAGCTTCTCTCTCATTTTGGGCAGATCCACCTTGGCTGTACGTAGCTTACTCACAATGGCGCTATCAGCTTCCTCCAACCTCACCACACGCTGCTCCACTTCATCAAGCCTTGCGGTATGAGAGGCAATATCAAGCTGCAATTGCAGCAGGGTATTCCGCACTGTGGCTTCCAATATCATCTGCACATTAGGGGCTATGTGCTTAGCCACTTCAGCAGCCATATAGTCCATAGAATCAGCAGAAAGGGAGCATAGCTGTAGTTGAGACAATGTGAGCTCAGGCAAGGGGGCCGCAGCATGAGCAGTCTGAGAGGCTGAGACAGGGACAGACTGGGATAGTGCAGATGCAGGCACTGTGGGTGAGTTGGACGGAGCAGCCACATTATTGTCTGTGGCATTACCTGGCCAGTGGCAGCGGACAGGACCAGGAGCAGGCACGCTGCGGGAGGGAGCAGAAGCCTCTGGCAGACCATCTAAGTCCTCCGGCAGGGCCTTCGCTGAAGAGGAGGAGGAGAGAGTTGTGGGCACCATCTTGGCTGCAGTGGGCAGCTGAGTCGGCAGAGGAGTATTGGAGGGCAGCGGCTGAGGCATAGCACGCCTGAGGTACCTTTCCATCCACCAGGAGATGCAGTGCCCAAACAGGACAATGTTGGCGCTGGCAGGCGGTGTTATGCAGGTACAGAGGCCGGTAAGCACTGGTGGCAGGGAGGAGGTCCTCCTTGTCCCTGCTCACATGGCGACGCCGGAACCGGAAGCCTGGGAGTCGTAGTTTTGCAATAGCTAGATGCACCCTGGTTATGAAACATTGATTTGATATCATCAATTTTCCCTTTAAGCTCTATAAACACTTCACTAATGCAAAAAACAAAAGACAAAATAGGTTGCAGATCTCCCAGTATGGGATACAGTGTCCATGCAGGGGGCCTAATCTTCACCACACCTAGAAAACAATATGCAATCCTTGACTCTGATGTGAACAATCAATGAGACAATAACACCAGAAATGATTACATCTCCGTGCTACATGAAATGAATAAAAATCCCTACTCACTTCTACTGTTATATTGATCAGTTTTACCCTCGCAAGCATTAGAAAATCTAAAAATATTCACAAATTCGGCAGAGCTTATTATCACACTGAACAGCTTCTTCTGCGATCATTGACGGAGTTAAAGCACTGCATTAGTTTGACCTGTAAACGCTATCGTAACCAAGAGAATAACATATTGTGATAAGGAAATTACAAACTCTGCTCTATCTACATAACATTTAGTCCTATAACGTAATGTGTACATGAAATTTTCGATTTGATTTGAATATAATGATAAATACCCAAAATATGAAGCTGATAGGGAGTCATAAGGCAAATTTCATTCTCATGTTAAAGCATAATATGGCACAAAGAAGAACAAAGCATGTTTGAAGTGGACCACATGCTGCCCGGTATGGTAATGACCTAGTAATGTATGCTAATGTATAAAGTGTCCCATAGGCTACAATCCCGCGCATTTGAAGCTCCTCTACAGGTCATTATAACCACTACATCCCTCGTAATGACTTGCCATCCGACCTCATACAACATGGTTAAGGGCAGTTTGCTACTGGGATTTTTTAAATAATGTAGTCACTGTTCAAGATGTACTTTGGGAGATTAAGAAAATGGAAAATTACCTCCGAAAACACTCCCAGGCAAGAGACACACAATAGAACAAAGGGAACTTGCGGCACAGTTCAGAGGCTGTTATTAAACTGTTTGAAGATGTCAGCCGAGCCTCGTACCTGCGACTCCGCTGCTCATTACTTTTGTTTCGTTAAATGGTTGGGGTTAAAAAGGGATATGATACAGATAAAGCAGATTAAAGGAGATCATCGGCAAAAAAAAAATGTATCCCCTATCAGGGTATGGGTGAATGAAAGGGAGGGGATTCTATATGTCTACATAAGCATTAAGGTTATTTTGTTCTAGAAATGTATCTTACCCTGCTTTAAACTTGGAAACAAGTGGAAAACAAATGTTTTCAAATCAAATGGTGCCAGAAAGTTAAATAGATTTGTAAATTACTTCTATAAAAAAAAAAATCTTAACCCTTCCAGTACTTACTGTAGCTGCTGTCTACTACAGAGATAATTGTATAGTTCTTTTTAGTCTGACTACAGTGCTCTCTGCTGACACCTCTGTCCATGTCAGGAACTGTCCAGAGTAGGAGCAAATCCCCATTGAAAACCTCTCCTGCTCTGGGCACTTCCTGACAAGGACAGAGGTGACAGCAGAGAGCACTTTTGTCAGACTGGAAAGAACTTCCTCTGTAGTATACAGCAGCTGATATGTACTGGAAGGGCTGAGATTTTTAAATGGAAGTAATTTACAATCTGTTTAACTTTCTTGAACCTGTTGATGTGAAAAAAATGTTTTTTCTCCACTTGAGTTCCCCTTTAACCATTCCTATTATGACCAGTTCCTGAGGTAGACTGTTCCATAGTTTTACAGTTCTTAAGGTAAAGAAGGCGTGTCGCCTCTCTAGACTAAACCTTTTTTCTCCAGACTGAGGGAGTGCCCCCTTGTCTTTTGAGAAGGTTATAACTGAAACAGTTTTCCCCATATTTTTGTATGGGCCATTTACACCCTGTTCCAAAGTATTATGCAAATTATATTTAAGTGTCACAAAGATTAAATATTTGTTTTTCAGTTTATCTCACGGATGGCATTATGTCTAAGGGCTCTTTTGATCACTGAAAACAATCTCAGACACCTATGATAATTAGATTGCCAGGTGAGCCCAATTTAAGAAAAAACTACTAAAGGTGGGTGTTCCATTATTAAGCAGACACTGTTTTCAAGCAATATGGGGGAAGAAAAAGGATCTCTCTGCTGCCAAAGAGAGTGAAATAGTTCAATGCCTTGGACGAGGTATAAAAACATTAGATATTTCACAAAAACGTAAGCATAATCATCACACTATTAAGAGATTTGTGGCTGATTCAGAGCACAGACAGGTTTGTGCAGATAAAGACACATTGAGGAAGATTTCTGCCAGATCCATGCATCGGATCAAGAGAGCAGCTGCTAAAATACCATTACATAGCAGCAAACAGATATTTGAAGCTGCTGGTGCCTCAGGAGTCCCACAGACATTAAGGTGTAGAGTCCCTCAAGAGTCTTGCAACTGTGCATAAACCTGCTATTCGGCCACCACTAACCAATGTTCACAAGCAGAAACGGCTGCATTGGGCAGAAAAATACATGAAGATTAATTTTCAAACAGTCCAGTTCACTGATGAGTGCCGTGCAACCCTGGATGGTACAGATGGATGGAGTAGTGGATGGTTGTGGACGGCCACCGTGTTCCAACAAGGCTATGACATTAGCAAGGTGGTGGTGGAGTCATGTTTTGGGCCTGGATCATGGGAAGAGAGCTGGTCGGCCCCTTTAGGGTCCCAGGAGGAGTTAAAGTGTAACGTGACTTGTTAAATTGTTTAAAAAGTTAAAATGTTGTTAAAAGTTTGATTGAAATAGCTTTTGATTTCAGTAAATATACTGCAAACAGAGCAAATGACAATTTTCAGTTCTTTACAAACAATAAAATGTTTTGAAACTTACTGTGCATAATAATTTGGAACATAGGCATTGTAAGTTTTTTATGTTTAAAAAAATACTGTTATCATTAGGAGGTTTGTTCAATAAAATTTGAATTGTACTCTTAGCAGTTGATAACATGCGAATTATGCTGACTGTTATTTACATCAATTATTTAGGTAAATGAGAAAAATATCATTTGCATAATAATTTGGAACAGGGTGTATATACTTAAATAGGGCCTCAGGCACATGTGCACATACCAAAAATCAGTCCATACAGCTTGGAGATAGAAGGCCCCAAACTGTTTTGTCCCATTTCTATTTGCCATGTTTGTCAAGAACCTGTGCAAACCCTCCCCTCCGCGTACACAAATACACACCAGATATTTGCTATGCTCTGTATTGTATAAAATATATAGTCAAATATCTATAGTAAATTTACCAAATTTAAAGAGGGTTTTCCATCAGTAAATGGGAATTCCCATCTCAAAAAGTATGGATAGAGGATAACATATTGATAGGTGGGGTTCTGACCACAGGGACCTGCCACACCATTCAAAACAAACACAGGTTTTTACTTTCCCTTTTCCCTTACTTGTCTGGCCAATCACAACATAGCACTTACTCCTCCCTACTATGCCATGACTTAGTGCCGTAGAAGGTTCACTGGTTTGAACTGGCTGGCGCTGTGCTGAGATATGTTTTGCAGTAAAGTATTTAAGATGGCGGGAAGAAGAGGGTTAAGGATACAATGGCTTGTATACTAAGCAAGCAGAAAGGATACTAAGCAAGATACTAAGATACTAAGCAAGCAGAAAGGATCACAAAAGCAGCTATGGTCTAAGCAACGGCATGCTGCTTCTTCTGCTGCTTCTGCTGCTGCTGCTGATGATAATGATGACAAGCTACACAAGGGACAGCTACCCAAAACTTTATGGGCAATTATAAATATGTGGGAGACATTGATTTACCTTTTAAACACAGTGAGGACAATCTGGAGGAGGCAGCCAAGCTCAGACTGTAAATTCTCCTGCACGTAAACAAGCTAAGCCCTGCCCTGTCCTCCTGCACATTTCGTGACCACAGTTCGAGAACTAACCTGTTATTTTTCTGCCCTTGACTTTGTTCACATAGTGGAATGTTAGCATGGAAAATCTCCATGCGGATGTTCCACAGATGTTTCACGGACATTCTGCCAAAGGCTGTCTGGGCATGCTGGGAGTGGTCGTTTTGCAACAGCTGGAGGCACACATGTTGGAAAACACTGTCCTATGGTTTTTAAGTTACATCGTCAGCAGTCAAGAGTACCCACTTCTTACTTGTATATGCTCTATTCAGATTTTTCTTAATAATGACAGATAAAAGATGTAATACCCACTTCACAAAACCCTGTTATCCCGAGCTTGACACAGCTTTTCCTTTGCGAATCCACACAATTTTTTACCTGCCTCTTTACATAGGACCTCTATTATGGAATTATCACAATCGATAATATTATTCATGGTGGGTAGCGAGCAATTAAACCTTGGCTATGACCGCCGTTCGTAATATATTCTACAAGGAAAAAAAAATGAAAAGACCTTAAAGGACACTGAAAATGTTTTGGTTGTGCCATTAAAAACCACTCTAAGAGAGGAAAAAATTATTACTTTAGGAATTCCAATCTATGAATTATGTATTCACATAAGCAGGGCCGAGGAACACGGGTGTACAATTTTAAATTTGCCTTAACATGGCTTTGTATTTTAATGAATATATTATTCCTTTAATATCATTGGGGTTAACCCTTTGTATGAATGTATTCTTGTGAAATCCAGAGATATTGTAGAGGAATCTGACATCAAATTAAAGTGTTTTTATTACATAGATTTTCTTCTATCTATCTCTTATCTATCTATCTATCTATCTATCTATCTCTCTCATATCTATATCTATCTCATATCTATATATCTATCTATCTATCTATCTATCATCTATCTCATATCTATCTATCTATTTATCTATCTATCATCTATCTATCTCATATCTATCTATCTCATATCTATCTATCTATCTCATATCTATCTATCTATCTATCTATCTATCTCATATCTATCACATATATATCTATAATCTATCTATCTATCTATCTCATATCTATCTATGTCTATCTCATATCTATCTATCACATATCTATCTATCTATCATCTATCTATCTATCTGTCTGTCTGTCTATCTATCCCATATCTATCTATCTATCTATCTATCTATCTATTTATCTATCTATCTATATCTATCTCACATCTATCTATCTCATATATATCACTTATCTATCTCTCTCTCTATCTATCTATCTATCTATCATCTATCTCATATCTATCTATATCTATCTCATATCTAGCTATCTGTCTGTCTGTCTGTCTATCTATCCCATATCTATCTATCTATCCATCTATTTATCTCATATCTATCTATCCATCTATCTCATATCTATCTATCTCATATCTATCTATCTAATCCAGGAGGTAGGCAGCACAACCACAATCATAGGCGTGCGCAGCCTATTGCATTAGGGTGTGCACCCTAAAGCACAAACTCACGCCGCGCGGGTGCGTACATACACACACACAAATACGCTGTTGCTTGCATGCACACATACATAAACAGACCTGCACTCATATAGGTGCAGTATAGGTCCCCACACATTAGGTTGACAGTATAGTTCCCCCACATTAGGTGCAGTATAGTCCCCCTACATTAGGTGCAGTATAGTTCCCCCACATTAGGTGCAATATAGCTCCCCCACATTAGGTTGGCAGTACAGTTCCCCCACATTTGGTTGGCAGGACAGTTCCCCCACATTATGTGAAGTACAGTTCCCCCACATTTGGTTGGCAGTATAGTTCCCCCACATTAGGTGCAGTACAGTTCCCCCACATTAGGTGCAGTACAGTTCCCCCACATTGGGTGCAGTACAGTTCCCCCACATTAGGTTGGCAGTATAGTTCCCCCACATTAGGTGCAGTATAGTTCCCCACCTTAGGTTGGCAGTATAGTTCCCCCACATTAGGTGCAGTATATTTCCCCCACATAAGGTGCAGTACAGTTCCTCCACATTATGTGCAGTATATTTCCCCCACATTAGGTGCAGTATAGTTCCTCCACATTACGTGCTGTACAGTTCCCCCATATTAGGTGCAGTTTAGTTCTACACATTAGGTGCAGTGTAGTTCCCCCACATTAGGTGCAGTATAATTCTCCACATTAGGTGCAGTATAATTGTCCACATTAGGTGCAGTATAGCTCCCCACATTAGGTGCAGTATAGTTCCCCCACAGACATACAGCCTTCAGCCATATACAGTGAATGGCTGGAGGCTGTATGTCTGTGTACTGCCCCACTTCAGTGTTCCGACCACCGCTCCTCCTGTTCGGGGTCACGATCTACTGCTATGGCCTATAGACCATAGAAGTTGGTCCCAGGACCAGAGGAGCAGTGGTCAGAACACTGAAGATGACGTGCTCCCAGCTGGTGACTTACCATGCCGGCCGATGCGCGTCCTCCACATCGATACTCTGCTCCTCCGTTGCTATGGGCACACGCAAGGGACGTCAGTGACGTCCCTGCGTACGCTACCTCCTAGCGGCCTCTGCATTTTTAAAGTTAATGCAGGGGCCGCTGCAGAAAGGTAACCGAGACATCCTTGTGTCCCGAAAAGATCTTTCAGGACACAGGCATGTCCAGAATGTGACGGGGCCCCCTGCGGGCTGCTCAGTGGCGGCCGCGGATCCCCCCTGGGCTTGATTAGGGTGTGTCCAGGCACACCCGGCACACCCCCCTGCGTACACCTATGACCACAATGATAGTAGAAAGTAGTACGGGGTGCCGGCAGGTCAATACAGTCCCAGTCGCAGACTGTGTAGATACATCCAAGCAAAGAAAGAATTCTAGCAGCACATCCATCATTTCAAGTGAACTTCAGTGGTATTTTATTGACCCATGTCAGATGCAACGTTTCAACGGTATCACAGCATCTTTATCAAGCATAGCGCAAAGGTAACAACAGCAGCAATATATCAGGGGCATCATTAGTGAACTCATTAAATAACTCCACACAATAATTATTACAATAGATAAGAACAAATTCAATCAGAAATCAATCAGAAAAATCGTGCATCACAGAATAAAATACAATATCCATATCACCTCATCACATATAAACGTCACCATATTTTAGGTATTTCCATCTTCCTAAACTCTAAATTGTCAGGTGTAAGGTGTCCAGTGCTAATTAAAAACTAATTAAAAAACATTTTACCTTGGGGCAGATCCTCACTCTCTTGTATGCCCATAGACGCCATTACGGCGTTCAATACTGCCATGTCGGCATCCCCGTGTCACATGACCCTCACGTTACCAACTAGTATCACGTGATCAGCGCAGTCACTGCCTCACACACCCGCCACCTGTGCATATGACCGATGGATGCCGTACATGGTTACAGAAAGAATGACCATATTTACAAGAAGTATAAGAAGGTATATCGCAGTACAGTGACCCCTAGACCTACGATGGCCCTGACATACGATAATTTTAACATGCGATGGCCTCTCAGAGGCCATCGCATGTTGAAGGCAGCATCAACATATGATGCTTTTGTATGTCGGGGCCATCGCATAAACGGCTATACGGCAGCGCTGACTGCTTCAGCGGATAGCCATTTACGGTGCCCCGTGTGGTCCGCTGACGATCACTTACCTGTCCTCGGGGCTCCGGCGGGTCCTCTTCGGGATCCTCTGCACCGTCGGCGCTCTTCATCATCGCCATCACGTCGCTGCGCACACCATCCCGTCATCCAATAGGAGCGGCGTGCGTAGCGACATGATAGCGGCGACAGAGAGCGAAGATGCCGGGGAAGCAGAGGCCTTACCGGAGCGTCGGGGACACCTCGGGGACGCGGCGACAGCGATGGACGGCGACATCCCTGGCAGCGGTGACGAGCGGTGACGGTCCCGAGCGGCGGGGACAGGTGAGTACAACTTCCTATACCAGTGGTCTACAACCTGCGGACCTCCAGATGTTGCAAAACGGCTGTCCGGGCATGCTGGGTGTTGTAGTTTTGCAACATCTGGAGGTCCGCAGGTTGGAGACCACTGTCCTATACTTTACATTGCACGGATCTCTCAACATGCGATGGTTTCAACAAACGATGGTCCGTTTGGAACGGATTACCATCGTATGTTGAGGGACCACTGTATATAGTTACAGTATATAGTTTATAGTTCATTTATATAGTTAACACAAGGGCCATATATTATGTGGCATCGCATATTGAAAGAATGTCAGTAAAGATTAGATTATAAAGTATGGGAGATGCGCAAAAAAAAAGACGCACCTCAACCGCATCAGTGTGTAAATAATGTCCTATTAAAAAAAAGTGAACAGAATGTGAAAGTGAGAGAATGTAAAACAGTAGTGTACTATAATAGTGTGTATAATGAGTGGAAGTGCAATACCGTATAAAACTGTGTATGAAAAATAGGAAAAAATAAAAGTCCATGAAAGTAAAAATAAAATAAAGATAAATATATATATATATATATATATATATATATATATATATATATATAAATAAAAATTTATGAAAAAGTTCATAATATGAAAAGTAAAGATAAATAATGATATGTATTCCTATGTTTCAAAATTTACCTATTTGCCTAATTCTGGAATCACCAGATCTGTTTTTGTTATGTGCCATTAAATTAGAGAAATTAAATGATTATATATGTCTAACAATATCACTCTCTTTTTATTTTTGTACACATCCAATATATATGAATATATACAACTATTTTCACATTTTTCTAAACAATTTTCACATTCACACACACACATATATGTCAAACACCTTTCATTTTTATATTATACAATTTTTCATATTTTTTAATGTGTATTTATCTTTATTTTTACTTTTATGTACTTTTATTTTTATTTTCATCTTTTCCTATTTTTCATACACAGTTTTATACGGTATTGCACTTCCACTCATTATACACACTATTATAGTACACTACTGTTTTACATTCTCTCACTTTCACATTCTGTTCACTTTTTTTATAGGACACTATACACACACTGATGCGGTTGAGGTTGGTCCTTTTTTTTTCTCCCATACTTTATAATCTAATCTTTACTGACATTCTTTCAATATGCGATGCCACATAACATATGGCCCTTGTGTTAACTATATAAATGAACTATATACTGTGACTATATACTGCGATATACCTTCTTCTTGTAAATATGGCCATTCTTTCTGTAACCATGTACGGCATCCATCGGTCATGTGCGCAGGTGCCGGGTGTGTGAGGCAGTGACTGCGCTGATCACGTGATACTAGTTGGTCATGTGAGGGTCATGTGACACGGGGATTCCGGCATGGCAGTATTGAACGTTGTAATGGCGTCTATGGGCATAGAAGAGAGTGAGGATCTGCCCCCAAGGTAAAATTATTTTTTATTTGTGTTTAATTAGCACTGGACACCTTACACCTGACAATTTAGAGTTTAGGAAGACGGAAATACCTAAAATATGGTGACGTTTTTATGTGATGAGGTGATATGGATATTGTATTTTATTCTGTGATGCACGATTTTTCTGATTTGCACTTTGTATGTTTTGTATATTGAATTTGATCTTATCTGTTGTAATAATTATTGTGTGGAGCTATTTAAGAGTTCACTAATGATGCCCCTGATATATTGCTGCTGTTGTAACCTTTGCACTATGCTTGATAAAGACGGTGTGATTCCATGGAAACGTTGCATCTGACATGGGTCAATAAAATACCACTGAAGTTCACTTCAATTGATGGATGTGATCCTGGATGTTTCTGTCTGTATCCTGCATGTCTGATGAAAGGGGCAGACCGTCCCTGAAACGCGTTACATGTTTATAATAAATTTGCACTTTTCTAAATTTGGCACTTGCCTCCGCATCTTATCCATAACAGAGCTTTTTTGCACATCCCTATAACCGGCACTTTAATTAGTGTGGGAACCTCTTGTGTAGTGACCAGGATCTGGAAGGCCAGAAAGCTACCGTCATTCCAGTAAGTCAAAAGTCTATGTCTGCTCTCACTACAAATAGTCAAGTCCTGCATATAGTCAAGCCTCAAGATAATTGTCTCAAGTCTATTACAAGTATAATTGGTCCCAGCAAGCTGCGAGGTCCTTCTGGGTTCCTGGCAACCTCTCTGGGAATCTGGCCTAGCTGTGAAGATAGTTCCATCTGTCTTAAACTCTGTAAAGCCTCTGTTAAACCATAACTGGTTGTGCTCCTTTCCTTAAATAGCCATTGGAATAGTGGAGATACCTTTTATGTGGTTCCGGTACCAAAAACCACTCTGGTGTCACGAACACTATGGGTTAATAACATCTAACCCTGGGGGTTAATACCATCTGGCCCCACCACCTACACCGCTACACCTGTGGTCCCGCCATACACCAGTGGTCCATCACATATCTATCTATGATCTATCTATCTATCTCACATATCTATCTCATATATTTCATATCTATCTATCTATCTATCTATCTATCTATCTATCATCACCTCTCTCTGTCTCTCTCAAAAAACTATAGGTGTGGCTCACACTTTAGTTTGCATTTCTGTCTCAGTTTCATTTAATTTTGTAGTATAGAAAAACATGATAGACTCCACTATTGTATGCAAAAAGAAACAAACAAATAAGTATATATATATATATATATATATATATATATATATATATATATATATATGACTTATACTTATCACATGAATGTATTGTCATATACATCTAGTAAATAAAAACATCTATCTATCCATCTATCTATTATCTATCCATTTATCTCATATCTATCTATCCCATATCTATCTATCTCATATCTATCTATCTCATATCTATCTCATATCTATCTATCTCATATCTATCTATCTCATATCTATCTATCTATCTCATATCTATCTATCTATCTCATGTCTATCTATCTATCTCATATCTATCTAATTACATTATGTTATCTCTTTAATGATATAATGTCTTGCCGGGTGTTCCCATCATACAGCATATATCACCTAACAGGATATTTAAAAAAGGGAGAATCTGTGGTCCGGCATCAAACATACCATTTAGTCTGATGTCACACAAAAAACTACAAAGCAAAAATTACTGAAAAGTTACAGCTAACTATGGTAGAAAGATTTAATAGAAAGAGTGGATATGCTATAAATGTCCCGATGGTAATAGCCCTTTATCATGAGGAGCCATACATTTATAGCCCCTAGGTGGACCTTTCTATGATTCTACGTAGATGACACAGTCAATGGGGACCATGATCAGGTAGATAGGCTATATCTGAGTGCAATGAGTTTCCATGGCAGCCAGGGACCTTATGAATGCCCCCAGGTTGGCCATCTTTGTACCTCTATTAGGATCTGGCAGAGATTTGTAGTCTTGTTGATACTTGGTGGGAACCTCTAAAACTTGGGGGTATTGGCTTAGCAAGACTAAGAAAAACTGCCCTAGTCTATACTAAATATACTAATACACAATATATACCAATTCATGCACTCTTTCTAAGCCAGTTCTACCACTGTACAAAGAGAAGGGACATTTAATTTCCCATTTACTCCGTAGTCTACCGAGACAGCTCTAAATTGATTTAGAAAAGGAATATTTCTAGACCTTCTTCAATTACTTTAAGTCTATGCAGTTTTCAATTGATATTTTATTCCACCTTAAAATTCCATTGCATTTTAGTGCATATGTAATAGTGAGTATCTCACAGCGGAGCCCGGCTCATCATTCACTGCGTAGTTGAAGTTTAGTGCGTTTTACTGTTCCTCATCTTCCTATATGATGAAATATGACTTTTATGACAACCTACCTAAAGTTCACCTTCATGTATGTCAATGGCCAAATATATGAACCGCTGTAATAAAATTTTTTGGAAATTATACAGTTCTGGGAATGTCACATTTTTATCTCCTGGTATAAAACCCATCCTTATTGATAAATAAATGATGTCCCTGGAATGTCTTAGAAATATAGGTGTTAAGCAGCAGCAAATCAGACATCAGCCTTATACTAAAGTAGGACATTGTGGCGCTAGGCTTTACTAAGTGAAAAAGAAGTATTGTAGGGTAAGGCCTGCAACACACCAACATCAGTGTAGAATATACGCATTTATAAGACGCACTTTTTCTTCCAAAACTGGGGGGGGGGGGGAAGTTGGTGTGTCTTATACGGCGAATACCTGCGGCCATCAACGGCCGTGACACGCGGCTAATACAGGACATCACCGATCGCGGTGATGCCCTGTATTAACCCTTCAGACGCGGTGATCAAAGCTGACCGCCGCGTCTGCAGCGAAAATAACACTAACCCGGCTGTTTAGTCGGGCTGTGCGGGACCGCCGCAGTGAAATCGCGGCATCCCTAACAGCTTACAGGACACGGGAGGGACCTTACCTGCCTCCTCGGTGTCTGCTCCGTGCCGGGATCCTCTGCATGGCCAGCGCTCTCCTTCGACGTCATCAAGTCGTCGCGCACGCCATCCCGTCATCCAATAGGAGCAGCGTGCGTAGCGACGTGATGAAGGCGACGGAGAGCGTGAATCCCAGGGAAGAAGACGTCCAGAGCGTCGGGGACACCACGAGGACGCGGCGATAGCGATGGAGCGACATCCAGGGCAGCGGTGACGGGTCCGGAGCGGCGGGGACACGTGAGTACTACCTCCTATCCAGTGGTCTTCAACCTGCGGACCTCCAGATGTTGCAAAACTACAACTCCCAGCATGCCCGGACAGCCAACGGCTGTCCGGGCATGCTGGGAGTTGTAGTTTTGCAACATCTGGAGGTCCGCAGGTTGAAGATCACTGTTGGGTGCAGAATCTTTTTTTCTAGATTTTGCACCTTTAAAATAGGGTGCGTCTTAAATGCCGGTGCATCCTATAGGGCAAAAAATACGGTAACTGTGGCCCTCCAGATGTTGCAAAACTTCAACTCCCAGCATGCCTGGACAGAATACAACCTGCAAAGGGGGCAATAATTTGGCCGCAAAAATGAGTATAACATTGAGTTTAAAAAGATGTTCATAAAGGGGTTGTGCAGTCAAAAAAAAAGTCAGTAAGGGGCCTGGGCCCATAGGGAGGCCTGGCCGGGCCCTACTCTCAGGCTGCTGACCGGGTGGCAGCCAACACTTTAAGGCTAAAAAGATCATTCCAATCATTATACCTGACTCCAGATCTATCAGCCAAGGCCAGAGAGATAGGCAGTAGCCACCTTGACTCCTGTTTGGGGCAGGATGCAATGACAAATTCCATTTAGGGTAAGATGTGCGCATATTATTATCTCAAGTGACTAAAAGGTTTGCAGAAAATATGCTCAATTTTGGGTCAATTTTTCTATTGGCAGCATGTTCTATTTATTAAGAATATTTGCTGATTTTTCCCATCAGTTAAATAGTTAACAGACCACATTAATTCAGTCATCCACTGTGTATAGCTAAATCTACAGTATGTTCCTGCAATTGTGTATGGAAAGACGGAGACTTACATGTCATCGATTGATCTCTGTGGAGAGGTGCCATGCGGTGCGAAACCCCTTGAAAGTAGATCATAAGGAAGATGACCATTCTCCATCAGTTCATTTGGAAAAAAATAGGACATGTGCCCATAGAGATCAATTATCTCTGCAAGCCTTTATCTCTATCTGTTCACCTCTCATGTCAGGTGCTGTATGATGTGCACTGATATTATGTTCAAGGTCTCCGCTCTATATTCTGTAAGGAATTTTTTTTGCCTAAATATATATATTTTTTTAAATCAATTTCCTCTTCAAGCTAAAACAAAAAAAAACATAAGTAACTATCCTTCAGTTATGATTCGCTGTTGTTCCAAACCCTATTCATCTTTTATTTTTTGTTATTTGTTATTTCCGGACGGGGTAACACAAATTATGGGCACTATTTTAGCTCCTATAAGGTGGTCATCCAGACTTCCAGACTCTACCTATTTATGTAAGCTGGTCTTACCTTGGATGGTGCCCTATTATCTATGGCCACATACAACATACAAATAACAATACCAAATAGCACCCACATAGCAATGACGTAAGATGGCCAAGTACAGTTCCATACAGTTGGCTAAGTAAGAATGGTAGATTATTTACATACTGCTTTGTAGTGTGGCATTGGAGTAACAATGCCACACTACAAAGCAATACAGTCATGGCCGTAAATGTTGGCACCCCTGAAATTTTCCTAGAAAATGAAGTATTTCTCACAGAAAAGGATTGCAGTAACACATGTTTTGTCATACACATGTTAATTCCATTTGTGTGTTTTGGAACTAAACCAAAAAAGGGAGGGAAAAAAAGCAAATTGGACATAATGTCACACCAAACTCCAAAAATGGTCTGGACAAAATTATTGGCACTCTTTCAAAATTGTTAAAAAATAAGATTGTTTTAAGCATGTGATGTTGCTTTAAACTCACCTGGGGCAAGTAAGAGGTGTGGGCAATATAAAAATCATACCTGAAAGCAGATAAAAAGGAGAGAAGTTCACTTAGTATTTGCTTTGTGTGTCTGTGTGTGCCACACTTAGCATGGACAACAGAAAGAGGAGAAAAGAACTGTCTGAGGACTTGAGAACCAAAATTGTGGAAAAATATCAACAATCTCAAGGTTATAAGTCCATCTCCAGAGATCTTGATTTACCTTTGTTCACAGTGCGCAACATTATCAAGAAGTTTGCAACCCATGGCACTGTAGCTAATCTCCCTGAGCGTGGACAGAAGAGAAAAAATTGATGAAAGGGGTCAACGCAGGATAGTCCGGATGGTGTATAAGCAGCCCCAAACAAGTTCCAAAGATATTCGAGCTGTCCTGCAGGCTCAGGGAGCATCAGTGTCAGAGCGAACTATATATTGACATTTAAATGAAATGAAATGCTATGGCAGGAGACCCAGGAGGACCCCACTGCTGAGCAAGACTACATTTTGCCAAAATTAACTTGAGTAGGACCAAAATTATTCTGGGAAAACGTCTTGTGGACAGATGAGACCAAGATAGAGCTTTTTGGTAAAGCACATCATCCTACTGTTAACCAAAAACAGAATGAGGCCAACAAAGAAAAGAACACAGCACCTACAGTGAAATATGGTGGAGGTTCAATAATGTTTTGGGGTTGTTTTGCTGCCTCTGGTGCTGGGTGCCTTGAATGTGTACAAGGCATCATAAAATCTGAGGATTACCAATGGATTTTGGGTCACACTGTACAGCCCAGTGTCAGAAAGTTAGGTTTGGGGCATTTAGAGTGTTGAATGATTTCAGAAATGTCAAAACACATTGATACATATAAGGCATTCTTTAAAATAAAAATAAAAAAACAATAAAGAAGCACTATGAAAATTGAAAAAAGGAGGAATATTAGTCAATATTCCCCTATATTTATAATTTCAATGTAGTAAAGAAAAAACCCTGCAGCCGAGATCATGGGGGTCCTCAGTGACAGGACCCCCCGTGATCAGACATCTTATCCCCTGTCCTTTGGATAGGGGATAAGATGTCTATGGGTGGGGTACCCCTTTAACCTCCTTTTTCAGAAAGTGAAAAAAAATCCCCCATTTTGGTTTTATATTAAAGGCCTAAGAATATGGCTACACAGTACTCATCACTTTAATTCATGCACGCTATATGCCTGTTGCAGATATAGATCCAAAAACCCAGGGCCTAAGCCCGCGGCACAAGATCCCTTTTAAGGAACCCCCCCTATTAAAATATAACTTTTATTGCTCTCATATTAAAGTAATAGTGACTAGTGATTTTAAAATCCAGCAATACAGTTCCAGATATTAAAGTGTATTTGGGATAAACCCACTCATGGAATGTCACCAGGGTCTGCAATCATGGCTATCCTGTGGAAACATTGGCACCTTCTTTCCACAGATAGAGATCTTGTACCACTGATTGGAGATAGACCTAGCATTACATTTAGAAGATGACCCAATTTACAGGATCTATTTGTCCCCAGTCACTTGGAGACTCCAAGATCAAGAGGTACCTGGCTAAGCAATAAGACTGTAGGTTCCTTCCCATGTGGTCACTGCTCCTTCTGTGCTCACATTATCAAAAGCAAAGTATTCACCATCCCCATAGACTCCCAGACTTATGAAATAAGACAATTCATCAACCGCAGTAGCAGCAAAGTCATTTAAGTAGCCATGTGTTCATGTCCGAGAGTCCATGTGGGTAAGACCTATTACAAAAAGAACGGGCACCGCCTAAGTAAGCACAACATTGGGTGCTAGCAAGTTGCAGAAATATATATGTTAAACAAAAAAAGGAGAAGCTAGCAACTATAGTACTGCACACCAAAAAACAATAAAGAAGATACCATATATCATGAAAATCTCTTTATTTCACATATAAGAAAAAAGGTGATAAAGACACAGACACATAAAAATAATTAAAATGACAAAAAGTATGTCTGGACGGAGGAATATAATCCTACTTCGTCCACCCCGTGCTGGGTGAATGACCCACAAAAAGGAGGAGGAGATCTCAGCCAAAGAAATGGATATATGTTCCAAATTATGTATGAATAACACCATCAACCTCAAATGCCACTCAAATAATAACAATAAATAATGTATGAATATAAAAATGTGGGCAAGACCACTCAAGAGTATCAAGAGACGTATTCCACAACACTTGAGCTCTATTAAAACGAAAAAGGATACTCCTATATCCCGTCACATACAACTGTTACACAATAGTAACATTAAAGAAATATGTTTTATGGGTCTGTTTCAATTACATCTTGGCCCGAAACAAGGTAACATTGATCAACAATTCTTGAGAGAAGAGGCCAGATGGATATACAGATTAAAAAGTATGATTCCGCAGGGCCTCAATGAAGCTTTCTCTTTCACCACTTTTCTTTATCCGCTATAAATATTTATGTTTTTCACTTTATTAGTGTTAGTGACTATTATTATCCCCTTCGTGAAGTTTTCCTATTATTTCCTTTAGGTTGTTTCTATAGAAAATATTTAGTGTGTGTCATGACTCCATTATGTTTGTTTTAGATGAGAAAAGCAATATATATTGTGAAGCATATACCTACATAAGAAAAAGGATGCATATGTTAGATAGAATAGCCATGCTCTTCAAGATGAATTGGGAGGCTCCCCTCTAAGTGATACCTCAGGAATTTGTATTAACCCCTTAACGACGCAGGTGATATGAAGCGGGATCACTGGCGTGTTAATACACGCCAGTGATCAGCATAGGAGATCAGTGTGTGCAGTGTTATAGGTCCCTATGGGACCTATAACACTGCAAAAAAAATTTTTTAAAAAGTGTTAATAAAGGTCATTTAACCCCTTCCCTAATAAAAGTTTGAATCACCCCCCTTTTCCCATAAAAAAATAAAACAGTGTAAAAAAAATAATAATAAACATATGTGGTATCGCCGCGTGTGTAAATGTCCGAACTATAAAAATATATCATTAATTAAACCGCACGGTCAATGGCGTATGCGCAAAAAAATTCCAAAGTCCAAAAAAGCGTATTTTGGTCACTTTTTATACCATTAAAAAAATGAATAAAAAATGATCAAAAAGTCCGATCAAAACAAAAATCATACCGATAAAAACTTGAGATCACGGCGCAAAAAATGAGTCCTCATTCTGCCCTGTACGTGGAAAAATAAAAAAGTTATAGGGGTCAGAAGATGACATTTTTAAACGTATAAATTGTAGTTATGATTTTTTCCAGAAGTGCGACAAAATCAAACCTATATAAGTAGGGTATCATTTTAACCGTATGGACCTACAGAATAATGATAAGATGTCATTTTTACCAAAATATGCACTGCGTAGAAACGGAAGCCCCCAAAAGTTACAAAATGGCGTTTTTTTTTCGATTTTGTCGCACAATGATTTTTTTTTCCATTTCGCCGTGCATTTTTGGGTAAAAATACTAATGTCACTGCAAAGTAGAATTGGCTACGCAAAAAATAAGCCATAATATGGATTTTTAGGTGGAAAATTGAAAGGGTTATGATTTTTAAAAAGTAAGGAGGAAAAAACGAAAGTGCAAAAATGGAAAAACCCTGAGTCCTTAAGGGGTTAATGAATATTGCCAACTAGGGATGAGCGAATTGAATCTGACAAATCCGAATTCGTTATGAATTTCAGGAAAAATTTGATTTGCAACGAATGTGAATATTGCCGCGAGTAGATTGCGCAAATCACTTCATTAAACTTAGCGCAGTCCAGGCTCCAGAACATCTAAAATAGCAGATCCACATGTGAAGACAGGGGACAAGGAATCCTGGGAAGATGGGAACAAGGGTAGGCAGGATGACCCTGAATCACATGCAGCATGCAGCCTATCAGCAGCCAGTCACCCTGTGATGTCACAGCCCTATATAATCGGCAGCCATCTCGACCAGCAACCCATCTGCCATCATCGATTGGTTAACACGGTCATCCACTTCATCACAAGCGACATCTGACACCCCCAGTAAACAGTCGGTGGGTTCCTTAGACAAAAACCTCAGTTGGCATGGCCCGGGAGCAGTCCCTGTCCTCCCATTGCCTCTGTCCTATGCTGTTCCCTCCCCTACAGAAGTATCTTATTCTGTGGTTTCAGCTCCACTTTTTAGTGAGAATGATCTACTAGAGGACAGTCAGCAGCTACTGCCCAGCCAAGAAGTGATGGAGACATCCGCCGCTTCCTCCACTAGGGGGGCAAGTAGTGATGAGGAGAGTGGTGTGGGAGGTGGTGTTGCGATCATTCAGGCTCCTGAAGCAGACACTATTGAGAAACCTGAGGAGGACATCAGTGATGTGCAGACACTTGTTGATGATGATGAAGTCGATCACACTTCGGAGCCGGGTGCAGAAGGGGCTTCATCATCATCAGGAGAAGAGGGTGGCAGGTTGCTGTGAGGCAGTAGCTGAGCCGGCAAAGTTGGTAGCATGGTTGGCAGTCAGCATGGTGGCAGAAGTGGAAAATCTGGAGCCAAACATGCCCGGGGTAGACCACCTGCTTTGTGGCAGCCTACCTTCCCGGGAGGTAGTGGAACAAGGGTTCCCGGAGTCGGCAGCAGTAGCAGTCAATTAGTGCGGACTGTTGGTGCGAAAATCAGCAACTCGGCAGTGTGGCGGTTTTTCATCAAGCATCCGGAGGAGGTTAACATGGCCGCATGCAAGATGTGTCGGCAGAAGGTGAAGCGTGGCCAGGGTCCCAATGTTGGCACCACGGCCCTGCGTCAACATATGCAGCGTGACCATGAAGTGGCCTGGGAGAACCGTGGCTCAGATGTGGTGGTCCAGCCTACTGCCCAGGGTTTTTAGTTGGAAATAGGGAGAGGTTCCTGTGTGGGGCCGTCCTTTTTAGGGCGAGTAAGACTTGCCAAGAAGGGAATTAATAATGCAAAAGTAGGGCCTTACAGGGGAAGTTTTTACCCCCATTGGTTACAATGAACCATACGTTGTTCCCTTCCACCTTTTAGAGGTCTTTGCATGATATCAATACTTGGTGGTGTATGTGGCACATGGTGTTTTTTGCACACCTTTCCTTTTGTTTGATTTAAAAAAAATATGGGTACATATATTTTATCCTAAGAATATTATAAAGTAAAGTTTTTTGTAATGCATATCCTCAATACTTACTTGTGCACACTAACACTTTTACAAAAGAGATTGTTTTCTTCTGACTACCTGCCTCAGCTACTATTCCGATCCTGCCACCTGCCTGATGCCACATATCTGTTAAGATTCGGCAGGCTGGATGTGGATCCTCTGTGTCAGCAAGGGATTGGCGTGGACCGTGTCGGTGGACCGGTTCTAGGGTTGCTACTGGTTTTCACCAGAGCCCGCCGCAAAGCGGGATGGTCTTGCTGCGGCGGTAGCAACCAGGTCGTATCCACCGGCAATGGCTCAACCTCGCTGACTGCTGAGAAGGCGTGGGACAGAAGGACTAGGCAGAGGCAAGGTCAGACGTAGCAGAAGGTCGGGGCAGGCGGCAAGGTTCGTAGTCAATGAGGATAGCAGGAGATCTGGAACACAGGCTTTGGACAACACTAAACGCTTTCACAGGCACAAGGCAACAAGATCCGGCAAGGAAGTGCAGGGGGAGTGAGGTAATATAGACAGGGAGCAGGTGGAAGCTAATTAGGCTGATTGGGCCAGGCACCAATCATTGGTGCACTGGCCCTTTAAATCTTAGAGAGCTGGCGCGTGCGCGCCCTAGAGAGCGGAGCCGCGCGCGCCAGAACATGACAGCCGGGGACCGGGATGGGTAAGTGACTTGGGATGCGATTCGTGAGCGGGTGCGTCCCGCTATGCGAATCGCATCCCCGCCGGCAATGTCAGTGCAGCGCTCCCGGTCAGCGGGTCTGACCGGGGCGCTGCAGAGAGAGAGACGCCGCGAGCGCTCCGGGGAGGAGCAGGGACCCGGAGCGCTCGGCGTAACAATATCTGATGCCAAGTTCTCCTTTTTTCACCTGCCTTCATCACCGGATACTGGAATTGCCACCCACTGCCTCAGTCTGTCACCGAGTCACTTTCAGGACTCCTGATGCTGCTGATGCCACCTCCAAGCTGTCTCATTCTTCCACCATATATTCTCCTCATGCTGATGTAAGCTCCAGGATGTCTCATACTGCCACCATATGTTCTCCTCATGCTGATGCCAACTACAGGCTGTCTCATACTGCCACCATATGTTCTCCCAATGCTGGTGCCACTTCCAGGCTGTCTCATACTGCCACTATATGTTCTACTCATGCTGATGCCAGCTCCAGGCTGTATCATACTGTTACCATATGTTCTCTTCATGCTGCTGCCACCCCCTGGGCCATCACATTCTGCAACTATATGTTCTGCTCAAGCTTCCGCCACCTCTGGAGTGTGTCATTCAGCCACTATATGGTCTCCTCATGCTGCCGCCACCTCCACGCTGTGTCATTCAGCCACTATATGGTCTCCTCATACTGACGCCACCTCCACGCTGTGTCATTCAGCCACTATATGGTCTCCTCATGCTGTCACCACCTCCACGCTGTGTCATTCAGCCACTATATGGTCTCCTCATGCTGCCGCCACCTCCACGCTGTTTCATTCAGCCACTATATGGTCTCCTCATGCTGCCGCCACCTCCACACTGTGTTATTCAGCTACCATATGGTCTCCTCTTACTGATGCCACCTCCAGGCTCTGTCATTGTGCCACTCTAAGACAGTGATTCTAATAGTGATGCCTCAAATCTGCATGTCAATCTGAATAACAGTATTATTTCACTAACCCAGCACACACCCTATGCGTTTTACAGCAAGGCAAAGTGTTCTACATTACTATTGAGGCTCTCTGTAGGCCAGAAATAGCTATTTTTAATACAGCTTTGATGCAAATAAATTCAGACCGAACCAAATTTTTCTGAACATTCGGCAAATTGGCTGAATCAATTTTTTTCAAAATTTGCACATCTCTATTGGCAACCAATATTGGAGAGAATTAAGTTGAGGTTTCCTTATATAGGACCATGGGTATGGAGTCCACAATAGTTCATAAGAGTTATGCCTTATGAAGGATTTATATACTTTTATTTATTGATGTGGGCTCTTTGAATTATTTATTAAAAACTAGACATATGGAATAGATGGCAATATTTTTCACCTATAGGTAACCTGGATATTATGATAAATAGTTAACTACATACATAGGATCCATTTATATTGTCTACTATCTAATTACATTTCTGTCATGACGTCTGTAGGTAGATTACATGTAAGTGCAATGTACTATTAATACAAATATAATGTTTATGTATACTTTTAATCATATACCTACTATGAACACTACAATTGTGAATATATAGTAAGCTGACATTCTAGACTGCACGCAGGCGCAGTATGCCTTTAACACCTGGACTGATATTGTTTACACGCATGCATGAGAATACGGGAGACTAGCACTGGATCATGTCAGTGGTCACATGATCAGAACATCAGCGCTCCGAGATGACAGCCAGGAATGACATCATCTAATTACAGGTTAGCTAGAGCTTCTATTGGATGACAATAGAACAGGTAAAGGTAACATATACCTGAGCACAGGTTCAAAATGTTGTAAATAGTGATTGGCAGATTAGTTGGCACAGAGTTATGATGATCTATACCTAATACATATAAGGTTGGGGAAAACACGTGGAGGGGTGTTTGCCATATATTCCTCCTGAGGACGGTGCTGGTGCACCGAAACTAGTAGAGGGCGGCAAATTATGGTTTTTAATTAGCAAATACAGTAGGTCATATGCCTGTTGCTGCACAAGCAAGAAAGCACACAGCCTGCCCTCATTTACAGATTTTCTGAGGCCCCGGTTTGTCCCCCCTCCGTCCCATACTGCCAAAGTTGGTCACCAAAGTCCTCATCGTCATCATCTCTGTCACCTTGTGCAGGTTCCTCGTCCCCAATCCCTTTGCCATTCTTCTTGTTTTAACAAATGTTTGTTACAATAAATGTATTAAAAGGCTTCTTGTAGGAGATTGAATCAGGAATTTCACAGCTTGAAGAAAAATGAACATCCATCATACACAGCTTGTCCATAAATAGATTATACATATTGTTTTATTATTTTGAATAACTCTTGAAACCTCACTGTATAATCTGGCAAAATAGTAAAACAACATAAAAGTGTCCATCACCTTTAAAATATAGGCATAAACGATGTGTGAAATCATTGCGCGGCGAATAATGCTGAAGAGGTGTTGCTCATATGGGAACATATGGGAACAGACAAAATAGGTTTTTTTTAAGACTGACCTGCATTCTATGTGAAATCATAAAATTTATCATCACATGTGGGAACGTGTTAATCTTGAAAAGAGCACAGTGATGCAATATGGTGTTCATCAATGTAACATGAAAGCTTTGTTATAGCAATGAAATACTAGAATCCCTTATCCCACACACAGATATGTGTCACGCCGAGCGCTCCGGGTCCCCGCTCCTCTCTGGAGCGCTCACAGCGTTCTCCTGTTCACAGCGCCCCGGTCAGACCCGCTGACCGGGTGCGCTGCGATAATGCCCCCAGCCGGGATGCGATTCGCGATGCGGGATGCGCCCGCTCGTGGTGCGCATCCCGATCCACTTACCAGACTCGTTCCCCGTCTGTGCTGCCCCGGCGTGCGCGGCCCCGCTCCCTCGGGCGGGCGCGCGCCGGGTCTTTGCGATTTAACCCCTTAAGGACTCAGGGTTTTTCCGTTTTTGCACTTTCGTTTTTTCCTCCTTACCTTTTAAAAATCATAACCCTTTCAATTTTCCACCTAAAAATCCATATTATGGCTTATTTTTTGCGTCGCCAATTCTACTTTGCAGTGACATTAGTCATTTTACCCAAAAATGCACGGCGAAACGGAAAAAAAATCATTGTGCGACAAAATCGAAAAAAAAACGCCATTTTGTAACTTTTGGGGGCTTCCGTTTCTACGCAGTGCATATTTCGGTAAAAATTACACCTTATCATTATTCTGTAGGTCCATACGGTTAAAATGATACCCTACTTATATAGGTTTGATTTTGTCGCACTTCTGGAAAAATCATAACTACATGCAGGAAAATTTATACGTTTAAAAATGTCATCTTCTGACCCCTATAACTTTTTTATTTTTCCACGTACGGGGCGGTATGAGGACTCATTTTTTGCGCCGTGATCTGAAGTTTTTATTGGTATGATTTTTGTTTTGATCTGACTTTTTGATCACTTTTAATTCATTTTTTAATGGTATAAAAAGTTACCAAAATACGCTTTTTTGGACTTTGGAATTTTTTTACGCGTACGCCATTGACCGTACGGCTTAATTAATGATATATTTTTATAGTTCGGACATTTACGCACGCGGCGATACCACATATGTTTATTTATTTTTTTTATACTGTTTTATTTTTTTTATGGGAAAAGGGGGGTGATTCAAACTTTTATTAGGGAAGGGGTTAAATGACCTTTATTAACACTTTTTTTTTAACTTTTTTTTTGCAGTGTTATAGGTCCCATAGGGACCTATATCACTGCACACACTGATCACACTGATCGCCTGTGATCAGCATTATCAGCGCTTGACTGCTCCTGCCTGGATCTCAGGCACGGAGCAGTCATTCGTCGATCGGACACTGAGGAGGCAGGTAAGAGCCCTCCCGGTGTCCGATCAGCTGTTCGGGACGCCGCGATTTCACCGCGGCGGTCCCGAACAGCCCGACTGAGCAGCCGGGATACTTTCAGTTTCACTTTAGAAGCGGCGGTCAGCTTTGACCGCCGCTTCTAAAGGGTTAATACCGCACATCGCCGCGATCGGGTCCCGGCCGTTGATTAGCGCCGGGACCGACGCGATATGATGCGGGATCGCGGCGCGATCCCGCTTCATATCGCGGTAGCCGGCGCAGGACGTAAATATACGTCCTGCGTCGTTAAGGGGTCAAAGGGACGGTGCGCCACTGATTGGCGCATGGGTTTTAATTAGTGTCTTCACCTGTGCACTTCCCTATATCACCTCACTTCCCCTGCACTTCCTTGCCGGATCTTGTTGCCATTGTGCCAGTGAAAGCGTTCCTTGTGTGTTCCTAGCCTGTGTTCCAGACCTCTTGCCGTTGCCCCTGACTACGATCCTTGCTGCCTGCCCTGACCTTCTGCTACGTCCGACCCTGCTCTTGTCTAATCCCTTGTACCGCGCCTATCTCAGCAGCCAGAGAGGTTGAGCCGTTGCCGGTGGATACGACCTGGTTGCTACCGCCGCTGCAAGTCCATCCCGCTTTGCGGCGGGCTCCGGTGAAAACCAGTAGCAACTTAGAACCGGTCCACCGACACGGTCCACGCCAATCCCTCTCTGACATAGAGGATCCACCTCCAGCCTGCCGAATCCTGACAATATGGCTTTATTATTACTATATGGTGTGGCTGTGAGCTATTCATAGTGCAAGAGGGAATTAAAGGGGTTCTCCGGTGCTTACACATCTTATCCCCTATCCAAAGGATAGGGGATAAGATGCCTGATCGCGGGAGTCCCGCCACTGGGGCCCCCCGTGATCTCACACGCGGCACCCCGTTTGTAATCAGTCCCCGGAGCGTGTTCGCTCCGGGTCTGATTACCGACGACCACAAGGCCGGCGGCATGTGAAGTCACGCCTCCGCTCCCGTGTGACTTCATGCTCCGCCCCTCAATGCAAGCCTATGGGAGGGGGCGTGACAGCTATCACACCCCCTCCCGTAGGCTTGCATTGAGGGGCGGAGCGTGACGTCACACGGCGGCGGAGGTGTGACGTCACACACCGCCGGCCTTGTGGTCGTCGGTAATCAGACCCGGAGCGAACACGCTCCGGGGACTGATTACAAACGGGGTGCCGCATGCAAGATCCCGGGGGTCCCCAGCGGAGGGACTCCCGCGATCAGGCATCTTATCCCCTATCCTTTGGATAGGGGATAAGATGTCTAAGCACCGGAGAACCCCTTTAACAAATGGTTATTCAGTACTACACAGGGACCCATCTTTTCTCCCCTCCTTTATGTATTCTTTTCATCCATTTTACCAAGGCCCAGCCTTAAAGTGTTACTGTCCCTTTAAAAAAATAAATAAAATTGACATGTCATACAGACATGTCAAAAGTTTTGATCATTCGTGGCTTGGATGTTGAAAACCACCCCTACCCCCCGATCGCTAGAACAGGGAAAAGTGAGGCTGAGTGTTTTATACCCTGACTCATTGCTCTGTCCTTGCCTTGCGCATCCCGGACAGTTCGGGTGTCCGGCCACTGCAGGATTGTAGTGATACACCGGACAACCTATCTGCAGCCTTTGCTGTATTCCCCATTGTTATTGACCACATTATGGCATTTGCGGTATGGCGATCAACTTGATGTGTCCTAGGAGACAAAATATTTGGCGTTGAGGACATTTTTTGTGGTATATGGCCTGGTGATGGCTCTTTGAACAATATTTCCATACCTCCTATAGGAACCTGTAGCTGCAATATTTGTCTTGATCTATATGATTCATCTTGAGATTACTCATTGTCTATTATAAGCCCCTGAGGACGTTTGGCTGGTATATTACTTTAGTCCGAACAGAAACGCGTTGGAATTTAGTTTTCTCAATATTGGGGTATGGACCATCCATGTTTTCAAATGTACTGTAATGCTTTTTTAGATCAAGAGTATTGTTCTTTAGATAAAGGTTGGTGTCCTAGTTTTTGGGACAAACTGCGACACCCAGAATCAAAACAGTCAAGACTATGGGATGTTGTTGGCCCCATTGAAGGATTTTATTTCAAATAGTGATGTTACTGCACTGATTATTTTTTTTGGTGGTTTTTAATTTACTTCATTAGGGTACGGTCAGACGAGTGGAATTACAGCGTATTTTACGCTGCGGATCTGCCGCTGAAGGACCTCTGTATGCTATCTTATATGTGCCTGCTCGGAGCGACAATACGCCGCTAAGTGCAGACACACTGAAGCGATGTGCGCATTGCTGCGCATGTGCGGTATACTCGCACAAATTGCGGCCGTTCACCCTGCTCTATGAGCTAGGCAGAGAGCTGCGCGATGTGTGAGTTTACTGCACATGCGCGCGGCGACTCGCACATCGTAGTGTGTCTGCTCGTAGCGGTGTATTGCCGCTCCGAGCAGACACATGTAAAGGCAGCATACAGAGGTCCTTCAGCGGCGGATATGCAGCATAATACGCACTGTAAATCTGCTCGTCTGAACGTACACTTATTAAATGTTAAGTTTTATGACTTATTATTGGATTTGTAGTGGTTGTTAGTCTTTCCTTAAGGTGATATTACGGGGGGTTATGTATAGCCCTACCCTATTATGTACTGACCAACTCAGATAGAACAGCAAACGGGCGAGTGTTGTGCTCGGCTGTATTTCTTCCGGCTCTATCTGTCGATCAGTGGGGGTCTGTTTTTAAAGTGACATTAGAGCTGTGTTTCCTAGCTAGGGTGCCTCACACTGTTGCAAAACTACAACTCCCAGAATGATCAAACATTTGCTTACCGTTAGGCAGGGCTCCGAGTACGGAATTCCCAAGAGTAATTTGACTTAAAAATTAAGCTTTGAATTTCCGTAGCCTGAACCCTGCCTAACTGTAAAAAAAAAGTAATTTCTTCCAAATGTTTCCCATTTCGATTACTCGCCCCCAATTCCTCTCCCCTGAGAGGGTTAACATGCACCTTCCTATACATTTGAGTTTATTCCCAGCCAACCACAGTCTGACAGTGAGGTTTGTCCTAATGGTTGTAGTCATATTTAGGTTTTTTAATGCTTGAATTCCTAAACTTTTTAAGAACACAAAGCGCCGTCCTGATGTTACTGGGGAGATACATTACAGGGATCACTAGCACCACAAAGCCTTTACTTCAGCTGGAAAGGAGCAAATCTTATTCTGCGATATATTGATTTACATTTTTGACATTCATGACAAATCTCCAGATGCAACAATTTTGCCAATACAGATATAAAACTTGAGCTTCATTTCCTATAAGTGTTGTGGTTGACTGCTGGGATCCAGCCTGTCATTACTTCTGGTAGTTTTACACTCCCTATGGCAATCTGAAGCCACTGCCTTTACAGATCATTTTATAGTTGGACAGTTCTTTTCAGATTTTAAATCAAATACAAGTGCAGAGTGAATGAAAGCCGTAAGCTTCAAGTACAGAACCAAAATAATGCCTAGGCTGCATTGTCTGTTGTACTATTAACCCTTTCAATAAAATCAGAACTGCGGAAAATGGACACCCGGTGCCTGTGATATGTCTTTAATAATTGGCATACGGAAATGTCCGTTAGATCATCACTCAAAGAGTCTACAGGCAATATCTGCTAATGCATGTAACAGAAATGCAACATATATTTATTTGTATAGCAGGACGCATTTCGGTCCGTTTAGTCTTATGATGTACATGCTCTTCTTTACAGCTGTACCTACACACTATAAAAGTATAGAGCAACTTATAATAAAAAATAATAAATGGACACCCCAAATCAGACGCATAATTAGGACTACAGACCAAACCCATCAGACCCCAGAATAGACCCATCAGACCCCAGACTGGAATCATCATTCCCGTGACCCATCAGACTCCAGACCAGACTTTTTAGATCCCAGACCAGACCCATCAGACCCCAGACCAAACTCATCATTCCCCCAGACCCCAGACCAAACTCATCAGACCCCAGAATAGACCCATCAGACCCCAGACTGGAATCATCATTCCCGTGACCCATCAGACCCCAGACCAGACTTTTTAGATCCCAGACCAGACCCATCAGACCCCAGACCAAACTCATCATTCCCCTGACCCATCAGACCCCAGATCAGACTCATCAGACCCCAGACCAGACCCATCAGACCCCAGACCAAACTCATCATTCCCTTGACCCATCAGACCCCAGATCAAACTCATCAGACCCCAGACCGGACTCATCATTTCCCTGACCCATCTGACCCCAGATCAGACTCATCAGACCCCAGACCAGACTCATCAGACCCCAGACTCTTCAGATCCCAGACCACAGTCATCAGACCCCAGACCTTGAGTCTGGGGCAAAACTAGAACTTCCAACATGCCGTTGGCTGTCCGGGCATGCTGGGAGTTGTAGTTTTGCAACATCTGAAGGTCCGCAGGTTGAAGATCACTGTCCTATACTTTACATTGTATTTGGTTCAGAATCTTTATTTTCTGGATTTTTATCTTTTAAAATTGGGTGTGTCATATGCCGGAGCATCTTATATGACGAAAAATATGGTAGATCGTTTAATAGATAGATATAAGATTGGTAGATAGATATGATATATATATATATATATATATATATATATATATATATATATATATATATAATCAGATAAAATGACAATGTTTACTTGAGATAACACAGAACAGCTAATAGTGCTATGGCACAAAAAGGGTTAATCCTGCGATTAGTCATTTCTAATTATTGCTGGGTCTAAAGCAAAAGAACCAACACAAACAGATACAGAAAGACAAATGTTCTGTGCAAAATGCTCTTCTCAAGGTAACAAAGTTCATAAATTATAAAGCAGCAGGTTCCATGATGTAAAATAATAGAATGACCAAATATATCCTAGAGGGTAAAATACAATCAGATTGGATGTTTTGAAGATCTATTTTTCACACACCATTTGTAAAATTGCTTTTGGTGACTGAGTTTCTTATTGAGGTTTTATGGCTGCTTTTTTCGCTCTCAATGTCACCAGAAAACATTTGTGAACTTTTACACTGTAATTGTATTGGGTAGATTGTTCCTTTGGTCTGTCCGCTTTACAATCTGGGAGATTGGATTGCAAATTCTACTGGAAGTCCCTTATTTTCATGAGTCAGCTTAGGAATTAAAATCGATTTGGGTTTCTGAGCCGCAGTTCTATTTCATTTTAATTAAGGTAGTTCCCAATTGAAGGGAAAATTATAGTCCGTCCAATGGAAACATGAAAGATGGCCGTACTAATCTACTGCATATGGAACAGTGGTGCTGCTTTCACAGAAATAATTCTTATTCTTAGATTTAGATGTAATAAACATGTAGCGTTGTCTCCTGTTTATAGGGTTGGTAAATAAAGAACAGATTTTGTTACAATATGTAATGTTAAAGTTTTTTTTTATGACTGAGAGTATTGTCCAGAGCAAAATGTCAATGAGATTTAAAGGACCCTCGTGGTTACATAAAATGCCTTAGGGTCTATTTACATGTAGTGAATCTGCAGCGTATTTCATGCTGTGGATGCACTGACGGCAGTCACAAGAGCAGCCAGGTAGCTCTGTGTGTCCGATCATAGTGGCAGAAATCCACCGCTACGAGAGGACACACAGAGCCGCAGAAGGGAGCTCGCTCTTGTGGCAGCATGAGATACGCCATGGATGTGCTACATGTGACCCTTCCCTTAAAGGGATATTGTAGCCTGAAACACTTATCAACCCAGTAATCCCCCAGTCTCAAGATAGTGGCAAAGAGGATTTAAAACTGAGTGACAAACTAGCTCAAGCTTTCTGCTCTGTTGTCTCCATCTCCAATTTTCAGTTGCCCCTGAGGTAGAGACTAGAGTTGAGAAATTTTTTGAAAACTTTAGTTCGCCAGGCTTGCAGAACTTTTCAAAAAAGGTTGGCTTAAGGGTAGAGTTGAGTGAGCATTCCGAAAGTGTTTCGCTGCGAACTGGCAGTGAAAGGCGAATCGCAAGTAGCAACTTAACAATTTTGTCACAGTAAACCAGCAAATCCTCTGGTTTACTGTAACATCTTGCTGGGCTGAGCACTTTGTGCCTCCCCAGCATGGAGAGAATTATTTAATGCTTCAGAGCAGCGTCAATTAACTCCTTGGGGTTGAGAGTCGGAGAGCCAGAGAAGCCCCCTCCTTTTGTATATTGTCCGACTCGTATTACAAGCATTGATGTTTCTCTACTAAATTAATAAAGTGAATAACAAAGCAAGAAATACATTGGTGAATGCCCTGTTTATTTCTTTCTTTGCAAGTGTTGGGTTTTCTTCATGCTGTGTTGGTCTCGACTGTACAATTCAGCCTTGTCATGCCGCTCCATGTGCAAGTATAGATGCAGTTCCTATACGTTTACCCTGGCCATGGCTTATTTTCTGTTTGCAGAAATAGCACAATGCCACTTTTTCTGTATCTGGTAACGTAGAAAAGGTCTTCCACACAGCAGAATACCAAAAAGATTCACCACAACCTGACTGTGCCCCTTCTTTGATCATACCAGCAGACCTACATCTACGTTTGACAGATGTTCTGGCCTTACCTCTGAAACATTCTTCATCGCTGACAGTACCCTTACCCTCCTGCTCTGAAAACTTCCCTTCCTCATCACCTGGTTCCCACAATCTGTCCAAAATTACATTGTCATCATCAAGCTCTTCCCCATCGTCCCTGCCACTCCTCTAAGCGGAAACTTCTGATGTCAGACCATGGGCTCTTTGCTTTCCATCAGCATATCCACCATAATGCCTTACAATATCACCACCACACCTACCACCACCTGTCCTACTAGTACTGTTTCCAATTCCACCACCTCTGCAGCAAACTCCCATCCCTTCCCCTACAATAGTGCCATTTCCAGGCTCACTGAACCGCATTTTAGCCAAAGTTTTGAGCGCTACCAGGTTCTAAGGGTTCAGCTACCTCATCTATAGTGGATACTAGCTTCTATGATGTATATTATATACTGCACACACACACACATGCACACATTCACTCAGGAGATCTTGCTCTCCTACATCTCTATGGCATCAAACTGAGAAGCAGCAGCATGTAGGACATTATAAAGCAGTACTGAGCGGGTTAATCTGTAACTTAAGTGCTGGGATGAAATATAACAAATACTAAAGGTTTTAGCAACTTCTCTGTGTTTCTGTCTCTTGTATCTAGCTTCCCCTCCCCTTCTACAAATAGAAGCAGCTATTATAACTAGAGATGAGCGAACTTTTCAAAAATTCGATTCGGCCGATTCGCCAAATTTTCCAAAAAAGTAAATTTTTTAGTCTACATACAGCCTCTATAAGGGTATAGAACACTTTGCTGTGTTCTAAAATGCATATGGAGTGTGCTGGGTTAGTGAAATAATACTTTTATTCAGAATAACATGCAGATTACCGTCCTCGCTTTTAGAATCACTGCCGCATGGCAGCACAATTACAGAGCCTGGTGGTGGCATCAGTGTCAGGAGACCATGTAGTGACTGAATGACATAGCGTGGAGGTGTTGGCAGCATGAGGATACCATATAGTGGCTGAATGGCACAGCGTGGAGGTGTTGGCAGCATGAGGACATCATATAGTGGCTGAATGACACAGCATGGACAGGTTGTCAGCATGAGGAGACCATATAGTGGCTGAATGGCACAGCATGGATGTGTTGGCAGCATGAGGACACCATATACTGGCTGAATGGCACAGCGTGGAGGTGTTGGCAGCATGAGGACACTATATAGTTGCTGAATGGCACAGCGTGGAGGTGTTGGCAGCATGAGGATACCATATAGTGGCTGACTGACACAGTGTGGATGTGTTGGCAGCATGAGGAGACCATAAAGTGGCTGAATGACACAGTGTGGAGGTGTTGGCAGCATGAGGAGACCATATAGTGGCTGAATGGCACAGCGTGGAGGTGTTGGCAGCATGAGGACACCATATAGTGGCTGAATGACACAGCGTGGATGTGTTGGCAGCATGAGGAGACCATAAAGTGGCTGAATGACACAGTGTGGAGGTGTTGGCAGCATGAGGAGACCATATAGTGGCTGAATGACACAGCGTGGAGGTGTTGACAGCATGAGGAGACCATATAGTGGCTGAATGACACAGCGTGGAGGTGTTGGCAGCATGAGGACACCATAAAGTGGCTGAATGACACAGCTTGGATGAAGCTGAAGCATGAGGACACCATATAGTGGCTGAATGACACAGCATGGACAGGTTGTCAGCATGAGGAGACCATATAGTGGCTGAATGGCACAGTGTGGTGGTGTCCGCAGCATGAGGACACCATATAGTGGCTGAATGACACAGCGTGGATGTGTTGGCAGCATGAGGACACCATATAGTGGCTGAATGGCACAGTGTGGAGGTGTTGGCAGCATGAGGACACCATATAGTGGCTGAATGACACAGCTTGGATGAAACTGAAGCATGAGGACACCATATAGTGGCTGAATGGCACAGCGTGGAGGTGTTGGCAGCATGAGGACACCGTATAGTGGCTGAATGACACAGCGTGGATGTGTTGGCAGCATGAGGACACCATATAGTGGCTGAATGGCACAGTGTGGAGGTGTTGGCAGCATGAGGACGCCATATAGTGGCTGAATGACACAGCGTGGAGGTGTTGGCAGCATGAGGACACCATATAGTGGCTGAATGACACAGCGTGGAGGTGTTGGCAGCATGAGGAGACCATATAGTGGCTGAATGACACAGTGTAGAGGTGTTGGCAGCATGAGGAGACCATATAGTGGCTGAATGACACAACGTGGAGGTGTTGGCAGCATGAGGACACCATATAGTGGCTGAATGACACAGCTTGAATGAAGCTGAAGCACGAGGACACCATATAGTGGCTGAATGACACAGCATGGACAGGTTGTGAGCATGAGGAGACCATATAGTGGCTGAATGACACAGCTTGGATGAAGCTGAAGCATGAGGACACCATATAGTGGCTGAATGGCACAGCGTGGAGGTGTTGGCAGCATGAGGACACCATATAGTGGCTGAATGACACAGCGTGGAGGTGTTGGCAGCATGAGGAGACCATATAGTGGCTGAATGACACAGTGTAGAGGTGTTGGCAGCATGAGGAGACCATATAGTGGCTGAATGACACAACGTGGAGGTGTTGGCAGCATGAGGACACCATATAGTGGCTGAATGACACAGCTTGGATGAAGCTGAAGCACGAGGACACCATATAGTGGCTGAATGACACAGCATGGACAGGTTGTGAGCATGAGGAGACCATATAGTGGCTGAATGACACAGCTTGGATGAAGCTGAAGCATGAGGACACCATATAGTGGCTGAATGACACAGCGTGGAGGTGTTGGCAGCATGATGACACCATATAGGGGCTGAATGACACAGCGTGGAGGTGTTGGCAGCGTGAGGAGACCATAAAGTGGCTGAATGAAACAGTGTGGAGGTGTTGGCAGCATGAGGACACCATATAGTGCAGTGATGGCGAACCTATGGCACGCGTGCCACAGGTGGCACGCCGAGCCCCCTCGGTGGGTACTCGGCCATAGTTCGCCATGGATGCTTATACAATCGGTCGCCCAATGAAGGGGCCGGCCGGGCCGCACGGGAGCAGACAATTAAACAAGGGAGCAGAGCCGGGCTCCGGCGGTAAGTTCGCTCCCTGCAGCGCGGCCCGGTCCCTTCACTGTGCAGCGCTGGGAGGTAAATTAACCCCACCACGGCCAGGCGCCGTTAGCGGGCGTATGAAGAGACCTCAAGAGCTGAGCTCTTTTCATGCTGGCTAATGCCGGACATTACCGATCCGAGTGATGTCCGGCATTAACACTTTAGACGCGGCGATCAAAGCTGATCGTGGCGTCTAAAATGCTGGTGACTGCCGGTAGCTCAGTGGAGCCGGTCGGCGGCATAATTCTGCCGGGTACCGATCAGCTGAGAGGCCAGATGTAGGTTACCTACCTGCCTTCGTCCTGTCCCATCGGTGTTCCAATAATACTGATAGCCTTTGCAGGCTGTAGTAATGGAGCGCCGATAACGCTGATCACTGCCTGCAATGAATAGATTGCAGTGCAGGTAGAACAGTCTCCATGGCAGTTTTTTCCTAACAGGGAGCCTCCAGCTGTTGCAAAAGTACAACTCCCAGCATACCTGGACAGCCTTTGGCTGTCCGGGCATGCTGGGAGTTGTACTGTTTGAACAACTGGAGACACACCGTTTGGAAAACTGTGCCCTATGGGGACAAAAAAAATTGGTAAAAAGAAAATGTAAAATAATGTTTAAAACACCCCCCCCCACCCCCAATAAAAGGTTAAATCAACCCACTTTTTCCCCATTTTTATATAAAATAATGTTACCAAAAAAAAATCGCCGCATGCGTAAATATCCAAACTATTAAAGGAAAACTGTCTGCTTTCTCTCACCCCCCCCCCCCCCCGCACTAATCAGCAGTACTGGCTGGTAGTGCGGGGGACGCTGATCAGTTTGAGCCTTACCGTGCGTGCCCAGATCCGCCATAATTTTCTTTTTTCAATATATGAAAATGAGGCGCTAACTTGCACTGATCAGGCTAACTGGCACTGTGACGTCACAGAAGATTACAGCAGAAACAGCAGAGCGGAGCCGGGCACGGTAAGGCTCAAACTGATCAGCGTCCCCCGCACTAGCAGTCAGTACCACTGGTTAGTGCGGGGGAGAAAGCGGACAGTTTTCCTTTAAAATATAACATTAACGAAAACAAGAACTTATTTAGGTAATGCACCACCAGTGTGTTTTCTTTACTAGAATGTTAACAAAAGATGTTAATTAGTTATGGCAACTGTATGAGCCTTTTTTTCTAAACTTAAACCTCAGTATTCCAATTTAATTGCTGCGCTGGCACTTTGAGGGGAAAAAAGTTGGCGTGCATTACGGTTTGGGCACTCGAGCTCAAAAAGGTTCGCCATCACTGATATAGTGGCTGAATGACACAGCGTGGAGGTGTTGGCAGCATGAGGACACCATATAGTGGCTGAATGACACAGTGTGGAGGTGTTGGCAGCATGAGGACACCATATAGTGGCTGAATGACACAGTGTGGATGAAGCTGAAGCATGAGGACACCATATAGTGGCTGAATGACACAGTATGGACAGCTTGTCAGCATGAGGAGACCATATAGTGGCTGAATGACACAGCATGGAGGAGTTGGCAGCATGAGGAGACCATATAGTGGATGAATGGCACAGCCCGGAGTTGCCAGCAGCATGAGTAGGCACTAGGCCTTCACAATCCCTAAGTTTAAAAGATGAATTAAGAAATTTAAACCGAAGATTTTGGATAGCGGTTGCTACCTATGAGAAAATTTGAAATTCCCAGGCCCAGGCCCAATAGCGGCATCAGTAACCCATATATTGCCTGAATGACACAGCCTGGAGTTGCTTGATGCACGAGTACACACCAGGGCTTCAAAATCCCCCCCAAAAAACACCACAATTTTAGAAATTTTTGAAAAAGAATTTGGATAGCGGGTGCTACCTATGAGAAAATTTGAAATTACCAGACCCAGGCTCCACCACAGCGGCATCAGTAACCCATATATTGGCTCAAGGACACAGCCTGGAGTTGGCTGATGCACCAGTATACACAGGGCTTCACAATCCCCCCCAAAATCAACAAAATTGTATAATAAAAAAAAAAATTTATACCCTTGTGTAAAAACAAGCGCATATCCAACAGTTCAGAAGACTCTATAATGCAGGACGGTGGACCACCCAAAGACTTTCTTCTCAAAAATAATAAACCACACAATGTTTGAAATTAAAAAAAAAAAATTATGACATATGTGTGTAAGCGCATCTGTCTCCAAAAGATCAGATCACCAAAGGAGTTTTTTTGCCAAAAATGATGAAGCAGAGTTAATCCCTCTCCGTATTTTTTTATTTTTAATTTTCATTAAAAAATCACACGCAACAAGCGTTCTGTTGTGTAACGGTTAGCATTCTGCAAAATTCTATTTTATTACTGATAAAATGATCAGTAAATTTAAAAATAACACTACCCAAGAGTGTTTAATTACCCCATACATTGCACCAGGAACAGTCAGGAATAGACCTCAGCAGTACCCAAGAGGCTTTAATAACCCCTTACATTGCACAATCGATTGCGAGATCAAGCAATAACAGGTGTGTTATGGCCTCAGATGTCTGGGCCGCACTAGCGCTCCACTGAACGGATTAGCGTGTATCTATCTTTCACCTACAGGTGCGGATAACTCACTACCTCTCTGAATGTAAGCTGCCTCGAAACAGGTGGTCTCCCCCGGGCACGTTTGTCTCCTGAATTTCCACTACTGTCACACCACGCTGACTGCCAACCGTGCTACCGCCTTGCTGACTCAAGGGCAATCTGCAACTCTCTTCTCCTGATGATGATTAAGCCCCTTCTGCACCCGGCTCCCGTTGGCGATAGGGATCATTTTTGCCAGGAAAGAAGAATCACAACTAAGTGCGGGTCATAAGCTAGGGTTCATTAAGTCCCTGCCCCTTGTACACACCGCATGTCTCTACTAACAATTGGATGGTTTAGTGAGGTCCTCAGGTGGGCCCCGGCGGGGTAGGAGAAGGCCCTGGCAGAGCGCCGAGAATTTAACGATCATTGTTGAAATATGCATTAAACATGTATTTAGCTACTGCTAAACTTCAAAAAATGATAGGCCCAAGGCCTGAGGCACCAGGGAGGCAAGTAGTTCCTGAAAAACACAGAATGATTCTAGAGCAGCCATTCGCAGTACCCAAGAGGGTTTCATAACCCCTTACATTTAAAGATCAATGTTGACATTTGCATTAAGCATGTATTTAGCTACTGCTAAACTTCAAAAAATTATAGGCCCAAGGCCAGAAACATCAGTTTCCCCCATATTAGGAGCATAGTTGTCCCCCAGATTAGGCAGCATAGATGTCCCCCAGATTAGGAGCATAGTTGTCCCCCAGATTAGGAGCATACTTTTCCCCCAGATTAGGCATCATAGATGTCCCCCAGATTAGGAGAATAGTTGTCCCCCAGATTAGGAGCATAGTTGTCCGCCAGATTAGGCAGCATAGATGTCCCCCAGATTAGGCAGCATAGATGTCCCCCAGATTAGGCAGCATAGATGTCCCCCAGATTAGGAGCATACTTGTCCCCAGATTAGGCAGCATAGATGTCCCACAGATTAGGAAACATAGATGTCCCCCAGATTAGGCAGCATAGATGTCCCCCAGATTAGGAGCATACTTGTCCCCCCAGATTAGGCAGCATAGATGTCCCCCAGATTAGGAGCATAGATGTCCCCCAGATTAGGCAGCATAGATGTCCCCCAGATTAGGAGCATACTTGTCCCCAGATTAGGCAGCATAGATGTCCCACAGATTAGGAAGCATAGATGTCCCCCAGATTAGGCAGCATAGATGTCCCCCAGATTAGGAGCATAGTTGTCCCCCAGATTAGGCAGCATAGATGTCCCCCAGATTAGGAGCATAGTTGTCCCCCAGATTAGGAGCATAGTTGTCCCCCAGATTAGGCAGCATAGATGTCCCCCAGATTAGGCAGCATAGATGTCCCCCAGATTAGGCAGCATAGCTGTCCCCCAGTCAGCGCGGGCCGATCAGAGCCAATCAAAGGGCCGTATATGGCAAGCGGGCCATACAATGCCCAGGTGTGCCCCAGAGGGTTTAATAACCAACCATAATTGAGAAATTTTTGTTGTAGGAGCATGGTCAATCTACTCTGAGCCATCTGGCATTGGTGGCTGGAAATCCTGGCTGATCCATCCCTGATTCATCTTGACAAACGACAATCTCTCCACATTTTTAGTGGACAGGCGAGTTCGCCTTGGGATGACTATGGCCCCGGCTGCACTAAACACCCGCTCTGATGACACACTACTGGCCGGGCAGGACAGCTTTTCCAGGGCAAACTCTGCTAGTTGTGGCCATAAATCAAGTTTGGCTGCCCAGAAGTCCAGCGGATCTTCAATGGTTGTTGGCATGGCCATGTCAAGGTATGCCACCACCTGCTGGTTCAGGTCCTGCTCCATCTCTACCTGCTGTTGATAAGTTGCTTTACTATGCGGGTGAAGAAAGCTACTCATCAGCGACTGTAGGCTCAGGCTGCTGCTGATTGAGCTGGTACTGCTCCTGCTACCGCTCCCCTCCCCAGCAGCCATGTCAGTGGAAGGTGAGCACAGAGGGCCCCCCGAGTCAGATCTGCGAGTGGATGGACAATGTGGCCGATAGGCATCAGCCAACTGACTACGTAGAAAATCTCTGTAGTAGGTCAGTTTGTCCTCCCTCTCAGTGGGTGCAAAAAAGGCCCCCATTTTGGCACGGTAGCGAGGGTCTAATAAGGTGGAGATGCAGAAGTCATCCTGCTGACAAATTTTGACAATTCGGGGGTCACTACACAAGCAATTGAGCATGCATCGTGCCATTTGCGCCAGTGACTCGGAGGGACTACTTGCCTCCATCTCCACTGCATACTGCCACGGTGTGTTTGGGTCCTCTGTCTCAACTTCCTCATAACCCTCCAGCTCCTCTGGCTGCTCCTGCTCCTCCTCTCCTGTCCGAAGATAAGAAACACCGGTCATCTCATCCAACCTAAACTGTGCTCTGCTCTGCCCCTCATCATTCTCCTCCTCCAGTTCAGCCCCCACAGGGCCCATGTAGCCTGGAGATGTAGGCGCAACGTCTCCATTGCCGTGACCAGCCATGGTTTCAATCATTTGTTATAGGAAATGTAGGAGTGGAATTACATCGTTCATGGCGTAATTCAGGCGACTCACAATTAATGTGGCTTCCTCAAAGTGCCTCAGCAAACGGCAGGTGTCATGTATGAGCTGCCACTGGTTCACATTGAAGTTACACAGGGGAGTACTCCTATCTGCTTGGATCATCAAGAAATCGGTGATGGCTTTTCTTTGTACGTATAGTCTGTCCAACATATGGAGGGTGGAATTCCAACATGTGGCAACGTCACAAATAAGACTATGTTGTGGGATACCGTTCTGACGCTGCAGCTCAAGGAAGGTGTGCTTGGCGGTGTACGAGTGGCTGAAGTGCATGCACAGTTTCCTTGCCATTTTCATGATGTTTTGCAAATGGGGTGAAGACTTGAGGAAGCGCTTGACAACCAGATTCAACACGTGTGCCATGCAGGGCACATGTTTCACACTTCCTTGTCACAGCGCGGACACGATGTTCTTCCCGTTGTCGGTCACCATGGTTCCCATTTCCATATTTCGTGGAGTAAGCCATACTCGGATTTCTTTACGAATGAACTTTAGCAGTTCCTCCCCTGTGTGACTCCGTTCGCCAAGGCAAGCCATGTGGAGAACAGCTTGACACCGCCGTGCCCTACTCACATGGTACGATGAAGGGCCACCGAGATTTGGATGTGCAGTGGAGGCCAAGGAGGCGGCGTCGCACACTGTAACAGGACCAACTGCCTGTGAGCGAGAGCGTGGAGGAGGAAGCGGTGAGACCTTTCCAAGTTGCTGTTGTGGCTGTGCAGGAACCACATTTACCCAGTGAGCCGTAAAAGACAAGTATTGTCCCTGCCCTTAGTTACATTTCCATATGTCGGCGCTGCCGTCCACTTTTGAACACACCGACAGGCTCAAGGACTGGCCCACCTTCTCTTGTACAAACTTATGCAGGGCTGCTACGGCCTTCTTCACAAAGAAATGACGGCTTGGGACTCTCCACCTCGGCTCGGCACAAGCCATCAATTCTCTGAAAGGTGCAGAGTCCACTACTTGAAAAGGGAGGGACTGCAACACCAGCAACTTGGACAGGAGCACATTCAACTTCTGCGCCGTTGGATGAGTGGGCGCATACTGTTGTCTCTTGGACATGGCTTCGCCGATGGATTGTTGGCGGAATGGCTGACTAAAAGCGGGAGAAGCAGGAGAGACAGAAGGAGGGTTTGACACACAGCTCCTGTCACGATTCGGCTGGCAGGAGGTGGATCCTCTGTGCCAGAGAGGGATTGGCGTGGACCGTGCTAGTGGACCGGTTCTAAGCTGCTACTGGTTTTCACCAGAGCCCGCCGCAAAGCGGGATGGTCTTGCAGCGGCGGTAGCAACCAGGTCGTATCCACTAGCAACGGCTCAACCTCTCTGACTGCTGAAGATAGGCGCGGTACAAGGGAGTAGACAAGAGCAAGGTCGGACGTAGCAGAAGGTCGGGGCAGGCAGCAAGGATCGTAGTCAGGGGCAACGGCAGGAGATCTGGAACACAGGCTAGGAACACACTGGGAAACGCTTTCACTGGCACGATGGCAACAAGATCCGGCAAGGAAGGGAAGGGGAAGTGAGGTTATATAGGGAAGTGCACAGGTGAATACACTAATTAAACCAACTGCGCCAATCAGCGGCGCAGTGGCCCTTTAAATCGTAGAGACCCGGCGCGCGCGCGCCCTAAGGAGCGGGGCCGCGCGCGCCGGGACAGGACCGACGGAGAGCGAGTCAGATACGGGAGCCGGGGTGCGCATCGCGAGCGGGCGCCACCCGCATCGCGAATCGCATCCCGGCTGGAAGAGGTATCGCAGCGCACCCGGTCAGCAGGTCTGACTGGGGCTCTGCGATTGCGAGGATGTTGCGAGCGCTCCGGGGAGGAGCGGGGACCCGGAGCGCTCGGCGTAACAGCTCCCTTCTGCTGAGGTGGTGGAGCCTTGGCTGGATGAAGGAGGGAGCGGATGGCCACTGGGTGATGCAGCAGGCTGGACCACTACATCGGAGCCACGGTTCTCCCAGGCCACTTTATGGTGGTGAAGCATGTGTTGACGCAGGTCCGTGGTGCCGACATTGGGACCCTGGCCACGCTTTACCTTCTGCCGACAGATCTTGCATGTGGCTACGTGAACCTCCTTTGGATGCCTTATGAAAAACTTCCACACCGCTGAGTAGCTGATTTTCCCACCCGCAGTCCGCACTAATTGACTGCTACTGGCGCCGTCTCCAGGAACCCCTGTTCCACTACCTCCCGGAAAGGTTGGATGCCGCGAAGCAGGTGGTCTCCCCTGGGCACGTTTGGCTCCTGAATTTCCACTACTGCCACCACACTGACTGCCAACCGTGCTACTGCCTTGCTGAGTCAAGGGCAACCTGCAACTCTCTTCTCCTGATGATGATGATGAAGCCCCTTCTGCACCCGGCTCCCAATTGCGATCGGCTTCATCATCATCAACAGTTGTGTGCACGTCACTGATGTCCTCCTCAGGTTCCCCAACAGTGTCTGCTTCAGGACCCTGAACACTTGCAACACCGACTCCCACGTCACTCTCCGCATCCCTACTTGGCCGCCTAGCGGAGCAAGCGGCGCATGTCTCCTCCCCTTCTTGGCTGTCCAGTAGCTGCTGACTGTCCTCTATTGGATCGTCCTCAGTAAATAGTGGAGCTGAACCCACAGCATAAGATACTTCTTTAGGAGAGGGAACAGCATAGGACAAAGGCAATGGGAGGACACGGACTGCTCCCGGGCAATGCCAACTGAGGGTTGTGTCTGAGGAACCCACCGACTGTTGACTGGGGGTGTCAGATGTCACTTGTGATGATGTGGATGAGCATGTTAACCAATCGACGACGGCAGATGGGTTGCTGGTAGAGACACGACCGCTGGCTGATAACGGGAGCTCAGGCCTCTCGCTGTGACTCCTGCTGCCACTCGTTCCAAGTCTGCTGCCAACTCTGCCTGAAGTATTTAGGCCTCTGCCACTCCTGTGTGCACGTCCTGGCACTTCTCTGCCTGACATACTTAGTGCGTTTATGAGGATATTACAATACGCTACACTACTCTTTAAACAGTATTTGTCTAGAACATCAGCAGGTGATTACTTACTGCTGTCCTTGAACAGTATGTAGGCCCTTGACAGATTAACAGGTACTAGATGGTACAATACTTGGATGTACGTATGCGGTATGCACTGATGAGGGCAGTAATATGCCTAACTATTAGCAAAAAAAAACTCTGTATTTTTGTAAAACACCAGCTGGTGGATACTATTGTTTGGACTTTGACGGTTTGGAGCACCTTGACAGCTACTAAATGGTACAATACTTAGATGTACCTATGCGGTATGCATTGATGAGGGCAGTAATATGCCTAACTATTAGCAGAAAAAATTGTATTTTTGTAAAACACCAGCGGGTGGATACTATTGTTTGGACTTTGACGGTTTGGAGCACCTTGACAGCTACTAAATGGTACAATACTTGGACGTACGTATGCGGTATGCACTGATGAGGGCAGTAATATGCCTAACTATTAGCAGGGAAAAAAAAGTATTTTTGTAAAACACCAGCTGGTGGATACTATTGTTTGGACTTTGACGGTATGGAGCACCTTGACAGCTTTACAGGTACTAAATGGTACAATACTTGGATGTACCTATGCGGTATGCACTGATGAGGGCTTATTAGCAGAAAAAACTCTGTATTTTTGTAATACACCAGCCAGTGGATACTATTGTTTGGACTTTGACGGTATGGAGCACCTTGACAGCTTAACAGGTACTAAATGGTACAATACTTGGATGTACCTATGCCGTATGCACTGATTAGGGCAGTAATATGCCTAACTATTAGCAGAAAAAAAAATCTGTATTTTTGTAAAACACCAGCCGGTGGATACTATTGTTTGGACTTTGACGGTATGGAGCACCTTGACAGCTTAACAGGTATTAAATGGTACAATACTTGGATGTACCTATGCGTTATGCACTGATGAGGGCCTATTAGCAGAAAAAACTCTGTATTTTTGTAATACACCAGCCGGTGGATACTATTGTTCGGACTTTGACGGTATGGAGCACCTTGACAGCTTAACAGGTACTAAATGGTACAATAGTTGCATGTACCTATGTGGTATGCACTGATGAGGGCCTCTTAGCAGAAAAAACTCTGTATTTTTGTAATACACCAGCCGGTGGATACTATTGTTTGGACTTTGACGGTATGGAGCACCTTGACAGCTTAACAGGTACTAAATGGTACAATACTTGGCTGTACCTATGCGGTATGCACTGATGAGGGCAGTAATATGCCTAACTATTAGCAGAAAAAAAATCTGTATTTTTGTAAAACACCAGCCGGTGGACACTATTGTTTGGACTTTGACAGTATGGAGCACCTTGAGACTTAACAGGTACTAAATGGTACAATACTTGGCTGTACCTATGCGGTATGCACTGATGAGGGCAGTAATATGCCTATTAGCAGAAAAAAAATCAGTATTTTTGTAAAACACCAACCGGTGGATACTATTGTTTGGACTTCAACGGTATGGAGCACCTTGACAGCTTAAAGGGGTATTCCAGGCAAAAACTTTTTTTTTTTATATATTAACTGGCTCCGGAAAGTTAGACAGATTTGTAAATTACTTCTATTAAAAAATCTTAATCCTTCCTATAGTTATTAGCTTCTGAAGTTTTCTGTCTAACTGCTCAATGGTGATGTCACGTCCCGGGAGCTGTGCATGATGGGAGAATATCCCTTTCATGATGGAAAAATATCCCCATAGGAGCTGGACAGCTCCCGGGACTTGAGTCATCAGAAAGCAGTTAGACAGAAAACAGCAACTCAACTTCAGAAGCTAATAACTATTGGAAGGATTAAGATTTTTTAATAGAAGTAATTTACAAATCTGTTTAACTTTCCGGAGCCAGTTGATATATAAAAAAAAGTTTTTGTCTGGAATACCCCTGTAACAGGTACTAAATGGTACAATACTTGGATGTACCTATGCGGTATGCACTGATGAGGGCAGTAATATGCCTATTAGCAGAAAAAAAAACTATATTTTTGTAAAACACCAACCGGTGGATACTATTGTTTGGACTTCGACGGTATGGAGCACCTTGAGAGCTTAAAGGGGTATTCCAGGCAAAAACTTTTTTTTATATATTAACTGGCTCCGGAAAGTTAGACAGATTTGTAAATTACTTCTATTAAAAAATCTTAATCCTTCCAATAGTTATTAGCTTCTGAAGTTTTCTGTCTAACTGCTCAATGGTGATGTCACGTCCCGGGAGCTGTGCATGATGGGAGAATATCCCTTTCATGATGGGAAAATATACCCTAGGAGCTGGACAACTCCCGGGACGTGAGTCATCAGAAAGCAGTTAGACAGAAAACAGCAACTCAACTTCAGAAGCTGATAACTATTGGAAGGATTAAGATCTTTTAATAGAAGTAATTTACAAATCTGTTTAACTTTCTGGAGCCAGTTGATATATAAAAAAAAGTTTTTGCCTGGAATACCCCTTTAACAGGTACTGAATGGTACAATACTTGGATGTACCTATGCAGTATGCACTGATGAGGGCCTATTAGCAGAAAAACTCTGTATGTTTGTAAAACACCAGCCGGTGGATACTATTGTTTGGACTTTGACGGTATGGAGCACCTTGACAGCTTAACAGGTACTAGATGGTACAATACTTGGATGTACCTATGCGGTATGCACTGATGAGGGCAGTAATATGCCTATTAGCAGAAAAAACTCTGTATTTTTGTAATACACCAGCCAGTGGATACTATTGTTTGGACTTTGACAGTATGGAGCACCTTGACAGCTTAACAGGTACTAAATGGTACAATACTTGCATGTACCTATGCGGTATGCACTGATGAGGGCAGTTATATATGAGTAACTATACGCAGAAAAAACTGTTTAAAAATAAAAAAAACAGCCGGAGAATAGTATTTTTTGGACTTGCACAGTATGTAGCCAGCCCCTTGACAGATTAACAGGTACAAAAAGGTGCAAATGCACTACAGTCTATTGAACAATCACATATTTCTGAACAGCAGCAGGACCCAACATTGCAGCACCACAAAAAAAAAAAAAATCCAGGGATTAAACCCTAAATTGCACTCTGTCACACAATTCTGAGCAGCAGAAGTTTTGTGGAGCAAATAAAAATGAACTCAATTGGGCTGAACAACGAGGAGATAAGATCCTTCAGAAAGTTCAGGCAGCTTGGAGATCTGTATGAGGCAGCTGACAGCTATCTGCCCCTCTCTGCTGCAATGCTCAATAACGTGAATAGGAGGTTTAGCTATCAATGATCCTTCTCAGAGTAACAGCTCAGCACTCTGCACTCCTGCCTTTCCCTAATGCTGATGTGACTAGCAGTTGCGGTGTAACGCTGTGGTATGGGCTATTCACACACACGCAGTCCCGTCCTCTCCATCTGAGTGCATAGATGAAATGAAGAGAGGCAAGATGGCCGCCGACTATATAGGGGCTGTGACATCACAGGGGTCAGTGAACACTGATAGGCTGCATCTCACATGTGGTTGAGGGTCAGCCCGCCTACCTTCATTCCCCCCCGCTGTTTCCCGCCCTCCCATAATCCCCTCCCCCATGTACTCACATGTGGATCCGCCATCTTAGGTCCCCAATAGCCTGGAACGTTGTAAAATGGAGTTTAATGAAGCGATTTGTGCGATAGAATCGCAGCGATATTCGTATTCGTTGCAAATCAAATTTTTCATGAAATTCGTAACGAATTCGGGTTCGTCAACTTCGATTCGCTCATCTCTAGTTATAACAATTATTTCTTCTGTTTTTCACACAAATGTCTAATACCTGGGCTATGTTTTCCATTAGGTCCCTGTGGGTCTAAGCCTAAGGCAGCAGTTTTAAAGGAGAACTGCAGAATAGAAAAATTGATAGAAATAAATAGATACATACCTTCCTTCGCTCCCCTGGTGCCTCCGGCAACCCACTCCGGTCTCCGCCGCGATCCTCTTCCTGGTTGCCGTTGGTCGGCGAGTCATACTGCACTGCAGGGTGGCCGAACTACAGTGAGTAAAAAAAATACTTTTGATGTAGCTGCTGCCACCATGTTGTGGCCTGGAGAAAGACAATCTATTATCCTCCGTTGGGTAAATCCGGAAGGGTCCGAACTGCTGCAAATTATACCAGCAGATTTACAACTTCAGTCACTCACAACGGTGTGAATTTGTGAACGATTTACACACTTTCTGTATATAGAGGTGAGATCCATGATGAATCTGCAACAAAATCCATATGTAACACTTTTTGAGACAAATCTGCATGAAAAAATTCAGTCAGAGTGCCTAGGGCAACAGAAGCTATAAATACTGGCTTGCTATATTATTGCTACTGACATTTCACACTGTTACGGTGGCGCTCCGGTCGGACGCTCCGGCTGTGAACACTCCCTGTCCCCGCTGCCGGCGGGGCTGAGATTTGAATTGCGGCACGCGCCCGCATGTGAGTCTCAGCCCGTTACTCACCTTCTTGTGTCTCTTCTTCCTGGTGTCCCTGCAGTTCCAGCGTGCGTGCCTTCGCCTTAAAGGGCCGGTACCAGCTCTGCTTCTTAAAGGGCCGGTACCAATTAATTAAAGTGTCTGCCCCTGTCCCTTGTCCATAAGTATCTGCTCCTCCCTGTTCCCTGTGCTGGATATTTGATTGTCTAGCCTTAGTGCAGTGCTGTTTCCCAGAGTCTGTGTATCTGTTCCTAGTTCCGCCCTATTCTGTACCTGTGTTTCAGCCCTATACTTCTGCCATTCCACCACATCCTGCCAGCCACATCCTGCCAGTTGCTGTCAGTGCCACGTCACCCCCCCCCCAGCTACCTGTGTGGACGAGTCGTGTCTGGGGTAGCGACCTGAATGCCACCTGCCGCAGCAAGACAATCCCGCTTTGCAGTGGGCTCTTATGAAAACCAGTGACACCTAAGACCCCGCTCCTCCTACCACACAGGCCCAGAGGATCTACCACCTGCTGTCCACCTGCCGTGATTCCTAACAGTAAGATTTGGCCATGGATTCTGCTGTGGCACTTTTGTCTGATCTCTCGGATCTTTCCAAGTCTGCCATGGATCCCGCTGGTGTGCCTTTGCCTGATGATTCAGATCTGCCCACCGTTGTGGCTCAGCAGTCGCAGCAGTTAGCCCATCAAGTGCAACAACTGGATTTACTTACAGCCATGATTCAATAGATTTTTGCCATGCTGCAGGAACAACAGCAGCAGCCACCTGTTCCTGAGCCTCCTCCTGTATCTGCAGCTTCACCTAGTTCCAAGCCTCTTTTGTCCCTGCCTTCCAAATATGATCCCAAGCTGTGTAGAGGCTTTGTGACAGTGTTCTATTCATCTTGAACTTATGGCAGATCTGTTCCCAACAGAGCGTGCTATAGTGGCATTTGTCTTCAGTCTTTTGTCTGGAAAAACCCTGGCATGGGCTACTCTTCTCTGGGATCATAGACATCCGGTCTCCTTGAATCTGTCTACCTTCCTTGTAGCATTCCGCAATACATTTGAAGAACCCGTGCGAGCCTCCTCTGCCGAGACGGCTCTGCTGAACCTCTGCCAAGGAAACTCCTCCGTTGGCGACTACGCGGTTCAGTTTTGAACTCTTGACTCTGAACTTTCCTGCAATGATGAGGCCTTGTGTGCCACCTTTAAAAAGGGCCATTCCTCTAGAATCAAGGATGTTCTCGCTGCACGAGATTCTCCAGCTAACCTGAGTGAACTTATCCATTTAGCCACTAGAATTGACGTGCGTTTTGCCGAGAGGCAAGAAGAACTTCCCTTGGAAAAAGAGCCTGTCCGAGCATTACCTCATCTGGTGTCCCGACATCCTTCTCTGCTACCAACTTTGCCTCTTGCCGAAGAGGCTATGGATGTGGACCATTTTCATTTAACGCCAAAGGAAAAATCCTGTCGATGCAAGGAGAATTTGTGCCTGTAGTGTGCCAGTCCGGAGCACTTTCTCAAAGACTGTTCTGTACGTCCTCCGCGTTCGGGAGAATGCTCTCATCTTGGTCATGATGGAGTAGCGTCCCTTGGTGTGAATTCTTCCTCTCCTGCCTTGTCCATTCTGGTTCAAGTATTCACCTCTGCCAGGACCTCTTTCATTGCTTCTGTTCTTTTGGACTCCGGTTCCGCTGGCAACTTCATTAGTGCCTCCCTGGTCCATACGTTCCGTCTTCCAGTGTCTCGTCTTGCCAAGCCCTTCTACATCTCATCTGTAAATGGACAAAATCTGAACTGTATGGTGCAATTTTGCACAGAACCCCTCAACATGCATGTAAGAGATCTGCATAAGGAGAAAATTGCATTCTATGCACTACCACAGTGTACTTCAGAGCTCCTGCTTGGTCTTCCTTGGTTGCAACGCCATTCTCCTCATATCGACTGGAAGAGATCGTTTTTGGGGACAACATTGCCACGATCATTGTCTTGTTTCTCCTGTGTTGTCTTCTGTCAGACGTAACGCCTTAAAATGGGGACATTCTTCCTCACCAGGTGGTCATCTTAGAAGACGGAAGACTCCCTGCCAGAAGTCTGCTAGTTCCTTTCAGCCTTTGCCCAGTCCAGTACCCCCTGGTCTAATGTAGTGGGTAACTCTTTGAGTTCCAAAGAAGAGGGGGAAACCAAAGGGGGGGGGGGGTGGTACTGTTACAGTGGTGCTCCAGCCAGACTCTCCGGTCGTGAGCGCTCCCTGTGAGTCTCAGCCCATCACTCACCTTCTTGTGTCTCTGCTCTCTGCTTCCTGGTGTCCCCGCAGCTCCAGTGTGCGTGCCTTCGGCCCCTAGGGCACGCGCACCACAGCTCTGTTTCTTAAAGGGCCAGTACCAATTAATTAAAGCATCTGCACCTGTCCCTTGCCCATAAGTATCTGCTCCTCCCTGTTCCCTGGGCCGGATCTTTGCTTGTCTAGCCTTAGTGAAGTGCTGTTTCCCAGAGTCTGTGTATCTGTTCCCAGTTCCGCCCTATTCTGTACCTGTGTTTCAGCCCTATAGTTCTGCCATTCCGCCACGTCCTGCCAGCCACATTCTGCCAGTCGGTCAGTGCCACGTCACCCCCCCCCCGGTACCTGTGTTGACGAGTCGTGCCAGGGGTAGAGACCTGGGTGCCACCTGCCGCAAGAAGACCATCCCGCTTTGCGGCGGGCTGTGGTGAAAGCCACTGGCACATTAGGCCCCGCTCCCTGGCATGGCTCAAGTCCCCGCTCCCTGGCATGGCTCAAGTCTCCTTCCACACAGGCCCAGAGGACCCACCACCTGCTGTCCACCTGCTGTGATTCATAACACATACAAAAATGTAACATTTTCTAAAAAGTAAAAATATTAATAATAATAATTGGCCACAAAACAAAGTGACAAATATCTTCACGGTCTCATGGATTAGCTGACGATTGCCTTATCTTTAAACATTGGGCTAATTCCCATTATAAGCCCTGGCATAACACATATGTTTGTTCTTTTGCATGAGAATAAATTGAAGGGATTTCTGCTTCTTGTTGTCCTGACCTTCTTTTTGTAAATATTCCCGTACGCTGCACTATGTTCTCTTCTTATTAAAATAAAAGGATTTAGAATTATGTTGTGTAAACTAGACGTTTCATTTCCTCCCACAGTGTTTGTACATTAAAGTCTGGCCGGAAATACAGGCATCTCCATTTAAAGTGGTGAATTCTTTAATGCTTCCTCATTGATCAAATCAACAATGTAGCTACTGCACCCTGACTGACATAGGATCACAGTTGTAGACCTTATTAAAGGGGTATTCCGGCTTTATACATCTCAGGGGTCTCCACCACTGGGGGCCCCCGTGATCTCGGTGCAGCCCCCGGCATTCTGTGCCTGGCGCTGCCTCCGAGATGGGGATGTGACATCACGCCATGGCGCCTCCATTCCTATCTATGACGGCAGTCACGCCCCCTCCTAAAGACATGAATGGAGGGGGCGTGGTGTCAGGTCCCATCTTGGAACAGCGGTGGGACCACTGCAATCATACATTTTAGACATGAATGGAGGGGGCGCGGTGTCACGTCCCATCTCGACACAGCGGTGGGACCACTGCAATCATATATTTTATCTCCTATGCTTTTTATAGGGGATAAGATGTATAAAGCTGGAATACCTCTTTAAAGATACTCCTTTTATTTCAATGGGGATATGGAAAAGTGAGGACCCTAAGATAAAAAGTGCAGAGCCTTAGATGTTTATCCGACAGGTGCTGCAGTGCAGTGATGAGCGTAAAATGTCGGCACTTTGCGATTTCGCAAATATTTATAATATAGTGATATATTTTCGTAATGACGAATATTCGTGTTTTTTTATGCAAATTTCCATGCAAATTTTCATGCGAATATCAGCACTTCCAGACTGGACACTGATCCCTCCCTATTTTTAGGTGAGATATATTTGCGCATGCTCACTATGCGAATTTCATTAAGAATTTTCACATGAAAAAAAAAAGAACGAACATGGCCAAGATGCAAATTTCACGAACATAGGACGAATATTCGTCCATTCGAATATGGCCCCTGACGCTCATCACTACTGCAGAGTCCGTTTTGGATGATTCACTGGTTGTAACTTTAATGACTTATACAGTCTTCTGTGGCTGTGAAGAGAAGGTATCCATCACTGCATAAGTACTGTATGGGGGGGGGGGGGGATATTGGTCTTTGAATAGATGAGATAGATAGATAGATATGAGATAGATAGATAAATAGATATATAGATAGATAGATAGATAGATAGATAATGTAAATGCTTGTATTGCACTATGACCCTATGATCAATATTTTAAAACAAGTAATTTCATATTTGTACAAAACTAATAGAGTTTTCCCATAACACATTCTTAAATATACATCTGTGTATTATTAGACTTCCCTTTATCTTATGCTAATGGATATATATTGTTTTGGTGTGTTTTATTTTTAATTTTTTTGCCTTTGCTTTCAAACAGCAGGTGAATACATTCATAAATCTGTCTTGAACAGTTGCCAATGAATATTCATATTGGATGGTTCTGATTGTAATAGTTTGACATTTTATTATTTGACTTGGATATTTCCATGATGAACTTGTGCTGTAGTCGTGTTCTGTCTCTTATAATGAATTCACATCTTATCGAAATACCAATTCTCCTGTTGGGGAAGGTGACATTGGTAAAAAGCCAATTATTACAAATACACACACAAACAACTAATGTGATCGAACGCAGCAGATAGGCCGGGTAGGTAGACTCATTTTTATTAAAGGCAGCAAACAGCACTTTCATTTAGGAATAAAATGGATAATGCATTATGTCAACTTGGTGGCCGCAGTACAAATACAATTAGTCGTCTATGTCAATCACCATTACTTCTGAAAGACATACCTATAAAATGGTGTTAATATACACTGTGCTCACGCATGGAGAAGTGTCATTATGGTTTTATAGGCAGGAAATGAATGTATACTGGGAGTCAGTCTCTCTCCGCAAGGGGGTAAGAAATAAATTCAGAATCCTTTGTGTTGCTCATAATTGGTCGCTAATGGATGGTTCGCTTTCCTATTGCCTAAGTAGCTAAGAAACCTGTAAAAAAAAAATCCTTCTTTAAACCTCAAATTGAAAAGAAAATTGGGAGTTTCCAGTGACATTAATAATATATTAACCTGCAAAGAAAATAATTTTTACTCTATAGAGAGAAAATGTAGGTATAATATCTACTTTGATTCAACTCTGGGATGTAGTAAGAAGTAAGGGTCTGTATGCAGGAAAATAAAATTATTTCTACTTCCACTAATCCACCCATATGGAATGATTCCTTTCCAACTAAACAAATTTTGGTCGTGATGTCACGAGCCTCCAGCCCTGAATCGCCAGTCATCTGGCATGGTGTCTCCGTGCATCGGTTGATAAGGGTGCATCAGCCAAGATTGCAGCACCCTTTTAGATAGGGGATAGGATGTCTAGGGGTGGAGTACCCCTTTAAGAGAAATTAAAGACACACAGGCACATCCTGGTAAAGAGATTAGACAGAAGAATGCTGTAGCGTTAGGCCAGGGTCACAGGGCCGAACCAAATGTCGGCCCGGAAAACACATCCTGCGCATTTGCACGATCCAGCAGGTGCTAGGACCACTTGCAAATGTGCTGTCTCATAAACGGCAATGAGTTTCCAAGGAGAATATGCTAAAAGGCATTCTTTTGTGTGATCCCCAAAATTGGGATTTCCATCATGTGCACAATTTAGCAGATTCCCATTGAAATCAATGGGACTCTGCTGCAGCGGAATGTCTATGAGGATATATTGCCATGTTGCATTCCGTACAGGAACTACATGTTACTCCTCTGAAGTGGTTACCTTTTCACAAAGTCCCTTTTTCAATTTATTTATTAAATTTTTCAATACCAGCCTTTTTTTGCTGTCTTCCTCTTGGATATCCCAATGCCTGTATCAAAAAATCAGAAGTCAGCATGGAGAAGAAGGAGTTTAGCGCTCCCCGAGGTATCCCAGCAAGAGGATGAATTCTCTCGTAAGAAGCTGCAAGTTCGATTGTAGGAGAATTACCAAATAAACAAATTATTACAACCTTCTTCATGCCGATGTGGCCCGGGCTTACTGTTCATGTGGGTTCCCCTCGAAATGTCTGTTGTTTCCATTCAACTTATAGGCGCTTAATGGTGTTGTGCCCACAGCGTGGCACTTCTAGGTTAACATGCTACATTTTCGTTCTGCAGCCCACCTTGGTAACAACACTTAGGCTAGGTTCAAACACCAGCGCCTATGCCATGACCCGTCACCCCGTCACCAGACTTCCAGAACCGACTGTCTCTGCTTAGCGGTGAGTGCACAAACGTACTCTTCGTTTTTCCTAATTTACAAATCTGCTTAACTTTCTCGCACCAGTTGATTTAAAAAAAAATGTTTCCAATGGAGTACCCATTTAAATTCTGCCATGTGAATAGACCCTAAATGGGCCTTTTGCATTTCTTTTTCTTTCCCTCTATATCTGTAGCAAGAGAATTTTACAGCAAATCTGTATTCTACTGACTGTCCGCGCTAGGCCAATCCAACACATTAAAAATGTCATTCCTGTTGCTGCCATGTGGTTCAGCTATGTTACAATGATAGTGCACTGCTTGTATTATCACTGCCCGGTTCCTTAGCAACTTTCCTATGCTAGACTAAGATGTGAAGATAGCCGCTGACCTGAACAATTATTATAACATTAACCCGGACTTAGTCTGCAGCTGTAATTCTTTTATTCTGCGAGTAAAACGATATAGGATGAGCACATTTATAACAGGTGATTACACCAATAATCTCCTTTATGGCACATGCGGCTGTCATTTTTTGCACAATAGTTCACTTTTGGGGACAATAGTCAGTACTAAATCTAAGGCTGAATGGTCACAATCCGACAATGCGATTCATGAGAGGTTTTTATAGTAGAAAAAAAAATGACTGTGAAATTTCCCAACCTCAATTCTTTTCCACTTTTCATTTTTATATGTTCTCTATAGTTTCTTTCCTTTTCTATGCATTTTTCTAGAAACCATTTTCGGTAACTACGGGGTTGATAATAGTTATTTGTTACTTTAGCTCTACTTCACTTTTATGCAGTTATAACCTTAGCTTCGGCATTTTACGATTTTACCATTGAACTGGAGTCTGAACAAGCGATGGAAATGATGAGCTCCCGCCGATTGGAATAATTCTTCAATATTAGGGAACTATTTTGTTGCTTTATTTTATTTCTGTATGAAAATGATCCAGGTAAAAGAAAATGATGGCAAAAATCCTGCTAATCATTTAGATATATACAATGGCGGGTAATCGCACAGGGAGAATAGAACACTATTCAGTGTTCTGAGTAAATGGAGTGGATAGATAATTTAAAGAGTCCAAAGTAATAATACAATGAGCCAACCGGAGTAAGGTAGTGACGCCAGTCGGCTCATTTTCTGACTTTATCCTGCTTTCGACCCTGACCGAAAACCTCAGCACACGACGTTTTTAATCCGGATCAAAAGGTGGATACAGTCAGAAAATGACCCGACCAGATTGACTAGCTTACTCCGGTCGGCTTATTGAAATAATTGGGGTATGGCATTAGTCCAGCAAGGATATGGCAGGAAGCAGTTGAGAAATTCTCCCACCAAATCTGGCTGCTGGATACACAAAAAGGATGTGAAGGCACTCTAAGTCAAAAGTGCTGCCCACACAGTATGGTACCTTATGCAGTATTAAATAATATATCTGGGCATCCACTTTTTGCAGTTTCATGGACAAACTTGTAATACAGGAGTGGGGAACCCCTGGTCTATCAGCTGTATCTGAACCATGACATTGTTTCATCCGGCCCACCACTGATTCCCAATTGGAGTGTCGTGAGAACCCACTAGGTGTGCCAGAGCAGTCTGGTGGGGAAGATGGCACCACAGTCCACAGTGCTCTCTGCTGACACCTCTGTCCATTTTAGGAACTGTCCAGATTAGGAGCAAATCCATATAGCAAACCTATCCTACTCTGTACAGTTCCTAAAATGGATAGAGGTGTTAGCAGAGAGCACTGTGGTATGACAGAAAGGACATTCAAAAAGAAAATAACTTCCTCTGGAGCATACAGCAGCTGATAAGTACTGGAAGGATTAAGATTTTTGAATAGAAGTAATTTACAAATCTGTCTCTGTCTGGCACCATCAGTTGATTTAAAAAAATTTTTTTTCCAGAGGAGTACCCATTTAAGTGATGCTGCCTGTGGCCAAAAGAGGCTGGAAGCAGCTCCTCGCCGGGACATGCACAGAGTGGCATCACTGTGCACATCCCGATGGTAGAAATACTCCTAGTCTTCAGGGGGGTCCTATGTATAGATGGCAAGCTTACAACAGGGGGAAGGGAGGGGGTCCTATGTAAAGGGGGCAAGATGACTATAGGGGCTCCAATGTATTCCTGGTGCTTCCATAGAGAATTAGAGATTGCATGCAGGGGGTTTGTCAAAACTGCTCCATGCATAGGGAGATTTGGGTACCATTCTGGAGATCATCCCCTATCTTTCCTCCTGTCCCTTTAACACAGTTTGTGCACTACAAAGTCTCCCATCACATTTTATCCCCTTGTTGTTTTAATTGTTGATTCCTTCACTTGCATTTAAAACTTCTTGTTATTCTATTCCCGGGGCCATGACCTTCCATTTGGCACACTTGAATTTTCTTCCATTTATTCTCCGTAATGTATGTCGGCGGCTTAAATCTTCTTGTGTAATGTATCTGCCACCTCCGTGATTTGCCAAACGGCCTAATTGGATGTCATTTGTAAATTTTATTAATACGCTCTTTGCCATATGCCAGGAATTTTTACGCGTCCATGTGGCGTGTGACCATTTACATTATAACATTTGCACAAATACCTATTTGTTAAAAATTCTCATTTGAAATATTGGTCGCCTTCCATACATTTTTTTCTTCAAGCAATAATTTATTGTGCAGCATCTAGGGATCTGCTAGACAGTAGACAGGCACCATCAACTGCTTTCAATTTGGTACGAGATAAGTTATCTTGTCACAGGAGATAACAGATTCATTTTGACATGAACTCCCTTCAGCTAAACTTTGCAGTATGTCATCCGAAAGGCTTTTTTCTCTTTCTTTGTCCTTAATTAATCTGCCCTTTAACATTTGTTCAAGGATTTTACATGGTGTTGAGGTCACATTAAATGAGCGAAAAGTTGCGGAGGATTTTGCTATGTTGAATATATTACCTGGTGTGTTAATTGTGGAACAATCCTCTGCAATGCTCTGTAAAGTTCTCGATCATCTCAATGTCATAGCAATTAGCAATTAAGCTTTTTACACCAAAATACATCTTATTCAATTTAGTTTTTTTTTTATTTATTTAGCCAATTTATTTCCTTTAGCTAACAGAATAGTTTTGTTTTTGCTAATTGATTTAAACTTTATAAGTTACATTTAACATATCCTAAATATTTTGCCCTCCTGAAACCAATAGTCCTATTTATTGGTACTGTTTACTCCCTTAACCCCTTAAGGACCATGGGTTTTTCCGTTTTTGCACTTTCGTTTTTTCCTCCTCACCTTTTAAAAATCATGAACCTTTCAATTTTGCACCTAAAAATCCATATGCTGGCTTATTATTTGCGCCACCAATTCTACTTTGCAGTGACATTACTCATTTTACCCAAAAATCTATGGCGAAACAGGTTAAAAAATCATTGTGCAACGAAATTGAAGAAAAAACGCCATTTCGCAAATTTTGGGGACTTCCGTTTCTACGCAGTACATATTTCGGTAAAAATTACACCTTATAATTAAAATGATACCCTACTTATACAGGTTTGATTTTGTCGTACTTCTGTAAAAAATTATAACTACATGCAGAAAAATTTATACGTTTAAAATTGTCATCTTATGACCCCTATAACTTTTAAATTTTTCTGCAGACGGGGTAGAATGAGGGCAAATTTTTTGCGCCGTGATCTGAAGTTTTTAGCTGTACCATTTTTGCATTGATCGGACTTTTTGATTGCTTTTTATAAATTTTTTCATGATATAAAAAGTGACCAAAAACACGTTATTTTGGACTTTGAATTTTTTTTGCGTGTACACCATTGTCCGTGCGGTTTAATTAATGATATGTTTTTATAGTTCAGACATTTACGCACACGGCGATACCACATATGTTTATATTTATTTTCATGTTTTTTTGGGGGGAAAAGGGGGGGGTGATTTGGACTTTTATTAGGGAAAGGGTTAAATGACATTTATTAACTTTTTTTTTTTACACTTTTTTTTGCAGTGTTATAGCTCCCATAGGGGGAGTTATTGGCGGTCGATTGCTCAAGCCTGCATCTCAGGCTTGGAGCAATCAATCGCCGAAGGGACACGCCGGAGCCAGGTAAGAGGACCTCCGCTCGTGTCCTGATCAAGAAACCGCTTTTTCACTGCGGTGGTCCCGATCAGCCCCATTGAGCAGCCGGGCAGCTTTCACTTTCGTTTTAGTCGCGGCGATCAACTTTGAACACCGCGCCTAAAGGGTTAATAGCGCGCGGTATGCGGGACCGACCCAATATGACGTGGGGTCACCGTTATATCGCGGGAGCCGGCCAAGGATGTAAATATACGTTCTTGGTCATTAAGGGGTTAAGGACGGACCCATGTTTTACCTTAACCCCTTAAGGACTGAGCGATTTCAAGTTTTTGCATTTTCGTTTTTTGCTCCTTGCCTTTAACGTTCTCATACGTCTTCATTTCTGAGTCCTTAAGGACTCATGACGTATGAGAATGTCATGAGCTTTCCCGGCCCCCCGCAGCCAGCTGGAGCAGAGCCGGTGCCCGATGCCTGCTGAAATCGTTCAACAGGCATCGCGGCATATCGCGCAGGGGGGGTCATGATGACCCCCCATGTCGGCGATGGCCGCAGATCGCTGTACAATTCAGCCCAGCGATCTGCGGCGGATTCCTGGTCAATCGAATCTCCAGTGACCCGGAATTACCGGCTGATCGGGGCCGTCTCTGACGGCCCCGAACAGCCACAGCCAGCAGGAGTGAGGTGGCATGGTGCCACTTCCCGATCACCTTGATTCGTCGGCTGGTTTACCGGCCGACCCATCAGGGCACCTGCTGCGGGTGTCATTCCCGCAACCAGCTCCACCCCTCTTCCGGAGGACGTGAGCGGGTGCGGGAAGAGGACCCCGGCAGCTGGGGACCCCGATCCCCGGCATCCCTGTTGGGATCGGGGCCCCTGGAGCGGCGGCGGCGACGAGTGACTGACCTGTGTGCGGGAGCAGCAGTTGGAGGTGAGTGACAGCCTCCTGCTGTTGCTTAGCAACAGCTCCCAGCATGCAAAAAGGGCATACTGGGAGCTGTAGTTATGCAACAGCAGGAGGCAGACCACCACAACTGCCAGCATTCCCTTATGGGCATGCTGGGACTTATAGTTTTGCAACAGGTGTGGGCAAATGTTTACTATGGAAGAGTGTACCTTCAGCTGTTGTATAACTACAACTCCCAGCTTGCACAATCAGCTAAAGTGCATGCTGGGAGTTGTAGTGGTGCATCTGCTGGTTGCATAACTACAACTCCCAGCATGCCCGTTGGCTGTCGGTGACTGCTGAGAGTTGTAGTTTTGCAACAGCTGAGGGCACACTGGTTGTGAAACACTGAGTTAAGTAGCAAACCAGTATGTCTCCAGCTGTTGCATAACTACAATCCCCAGCATCCCCAGCCAAAGTTGTATGCCTCCAGCTTTTGCATAACTACAACCCCCAGCATGTACGGTCTATCAGTGCATGCTGGGAGTTGTAGTTTTGCATCAGCTGAAGGCACACTGGTTGCAAAACACTGAGTTTGTTACCAAACTCGGTGTTTCACAACTAGTGTGCCTCCAGCTGTTGCAAAACTACAACTCCCAGCATGCACTGATAGACCGTACATGCTGGGAGTTGTAGTTTTGCAACCGCTGGATGTTTCTCCCCCCCAATGTGAATGTACAGGGTACACTCACATGGGCGGAGGATTACAGTAAGTATCAGGCTGCAAGTTTGAGCTGCGGCAAATTTTCTGCCGCAGCTCAAACTGCCAGCGAGAAACTACTGTGAACCCCTGCCCATGCGACTGTACCCTAAAAACACTACACTAACACACAAAAAAAGAAAAAGTAAAAAACACTACATATACACATACCCCTACACAGCCCCCCTCCACAATAAAAATGAAAAACGTCTGGTACACCACTGTTTCCAAAACGGAGCCTCCAGCTGTTGCAAAACAACTACTCCTAGTATTGCCAGACAGCCACTGACTGTCCAGGCATGCTGGGAGTTTTACAACAGCAGGAGGCACCCTGTTTGGGAATCACTGGAGTAGAATACCCCTATGTCCACCCCTATGCAAGTCCCTAATTTAGGCCTCAAATGCGCATGGCGCTCTTTCGCTTTGGAGCCCTGTCGTATTTCAAGGCAACAGTTTAGGGTCACATATGGGGTATCGCCATACTCAGGAGAAATTACACTACAAATTTTGGGGGGTAGTTTCTGCTATTACCCTTTTTAAAAATGTAAAATTTTTGGGAAACCAAGCATTTTAAGTAAAACATTTTTTTTTTTTACATATGCAAAAGTTGTGAAACACCTGTGGGGTATAAAGGTTCACATTACCCCTTGTTACGTTCCCCGAGGGGTCTAGTTTCCAAAATGGTATGCCATGTTTTTTTTTTTTTTGCTGTTCTGGCACCATAGGGGCTTCCTAAATGCGGCATGCCCCCAGAGCAAAATTTGCTTCCAAAATGCCAAATGTGCCTCCTTCTCTTCTGAGACCTGTAGTGCGCCAGCAGAGCACTTTTCACCCCCATATGGGGTGTTTTCTGAATCGGGAGAAATTGGGCTTCAAATATTGCGGGGTATTTTCTGCTTTTACCCTTTCTAAAAATGTAAAATTTTTGGGAAAACAAGCATTTTAGGAAAAAATTTTTTTTTACATATGCAAAGGTCGTGAAACACCTGTGGGGTATTAAGGTTCACTTTACCCCTTGTTACGTTCCCGAGGGGGTCTAGTTTCCAAAACAGTATCCCATGTGTTTTTTTTTTTTTGCTGTTTTGGCACCATAGGGGCTTCTTAAATGCGGCATGCCCCCAGAGCAAAATTTGTTTAAAAAAGCCAAATGTGACTACTCCTCTTCTGAGACCTGTAGTGCGCCAGCAGAGCACTTTTCACCCCCATATGGGGTGTTTTCTGAATCGGGAGAAATTGGGTTTCAAATTTTGGGAGTTATTTTTATTTTATTTTTTTTACATATGCAAAAGTCATGAATCACCTGTGGGGTATTAAGGTTCACTTTCCCTCTTGTTATGTTCCCCGAGGGGTCTAGTTTCCAAAATGGTATGCCATGTGTTTTTTTTTTTTTGCTGTTCTGGCACCATAGGGGCTTCCTAAAGGTGATATGCCCCCCAAAAACCATTTGTCGCTCCTTCCCTTCTGAGCCCTCTACTGCGCCCGCCGAACAATTAACATAGACATATGAGGTATGTGTTTACTCGAGAGAAAGAAAAAAAATTCTCCTTTTTACCCCTTGCAAAAATTAAAAAATTGGGTCTACAAGAACCTGCGAGTGTAAAAAATGAAGGTTTAGAATTTTCTTCTTACTTTGCTGCCATTCCTGTGAAACACTTAAAGGGTTAAAACACTTACTGAATGCCATTTTGAATACTTTGGGGGGTGCAGTTTTTATAATGGGGTCATTTGTGGGGTATTTCTAATATGAAGACCCTTCAAATCCACTTAAAATCTGAACTGGTCCCTGAAAAATAGTGAGTTTGAAAATTTTGTGAAAAATTTGAAAATTGCTGCTGAAATTTGAAGCCCTCTGATGTCTTCCAAAAGTAAAAACTCATAAATTTTATGATGCAAACATAAAGTAGACATATTGTATATGTGAACCCAAATTTTTTTTTATTTTGAATATCCATTTTCCTTACAAGCAGAGAGCTTCAAAGTTAGAAAAATGCGAAATTTTCTTTTTTTTCATCAATTTTGGGTATTTTTCACCAAGAAAGGATGCAATTTCCCACAACAATTTACCACTATGTTAAAGTAGAATATGTCACGAAAAAAAAATCTCGGAATCAGAATGATAAGTAAAAGCATTCCAGAGTTATTAATGTTTAAAGTGACAGTGGTCAGAATTGCAAAAAACGGCCGAGTCCTTGAGGTGAAAAAGGGCTGAGTCCTTAAGGGGTTAAAAAATCATAACCCTTTCAATTTTGCACCAAAAAATCTGTATTATGGCTTATTTTTTGCACCACCAATACTACTTTACAGTGACATTAGTCATTGTACCGAAAAATCCACAGTGAAACGGAAAAAAAAAATCATTGTGCGACAAACTTGAAGAAAAAATGCCATTTTGTAAATTTTGGGGGCTTCCGTTTCTACGCAGTAAATTTTTCGGTAAAAATGACACCTTATCTTATATTTATTAAAATGATACCCTACTTGTATAGGTATGATTTTGTATCACTTCAGAAAAAAATCATAAATACATGCAAGAAAATGTATACGTTTAAAATTGTCATTTTCTGAGCCCTATAACTTTTTTATTTTTCTGTGTTCTGGGCGATATGAGGGCTCATGTTTTGTGCAGTGATCTGAAGTTTTTAGCAGTACCATTTTTGTTCTGACCAGACTTTTTGATCACTTTATATTTACTTTTTTGTGATATAAAAAGTGATTTAAAAAAATGCGCTATTTTGTACTTTGGAATTTTTTTGCGCGTACGCCATTGAACGTGTGGTTTTAAAAGCAGTATATTTTTATAATTCAGACATTTCTGCACGCGGTGATACCACATATGTTTATTTTTATTTTAGTTTACACTGTTTTATTTTGTTACTAGGAAGTGTCGGGGAATTTAAACTTTTAATTCAGAAGGGAATACCTGAAAGGGTTAACTTTTTTTTACACTTTTTTTTGCGAGCTCATAGCTCCTATAGGGACCTATGAGCTTGCAATGGCTGATTGCATACACAGATTGTTGCCTTGCCGTTGCATGGCATCAAGCTGTGTAATCGGCGGTTGATTGCTCCAGCCTGTAACTCAGGCATGGAGCAATCAATCAGAGCCAGGACGCTGACGGAAGAAGGTAGGGACCTTCTTCTCTCTGGGTAGCTGATCTGGGCATCGCGATTTTAACGCGATGACCCCGATCAGCCCGACTGAGCAGCCAGGAAGCATTTACTTTCACTTTCGATGCGGCGCTCAGCTTGGAGCTCCGCATAGGAAGGGTTAATAGCACGTTGCCGAACGATCGCGGCCGTGCGCTATTAGCCGCGGGTCCCGGCTGTGAATAGGCGCCAGGACCATCCCGCTATGAATAGGCACCGGGACCATCCCGCTACTAATATGTCCTAAGTCCTTAAGGAGTTGATGACCAGGCTCTTTTTTATATTTGACATGTGTCTCTTTAACCCCTTAAGGACTCAGGGTTTTTCCGTTTTTGCACTTTCGTTTTTTCCTCCTTACCTTTTAAAAATCATAACCCTTTCAATTTTCCACCTAAAAATCCATATTATGGCTTATTTTTTGCATCGCCAATTCTTCTTTGCAGTGACATTAGTCATTTTACCCAAAAATGCACGGCGAAACGGAAAAAAAAATCATTGTGCGACAAAATCGGAAAAAAAACGCCATTTTGTAACTTTTGGGGGCTTCCGTTTCTACGCAGTGCATATTTCGGTAAAAATTACACCTTATCATTATTCTGTAGGTCCATACGGTTAAAATGATACCCTACTTATATAGGTTTGATTTTGTCGCACTTCTGGAAAAAATCATAACTACATGCAGGAAAATTTTTACGTTTAAAAATGTTATCTTCTGATCCCTATAACTTTTTTATTTTTCCACGTACGGGGTGGTATGAGGACTCAATTTTTGCGCCGTGATCTGAAGTTTTTATTGGTATGATTTTTGTTTTGATATGACTTTTTTATCACTTTTTATTCATTTTTTAATGTTATAAAAAGTTACCAAAATACGCTTTTTTGGACTTTGGAATTTTTTTGCGCGTACGCCATTGACCGTACGGCTTAATTAATGATATATTTTTATAGTTCGGACATTTACGCACGCGGCGATACCACATATGTTTATTTATTTTTTTTTTTACACTGTTTTATTTTTTTTATGGGAAAAGGGGGGTGATTCAAACTTTTATTAGGGAAGGGGTTAAATGACCTTTATTAACACTTTTTTTTTTTACATTTTTTTTGCAGTGTTATAGGTCCCATAGGGACCTATAACACTGCACACACTGATCTCCTATGCTGATCACTGGCGTGCATTAACACGCCTGTGATCAGCATTATCGGCGCTTGACTGCTCCTGCCTGGATCTCAGTCAGCAGTCATTCGTCGATCGGACACCGAGGATGCAGGTAAGAGCCCTCCCGGTGTCCGATCAGCTGTTCGGGACGCCGCGATTTCACCGCGGCGGTCCCGAACAGCCCGACTGAGCAGCCGGGATACTTTCAGTTTCACTTTAGAAGCGGCGGTCAGCTTTGACCGCCGCTTCTAAAGGGTTAATACCGCACATCGCCGCGATCGGCGATGTGTGGTATTAGCCGCGGGTCCCGGCCGTTGATTAGCGCCGGGACCGACGCGATATGATGCGGGATCGCGGCGCGATCCCGCTTCATATCGCGGGAGTTGGCGCAGGACGTAAATATACGTCCTGCGTCGTTAAGGGGTTAAATGATAATCATTTTAGAACAATTTTTCTGAGAGGAGCGATTCTGAGATTGTTTTGTCATGACATATTGTACTTTATATATGTGGCGCATTTTTTTTGACACGCTAACTTTTTTTATGATGTTCACGATGCGGTAAAATGATTATGTTGTATTTATTCTGTGGATCGGTACGATTATGGCGATACCCAGTTTATATACCGTATTTATCGGCGTATAACATGCAATTTTTAAGCAAAAATTTTAACCTCAAAGTCTATTTGCGTGTTAGATGCTGATAAACTCATTTTGGCCCCACAGAAGCCACTGCGGTTCAGTAATTTAAAGCGGCCGCTTTAAATCATATAACTGCAGCGGCTTCTGCAGAGCCAGAGTCACGCCGCTGCTGCCCGGTTCCTCCCCATCCCTGGCTTTCATATCTACCTGTCCTGGAGTGTGCTCTTGCAGGCTCCGGTACCAGTGGCATCCTCCGCCGTCACTGTGTGCTGACGATGGCTGGATCTCACAGGTTTCCATAGCAGGCAGACAGGAGGCCATGATCTGCCTCCTGCCATAGCAACCAACGGTGACCCGCAATTGTATTGCAGCGCTGCTGTTGGTGAACAGGGGGAGCACCCTCCCCCTGTCAACACCATAGATGCCATGATCAGGGTTGATCACGGCATCTATGAGGTTATTGCTGCTGGGACTGGCATGATCATGGCACAGCAGCTGTGGCGAGAACCTGGCTGTGATTGACAGCTGAGTCCTGAGGCCGAACTCCTGAGCTGCGCGCGGCAGAGCAGGAGATCAGCAGGACGTATGCATACAGGTGTCTTCTTTGGAAAACCAATTTTTATATTCATTATTTGCAAATTCTGAGTTAAATAACACTACAATTTTAAAAAAGTTTACTTAAAGGGGTATTCCAGGATAAAAAAATTAAATTATATATCAACTGGCTCCGGAAAGTTAAACAGCTTCTGAAGTGGAGTTGCTGTTTTCTGTCTAACTGCTCAATGATGATGTCACGTCCCGGGAGCTGTGCAGTTCCTATGGGGATATTCTCCCATCATACACAGCTCCCGGGACGGGACATCATCATTGAGCAGTTAGATAGAAAACTTCAGAAGCTAATAACTATTGGAAGGATTAAGATTTTTTAATAGAAGTAATTTACAAATCTGTTTAACTTTCCGGAGCCAGTTGATATATAAAAAAAAGTTTTTGCCTGGAATACCCCTTTAACTCCATATTTATCTTCCATCACCAGTAAGGCACCTTTTCCCTTCGGTCATGTATGACTGTTGGTAAACTTTACAGCTTGTGCTGTTCTAAAGAATCAATTTATTACGTGTAGGGTGAGATATGTTAAGCCTGACAGAATTCCAAAGGGAAATGATTGTTGATACATACCTGGTAGGAGTTGATGGGTGTGTTGAGGTCTACAGTTTCCTTGCTCTCATATTAGTATGCAAAGATTGGCAAAATGTCTGCAGACAGAAGCAGCTGTGGTCAAATGTCAAAGTTTGATGTGAGAGACCTTTGTCAATATCTTTGCGCAGTGCAAGGCTTTGATTTATTGTAGGTGTACCTTACACTTGTGTGCAACTCTGCAGTGATTTGAGGGGCTGTAGTGATTTTTTTTAGCTACAAATTGAATGTCCCTTGCTTTAAGATTTGACTTTCAACCACAAATATTTCTTTCTGCAGATTTTTTGTCGGTCTTTTGATACTGAGATATGATCAAAAACAGTGGACCCCAACACTTCCAACACATTTTGTGCACAAACATTTGCAGCTTTGGACTTTGGAGCTGTCAGGTCAAAAACAATAAAAACTAAAGCTTATGGATGTTGATTAGGGATGAGCGAATTGAATGTGATGAATCCAAATTTGTTACGAATTTTAGGAAAAATTTGATTAATAACGAATGCAAATATCGCCGCGATTCGATCTTGCAAATTGCTTCATTAAACTCCATTTAGTGAGGTCCAGGATCCAGGGGCCGGGCACCTAAAATGGCGGATCCACATGTGAGGACATGGGGCAAGGAATCCTGGGAAGGCGGGAAGGAGGAAGGCAGGATGACTCTGAATCACATGCAGCATGCAGCCTATCAGCAGCCAGCCAACCCTGTGATGTCACAGCCCTATACAATCGTCAGCCATCTTGTGGACAGTCACAGTTCTATTACAGAGAGAGAGGGACAGACAGCATTGTGTGTTGCACAGAAAAGCATTTTTACAGCAGCGATTCACCTCCCAGTCACATCAGCATTCTATTGCAGAGAGAGAGAGGGACAGAGAGCAGTGTGTGTTGCACAGAAAAGCATTTTTACAGCAGCGATCCATGTCAAGCCCAAATCCAGCCTAGAAGCACTGATAGGGAAGGGAGTGAGATTGAGTGAGAAAATGTAATTTTGGGTGTATTACACAGCGACTGTGTGCTGCAGCACTGGTGTGTAAAACAACTGAAAAGCTAATAGTAGCCAGTCAGTTAGGTTGAGCAGAGCACTAAAAGCGTATTGTGCTCTATTTAGTGTAGCCTGTGCGTACATCTAAGTGGTGTACCATTTTGTTCTTGTTAAAGTCTTAAGGGCCTAGATACTGTGAAAGGCCAGCCAAAAGCATACACCTGCTGGTGTTGTAGACAAATACAGTTTTAAGCATACTGGAGCGCATTGTCCTCCCCTCATAAGTGTATACCACATATGTGCATCTACATGGTGTACTATTTTATTCCTGTTAAAGTCTCCAGCCACCTCCAGGCTGTCTCATTCTGCAACTATATGGTCTCCTCATGCTTCTGCCACCTCCAGGCTGTGTCATTCAGCCATTATATGGCCTCATCATGCTGCCGCCAAATCCAGGCTGTGTCATTCAGCCACTATATGGTCTGCTCTTGCTGCCGCCAACTCCAACTTATTTAGTGTGTTGCTGGCACATTAAATAAAACTTTTTAGGTTCATCTATTTGAAATCTTCAATTTAAATGTTAAAAAATATCTTTAAACTTTTCAATTGCTAGGCCCTATGGTCTCGTCAGGCTGTTGCCACCTCCATGCTTGGTCATTCAGCCACTATATGGTCTCCTCATGCTGCTGCCAACTCTAGGCTGTGTCATTCAGCCACTATGTGGTCTGCTCTTGCTGCCGCCAACTCCAAGCTGTGTCATTCAGCCACTATATGGTCTCATTATGCTTCCGCCACCTTTGAACTGTGTCACTGTACCGCCATGTGGTCTCCTCTTGCTGCTGGCACATTAAATAAAACTTTCTAGGTTCATGTATTTGAAATCTTCAATTTAAATGTTAAAAAATATCTTTAATCTTTTCAATTGTTAGGCCCTATGGTCTCGTCAGGCTGTTGCCACCTCCAGGTGTATCATTCAGCCACTATATGGTCTGCTCTTGCTGCCGCCAACTCCAGGCTGTGTCATTCAGCCACTATATGGTCTGCTCTTGCTGCCGCCAACTCCAGGCTGTGTCATTCAGCCACTATATGGTCTCATTATGCTTCCGGCACCTTTTGGGCTGTGTCACTGTACCGCCATGTGGTCTCCTCTTGCTGCTGGCACATTAAATAAAACTTTCTAGGTTCATCTATTTGAAATCTTCAATTTAAATGTTAAAAAAATATCTTCAATCTTTTCAATTGTTAGGCCCTATGGTCTCGGCAGGCTGTCGCCTCCTCCAGGCAACGTCAATCAGCCACTATATGGTCTCTTCATGCTGCCACCACCTCCAGGCTTTGGCATTCAGCCACTATATGGTCTCCTCATGCTGCTGCCACCTCCATGCTGTGTCATTCAGCCACTATATGGTGTCCTCATGCTTTTGCCACCTCCACGCTGTGTTATTCTGCCACTATATGGTCTCCTCATGCTGCCGCCACCTCCATGCTGTGTCATTCAGCCACTATATGGTCTCCTTATGCTGCCGCCACCTCCACACTGTGTCATTCAGACACTATATGGTTTCCTTATGCTTCAGCCACATCCAAGCTGTGTCATTCAGCAACTACATGTTCTCCTCATGCTGCCAACACCTCCACTATATGGTCTCCTCATGCTGCCGCCTTCTCCTCGCTTTGTCATTCAGCCATAATATGGTCTCCTCATACTGATACCACCTCCAGGCTCTGTCATTGTGCCACTCTGCGGCAGTGATTCTAATAGCTACGCCTCTGATTTGCATGTCATACTGAATAACAGTATTATTTTACTAACCCAGCACACACCCTATGGGTGTTACAGCAAGGCAAAGTGTTCTACACCCCTATTGAAGCTCTCTGTAGGCCAGAAATAGCCGGTTTTCATACAGATTCACCGCAATTAAATTCAGACTGAACCAAATTTTTTCGTAAAATGCAGTGAATCGGCCAAATCAAATTTTTTAAATATTCGCTCATCTCAAATGGTGATATAAGCTATGTGACTGAAGGGGTGTTAGCAGAGATGTCAGGAAGAGTTCAACTTTATTATGTAAAAATAGAGGTGTTCTATTTAATTTGTATAGTCCAATATTTTGTTACATGTCATTTGATACATGAATCCTTTTTTTTTGGTTGTTTTTGAGCGTGCATCCATTGTAGATTTTATGAATTGGCATTATTCAGTCATATTGGCTGCTTAGAAACTTCAAATAAAGTATTTCTGTTTGTTTATTTATTTGTTTATTTATTTATTTCTCCTTGTTTTGTCCTTCATTGTCATTATCCAAAAGTCACAGTGAACAACTCTCTATAGACATAATATGAACAGATCAAATCTCGCCTCTTTTTATATACAAGACATAGAAAATGCTAAAGGAGAACATTGTAACTCTGTCAGGGTTCAGATGTGTCCAGTTCCTCGAGTCATTCATTAAAACATTCAACAAACAGGTTTCTTAGAAAACACCCAGAAAGCAAAACCTAGAAGTATGTCTCATAAATGGCACACGCTGCTGATGACATACGGCCTCCCGACCCGGCCACCAACAATGCTTGCAGCTTTTTAACAGCTGTTGGAGCAGAAAATTTGCTTGTACGCAACCCTCTAGCCATAACCATTCATTCAAAAAGATAGTATTCTTAAAATGGAAGTGTCATTTGTCTGCAAGAAATAACAAGTTTTCGTGTGACACTGCACATCTTGCCACTTTTAGATGGCAATGAATCTCATAGTAGATTTTAGTTTGCAGTATTTAATAAAATGGTCATATACCCTAAGGAATGAGGATAAAAATATAGACTTTATTTCATCAACAATTTTTTGTTTACTGTTCCATTCAATACGGAGGAGAAAAAAACTGTTTGCTAAATTGAAGGACTCCAGTTTTTGGGGCACTGATTCCCCTTGTGGAAACTACCATCTGGTGTAGAGAGTCTTAAATGCAAGGCAATGCTCCCTGGGAAATGGTCATGTTAATTAGTGCTCTACCAAAAGGAAACATAAAAAGATAGAATGTATCGGCAGATAAGAACCATTCGGCCTATCTAGTCTGCCTAATATTTATAATGCTATAATAGTCCCTGGTCATATGTTATATAAAGGATTTTCTTATTCTTATCTCTACTTATATGAAGGATATCCGTATGCCTATCCCATGCATGCTTAAACTCCTTCTGCAGATCTGCAGGAAGGCTATTCCCTGCATCTACTACTCTCTCAGTAAAGTAATACTTCCTGATATTACTGCAGAAACCTATGTCTCTCTAATATTCAACTATGTCCTGTTGTGGTGGTAGATGCACATTAAAGGGGTATTCCAGGCCAAAACTTTTTTTATATATCAACTGGCTCCAGAAAGTTAAACAGATTTGTAAATTACTTCTATTAAAAAATCTTAATCCTTCCAATAGTTATTAGCTTCTGAAGTTGAGTTGTTGTTTTCTGTCTAACTGCTCTTTGATGACTCACTGTTACGCCTAGCGCTCCGGGTCCCCGCTCCTCCCCGGAGCGCTCACGGCGTCTCTTTCCCTGCAGCTCCCCGGTCAGTCCCGCTGACCGGGAGCGCTGCTCTGTCATGGCCGTTGGGGATGCGATTCGCACAGCGGGACGCGCCCGCTCGCGAATCGCATCCCAGGTCACTTACCCGTTCCCGTCTCCTGCGGTCATGTGCTGGCGCGCGCGGCTCCGCTCTCTAGGGCGCGCGCGCGCCAGCTCCCTGAGACTTAAAGGGCCAGTGCACCAATGATTGGTGCCTGGCCCAATTAGCTTAATTGGTTCCCACCTGTTCCCTGCTTATATCTAGTCTTTTCCCTTGCACTCCCTTGCCGGATCTTGTTGCCTTAGTGCCAGTGAAAGCGTTCCTTGTGTGTTTAATAGCCTGTGTACCAGTACCTTTGCTATCTCCCCTGACTACGAACCTTGCCGCCTGCCCCCGACCTTCTGCTACGTCCGACCTTGCTACTGCCTACTCCCTTGTACCTCGCCTTTCTTCAGTATCTTCAGCAGCCAGAGAGGTGAGCCGTTGCTAGTGGATACGACCTGGTCACTACCGCCGCAGCAAGACCATCCCGCTTTGCGGCGGGCTCTGGTGAAAACCTGTAGTGGCTTAGAACCGGTCCACTAGCGCGGTCCTCGCCAATCCCTCTCTGGCACAGAGGATCCACCTCCTGCCAGCCGGCATCGTGACAGTAGATCCGGCCATGGATCCCGCTGAAGTTCCTCTGCCAGCTGCCGCCGACCTCCCCACATTGGTCGCCCGACAAGAGCACCAGCTGTCGTACTTGACCACCATGACACAGCAACTCCAGTCGCAGCTACAGCAGCAACAGTCACAGCTACAGCAAGTTCAGTCTCAGCTACAGCAGCAACAACCATCTCCTCCGCCAGCTCCTGCACCCCTTCCGCAGCGACTGGCCACTCCTAGCCTCCGCCTGTCTTTGCCGGACAAATTTAATGGGGACTCTAAGTTTTGCCGTGGCTTCCTTTCGCAATGTTCTCTGCACTTGGAGATGATGTCGGACCTGTTTCCTACTGAAAGGTCTAAGGTGGCTTTCGTAGTCAGCCTTCTGTCTGGAAAAGCCCTGTCATGGGCCACACCGCTCTGGGACCGCAATGACCCCGTCACTGCCTCTGTTCACTCCTTCTTCTCGGAAATTCGAAGTGTCTTTGAGGAACCTGCCCGAGCCTCTTCTGCTGAGACTGCCCTGCTGAACCTGGTCCAGGGTAATTCCTCCGTTGGCGAGTACGCCATACAATTCCGTACTCTTGCTTCTGAACTATCCTGGAATAATGAGGCTCTCTGCGCGACCTTTAAAAAAGGCCTATCCAGCAACATTAAAGATGTTCTGGCCGCACGAGAGACTCCTGCTAGCCTGCATGAACTCATTCATCTAGCCACTCGCATTGACATGCGTTTTTCTGAGAGGCATCAAGAGCTCCGCCAGGAAAAAGACTTAGATCTCTGGCCACCTCTCCCACAGTCTCCACTGCAATCTGCGCCTAGGCCTCCCGCCGAGGAGGCCATGCAAGTGGATCGGTCTCGCCTGACCCTGGAAGAGAGGAATCGCCGTAAGGAAGAGAATCTTTGTCTGTACTGTGCCAGTACTGAACATTTTCTGGTGGATTGCCCAATCCGTCCTCCACGTCTGGGAAACGCACGCTCGCACTCAGCTCTCGTGGGTGTGGCGTCTCTTGATGCCAAGTCGGCTTCTCCACGTCTCACGGTACCTGTTCGGATTTCCACTTCAGCCAGCTCTCCCCTCTCAGCCGTGGCCTGCCTGGACTCTGGAGCTTCTGGGAATTTTATTCGGGACTCCTTTGTGAATAAATTCCGTATTCCGGTGACCCGTCTTGTCAAGCCACTCCACATTTCCGCGGTCAACGGAGCCAGGTTGGACTGTACCATACGTTTCCGCACGGAGCCCCTTCTTATGAGCATCGGATCTCATCACGAGAGGATTGAACTTTTGGTCCTCCCCAATTGCACCTCGGAAATTCTCCTTGGACTTCCCTGGCTTCAACTTCATTCCCCAACCCTGGATTGGTCCACTGGGGAGATCAAGAGTTGGGGGTCCTCTTGTTCCAAGAACTGTCTAAAACCGGTTCCCAGTAACCCTTGCCGTAACTCTGTGGTTCCTCCTGTATCCGGTCCCCCTAAGGTCATTAAGGACTCTGCCTGCCACAGGAAATGCCCCTCCCCCCCTCCCAGTTCCATCAGGCAAGCTTCTGTGTCCCCTCATGGCCCTCGTCCTGGTGTCACACTGCCCCGTGCCAGGTCCCGCCCTCTGCCCTCTCTCCCCATTCCTACTCCTGCGGTTCTGCCTGCCGTTGAGGAATCCCTCCATCCTTTCCCGGTGTCCTCATCCCAGGGGAGGCAGTTACCCGATAAAGAGAAGGGGAGACCTAAGGGGGGGGGTACTGTTACGCCTAGCGCTCCGGGTCCCCGCTCCTCCCCGGAGCGCTCACGGCGTCTCTTTCCCTGCAGCTCCCCGGTCAGTCCCGCTGACCGGGAGCGCTGCTCTGTCATGGCCGTTGGGGATGCGATTCGCACAGCGGGACGCGCCCGCTCGCGAATCGCATCCCAGGTCACTTACCCGTTCCCGTCTCCTGCGGTCATGTGCTGGCGCGCGCGGCTCCGCTCTCTAGGGCGCGCGCGCGCCAGCTCCCTGAGACTTAAAGGGCCAGTGCACCAATGATTGGTGCCTGGCCCAATTAGCTTAATTGGTTCCCACCTGTTCCCTGCTTATATCTAGTCTTTTCCCTTGCACTCCCTTGCCGGATCTTGTTGCCTTAGTGCCAGTGAAAGCGTTCCTTGTGTGTTTAATAGCCTGTGTACCAGTACCTTTGCTATCTCCCCTGACTACGAACCTTGCCGCCTGCCCCCGACCTTCTGCTACGTCCGACCTTGCTACTGCCTACTCCCTTGTACCTCGCCTTTCTTCAGTATCTTCAGCAGCCAGAGAGGTGAGCCGTTGCTAGTGGATACGACCTGGTCACTACCGCCGCAGCAAGACCATCCCGCTTTGCGGCGGGCTCTGGTGAAAACCTGTAGTGGCTTAGAACCGGTCCACTAGCGCGGTCCTCGCCAATCCCTCTCTGGCACAGAGGATCCACCTCCTGCCAGCCGGCATCGTGACACTCACGTCCCGGGAGCTGTGCAGTTCCTATGGGGATATTCTCCCATCATGCACTGCTCCCAGGACGTGACATCATCATTGAGCAGTTAGACAGAAAACTTCAGAAGCTAATAACTATTGGAAGGATTAAGATTTTTTAATAGAAGTAATTTACAAATCTGTTTAACTTTCCGGAGCCAGTTGATATATATATAAGGTTTTGCCTGGAATACCCCTTTAATGTCTAGCAGAAGGGTCTTTGCTCAGCTGATTGACTGTTTCTGGGTAGTAGATTCTACTTTTTGAAGCTGGAAACAGGATACTTGAAGAATGATGCCCTCACAGCATGGACTGGAGATAACCTTTTGAGTAATATCTTCCAAACACTGCAAAGAGCAGTAATCTCCACTCACATGACCAAGTTAGAAAATAGGCTAGATGATACTTGCAGCTGGAACAGTAGTTGGTACTTGCTTGTAACAGGCTTTGGCATGGACAGGAAACTAACTTGGCTTTACTTGACTAACTAAACCTAGGCGGTACACTCGGACTAGGGGTATACACCTTTGTCAGTGACTGATCTACACTTCATCTTAGTACAGCTCCTATACTTACATGTTGAACATTTGTAGACTGAAGTCTTCTTTACGACATAATCCCAAGGGCATATTTATATCGGGGCCTGATAAGAATATATTAATCTCAGGCAAAATGTAATGAAAATCCACATTGCCCAATATTGCTGATGGCCAGAATATTTCATTATCTCACAGGGGAGGTTTACAATATGTTGCAAATATCTAGGCCAGTAATGGACAACCTGCCACATTAGGACTCCTTGGGATGACTATACTTCTCATTCAGCTAAGGGATGTGCACACAAATATGTATTGTTTATTGAGGCTGCAATATTTGTATATTGACCCTGCTAGCAGAAGAAATTAAGAAACTGTTTCCAAAGTATAGATTTTCCATTAACCATTGGACCATTTATGTGCTTTCTTTAAGGCTCAGATATTGACATATGAGGTAGCTACCTCCTACAAGTGGCACTAGAGAGCCAGCCTTCTTCCGGAGGGAAACTGATTTGAATACAGTACATTTTTTCCCAGGTTGGATTTCCTGGCCTGTAAAACTCCCCATGCCAGCTTGGTGGTCTCCTTAACAATATACATTACCAACTCATATACAAAGTAGAATACGGTGGTAGGCAAATATGGTCATGAAAATAACTCTTATATTTGTGTCTTAGGCCTTGCAGTCACGGTACCCCCAACAACAGCTTCATGATTAGATAGATCTCTCTGTACTAGGGTGCTTTGGCATAAAGAGGTTGTCAAGATTCGGCTAGCTGGAGGTGGATCCTCTGTGCCAGAGAGGGATTGGCGTGGACCGTGTTGGTGGACCGGTTCTAAGTTGCTACTGGTATTCACCAGAGCCCGCCGCAAAGGGGGATGGTCTTGCAGCGGCGGTAGCAACCAGGTCGTATCCACCAGCAATGGCTCAACCTCTCTGACTGCTGAAGATAGGCGCGGTACAAGGGAGTAGACAAGAGCAAGGTCGGACGTAGCAGAAGGTCAGGGCAGGCAGCAAGGATCGTAGTCAGGGGCAACGGCAGGAGGTCTGGAACACAGGCTAGGAACACACAAGGAAACGCTTTCACTGGCACAATGGCAACAAGATCCGGCAAGGGAGTGCAGGGGAAGTGATGTATAAATAGGGAGTGCACAGGTGAACACACTAATTAAGCCTGCTGCGCCAATCAGTGGCGCAGTGGCCCTTTAAATTGCAGAGACCCGGCGCGACAAGACCGACGGGGAGCTAGTCAGGTAAGGGAGCCGGGATGCGCACCGCGAGCGGGCGCTTCCCGCATCGCGAATCGCATCCCGGCTGAGAGGGATATTGCAGCGCACCCGGTCAGCAGGTCTGACCGGGGCGCTGCAAATGCGAGGAAGTTGCGAGCGCTCCGGGGAGGAGCGGGGACCCGGAGCGCTCGGCGTAACAGAGGTACTCCACCTCTAGACATCTTATCCCCTATCCAAAGCATAGGGGATAAGATGTCTGATCCCGGGGGTCCCCTGCTTCACCCGGCATTCGTTTAGAGTGTCCGGTGCAGCGCGGGAGGCTCATGACGTCATGGCCACGCCCTTTCAATGCATGTCTATGGGAGGGGGCATGACGGCCGTCACGCCCCCTCCAATAGACTTGCATTGAGGGGGCGTGACATGACATCACGAGCATCTACCCCTTATCGTCTGTCATCTGGCACGGAGCGAAGTTCGCTCCGTGCTCCGGATGTCTGGGGTACACAGCTGAAATCACAGGGATCCCCAAAGGGGATAAGATGTCTAAGGGTAGAGTACCCCTTTAAGCTTATCCAGATGCCTTCATTGGTTTCTGAGCGATGCAGATGACACATATGAGCCCTATGTGACTGTTGGGCTACTAGACTGTCATACCATACTGGTGCCAACAATGGCACACCACAATTTCAACAGGTTGGCCAATGTAACTCTAACAGATGGTCTCCTAGAGACACCAGGCCACATGAAACCAGGGTTAGTTTACACGAATTATAAATCCCATTAGAAAAACCTATTAGATTAACATGAATCATATATAAACTGCAAGGGAATGTCAGCTCTAGGTCAAATGATGCATTTAGCATCCAAATTTGTTATCCACATATTAAAGACTTGGATCAAAGTCCATGCTTATAATATAAAATCACTCAGAAGAAGGAAGTTGACTTCGGTTTAACAGTTTCTGAAGTAAGAAATATGAGCAAATGCTAAACGGGCAAAGTTTATTACATTGTGTTTATGTCTATACCAGATGGGCTGTAAATATCCGAGTCAAAGTCTTACGATGCTACTTTGTGATCATACAGCTGTACAAGCCGCAATGACAAAATCTGCGCTGCCAGTGCCTGATATTTTTATGAGCTTCTCTGTAAATAAGAGGAAGTCATTTTAGTTGAATTTAAAACTTTCTCATTTCATTTGCTCTCCCGTATGCAGACGCATTTAAAACACAGAAAGTACACATGAATTGTGTGAGGAATTATGACCCCTATTAAAAGCATATAATTCCTCAAGATAGAAAATTTTCCAGGAATATTCATCAAATGTGGCTGAATTTAGCAATCGGAATAACAGCAGATTAAAAATAATGTCAGTGCTACATGGTTCTTTTGTTGAATTTATAAAGTTCTAAAATATTACATAATAAATTGAAGCAGGTATGTGGATGTAGGTCCAGCTCCCTACCTCAAGCGCTGTGCGCACGGACTGGTGTGGGCAGCGCAAAGCAGATGCAAAATAGAAGAAGGATGTCCAGCGCAGAATAGGTCCAACGTATAGCTTTATTGATTAAAACCCAGAAAACATGGATACAGCAAACACAAGTGACGCGTTTTGGCTCAAGGAACGAGCCTTAGTCATACAAAGTGTGCACATCAGTGGCAGACTTTTATAGAGCAGGCCACATGAGGTACCTCCCCGGAGGGGGAGGGTCCAGGTGTGGTCCGTCCGCCTCGTTTGCACAGTTGAACACAGCGGCAATAAAGCCATGTTCAAACTTAACAAACTGAGGTGACAAGAATAAAAAAGCATACATATGTATAGAAAAACATATAAAATATTGAATATTGATGTAACAATCAAAAAAATACATATAATGAAAAAAGAGCATGACACATATTAAGTGCAGGAAATTGAAGCAAAAGCATAAAAAATTGTCAAAAATGTACTCGATGACATATAATGCCCAATATATACAATAAGACATGTCATGTTAAAAGACTGAGTTAGATTTCTCATTACCTCCAAAGCATGCCAAGGAATATAAAATATCCCCAATATACAAACTATAAATTCACACAGGGGATATAGGTGTGATCCTCATAAGCATGCATGGAGGAAAATGAAGAAAAACAAAGTTGTGCAAAAAACAGGACTGCGATACACATGAAAAATAAAAAGATATAAATTATATAATGCTCATATTTAAAAGCATTAGATTTAAAAGAATAAGAGGGCAGAGGCAGCATGACAACTGGGGCAAAATGAATACTGATAACATATATAATACTACAGGAGGGGACATCTGGTGGATGGACATCATCTGAGAGATATAAAGATAAATACTCAGTAATGTAAGATGGTGTCCATTCTCTTATTGAGTCCCTTAGGGACCCGGCTATCAAGCCTCAAAATCCAGTACGCCTCCCGGTCTAAAAGTTTCTGTCTGGCATCCCCCCCTCTCACAGGGGGTGTAACCCGTTCTAATCCCTGTAACATGAGGGAGGAGGTGTCACCTTGATGCACTTCAGCACAATGTTGCGATACCATTGAGATGTGTCTTGTGCTAAAGTGCTTAACATCTGAGAGATGTTTCCGAACACGCACCTTAAGTGGGGTGGTAGTGCACCCCACGTACTGCATCCGACACTCTCCACACGTGAAAACATATACAAAGTATGAAGTATTGCAGTTGATATACAGTTTGATGGTGTGGGTTTCTCCTGTAGATGTGGACCCCATAGAATGATAATTACTCATGTATTTACAACATGTACAGACTGTGTGTCCACATCTAAAGGAGCCAGAATGACGAAGCCAGGTGAGTTGTGGAATGGGGGTAATTTCCACAAACAGACTAGGGGATATATTCTGTGATATAGTCGGGACTCTTCTAGAAACACACCTATATACTCCTCGAAAATACTCCTCGAAATGCGGGGTCACAAGTTATGTACAAGTTATGTACCTATGTATAATTTTGCATATTTTAGAATATTCATTACTGTATTTTGTTGAAAATACCACAGGTGGGTCCCTGTCTGATTGAGTATACTTATTGTGAACAGTGGCTGAATGGATAAGTGTTCTACGTTTTTTTTTGTTCTGCAATGACTTTCCCCCGATTGATGTCCTGTATGTGGTAACCTCGGCTTAGAAGGCGTTCCTGGATCTGCAAAGCCTCTGATTCAAAATCAGGCTTTAGGGCTTTCCTCTCCATATTACTCAAATTTAATTTAATTTAGGCAAATTTCTAGCCATATCCGTGAGATCTCTCTCCACCGCATCCTGGAAAATGTCCAATGCGTGGGAGCGGGAGCTCACAGGATAAAAATAAGGGTTCAGAGTAGAAAAAGATGTGGGCCCTGCATCCTGGGGATTGGTTTGGAGGTCCAGCAACTCAGAAATATGAATTAAATCCTGAAAAGAAAACAATGATGTATCTACAGGATACATCAAACAGTACCGTATAACAACTGCAATACTTCATACGTTGTATATGTTTTCACGTGTGGAGAGTGTCGGATGCAGTACGTGGGGTGCACTACCACCCCACTTAAGGTGCGTGTTCGGAAATATCTCTCGGATGTTAAGCACTTTAGCACAAGACATATCTCAATGGTATCGCAACATTGTGCTGAAGTGCATCAAGGTGACACCTCCTCCCTCATGTTACAGGGATTAGAACGGGTTACACCCCCTGTGAGAGGGGGGGATGCTAGACAGAAACTTTTAGACTGGGAGGTGTACTGGATTTTGAGGCTTGATAGCAGGGTCCCTAAGGGACTCAATAAGAGAATGGACACCATCTTACATTACTGAGTATTTATCTTTATACCTCTCAGATGATGTCCATCCACCAGATGTCCCCTCCTCTTGTATTATATATGTTATCAGTATTCATTTTGCCCCAGTTGTCATCCTGCCTCTGCCCTCTTTTTCTTTTATATCTAATGCTCTTAAATATGAGCATTATATAATTTATATCTTTTTATTTTTCATGTGTATCGCAGTCCTGTTTTCTGCACAACTTTGTTTTTCTTCATTTTCCTCCATGCATGCTTATGAGGATCACACCTATATCCCCTGTGTGAATTTATAGTTTGTATATTGGGGATATTTTATATTCCTTGGCATGCTTTGGAGGTAATGAGAAATCTAACTCAGTCTTTTAACATGACATGTCTTGTTGTATATATTGGGCATTATATGTCATCGAGTACATTTTTGTAAATTTGTTATGCTTTTGCTTCAATTTCCTACATTTAATATATGTCATGCTCTATTTTCATTATATGTATTTTTTTGATTATTACATCAATATTCAATATTTTATATGTTTTTCTATACATATGTATGCTTTTTTTATTCTTGTCACCTCAGTTTGTCAAGTTTGAACATGGCTTTATTGCCGCTGTGTTCACCTGTGCAAACGAGGCGGATGGACCACACCTGGACCCTCCCCCTCCGGGGAGGTACCTGATGTGGCCTGCTCTATAAAAGACTGGCACTCATGTGCACACTTTGTATGACTAAGGCTCGTTCCTTGAGCCAAAACGCGTCACTTGTGTTTGCTGTATCCATGTTTCCTGGGTTTTAACCAATAAAGCTATACGTTGGACCTATTCTGCGCTGGACATCCTTCTTCTATAATAAATTGAAGATAACAACATGTAAAATGCAATAAAAGTGCACTGTTAAAACACTGTTTAAAGAACCCTCCAATGTAGAGCAATAACGAAGCACTCACCAGATCTGTAGAGCAGTATCTTCAGGCTTTAAAGGGGTACTGCGGTGGAAAACATATTATATATATATATAGATTTTTTTAAATGAACTGGTGCCAGAAAGTTAAACAGATTTGTAAATTACTTCTATTAAATTTTTTTAATCCTTCCAGTACTTATATGGCCTTTGTCCCATTGAAATCAACAACATGATTTTTTCAGCCCGATTCCGTGCAAATAGGGTGCGAAAAAACAGAAATTCCACGTCGCAATTTTTAAGCGAGAATTCCTTGCCAATTCCTCAGTGTGAACTTACCTTAAGATTTTATAGCAAAAATGTGAGATAAATGCCATATTTACATTATTCGCGTGATACAAATATTGCACAAATTCTTCAAACTAGTACTTTGTGCCACTCCACATGACGAATATGTCGTCAACATATTTCCAAATTGTTTTGATGTGTTTAATGAAGGGGTTGTCTACCAAAAAAATATATAGTTTCTCTCAAATACGGGCAAAAAAAATTAGCAAAATTGGCAAAACTGCAGGAGATGGGTGTCCCCATCGCAGTTCCACTAATTTGCCAGAACCACTGTTCATTATATTGAAATACATTGTTTGAGAGAATTAAAAAAATGGCATTTGCCACTAAATTAATAAATTCCGTAGACTTTTCAGTACTGTGAAGAAACTCCTTCATAGCTTGAATACCCGCATCCCAGGGGATGCAGGTAAATTAACTTTCTACATCAATAGATGCAAGCTTGAAGTCATCTCGCCGTTCAAAGTTTTCAAGTGCAGTAATTAAGTCACCTGTATCATACAAATAGGTTGGTATAGATTTCAGAAGGGGAGAAACCAACCACTCAATATAACTGGACAGATATTCCATCAGAGATCCGATGCCCGCTACTATGGGGCGTCCAGGTGGTGAGTTTCTCCCCTTGTGAAGTTTTGGCAGAATATACCAATGGGGTTTCTTTGGGCCAACTGGTAATAGTTTTTCTGCAGTTTTGGTACTGAGGATGCCTATGTCTGTAGACCTGCGCAAAAAGCTTCTTAAAGGGGTTCTCCACTGCCCTGCCTTCCGGAGCTCAGCTCGCAGCGTCCAGAAGTTTATTACGTCGAACGATATGTGCAGGCTTCCGTGTTCGAGGCCGCCCCCTCGTGACGTCACCCCGCCCCCTCAACGAAAGCCTATGGGAAGGGGGAGCGACCGCTGTCCCGCCCCCTTCCCATAGACTTTCGTTTAGGGGGCGGGCGTGACGGGCGTGGGGGCGGGCGTGACATCACAAGGGGGTGAGTGTGACGTCACGAGGGGGCGGGCATGATGTCACGAGGGGGCGGCCTCGAACACGGAAGCCCACACAGCGTTCGGAGTAATAAACTTCTGGATGCTGTGGGCGGAGCTCCGGAAGGCAGGGCAGTGGAGAACCCCTTTAATCTGTCCATGATTTTTTCATAGGATCATGTGTAAGTTTTTCATATACCTCAATGTTATTAAAGGGGTATTCCAGAAATTGATTTTTATTTGACTATGCTACAGGGGCTGTAAAGTTAGTGTAGTTCATAATATAATGTCTGTACCTGTGTGTGACGATTCTTATGTGATCTTTGCTCTGGAAGTTAATTTTTAACAGCATACGAAATGACTCCTGTCTCATGTATTTTCCAGCATGCAGTGCGGCAGAGACCTGACATCACTAGTCAGGTGATGACAGGAAGCCTGCTCTGCTTCAATGGGTGGAGCGACCACAGGGAATTAGCAACAGCTGGAGGGACCCTGTTTAGAAAGCACTGACCTTTTTCATTGAACTTAGCTTGTTGTTGTTCAATGGGAGGGGTGGCTGATGTGTGGGAGGTAGGAAAGTGGCATTCTGGGATTTGTAGTAAAACAGAAAACTTCAACAGGAAATACTGAGGTTCACAAAAAGAATGGTAATTTCACAGCATAGCCATTTAACCCAAAGACAAGCGCAGAGCCTTCCTAAGCATGTCCATTACTGTCTGGCATGTAAGTACTAAAATCACCTTATGGTGGATAACCCCTTTAAGCTGGATGATAGCTTTATTTTCATTGTCTTTCTTTTCCAGACGCCCTTGGAAGCCTTGGACACCACAATATCATTGCGATCCCCAAGCCAGTCAAGGGCTTTTTTCTCATTGTCTGTAATATTTAGTTTGGATTTAGCATATAGTAGGGTTGTTACATCTTTACATCTTTACAACCGCCCTCTGGAACAAGTCAAGACTGCTACTCAGTGTTATTTGGGGGTTGAACTTGGATGGATTAAAACTATCATCATTCTCATTTTCATCATTAATGAATGGGTTATCATCAGCTAGTGACATGAGTGTAAGTATGTTTTCATGTTCAATTTTACTACAATCCTTCACTGGTCTAAAACCTAGAAGGCTGATGATACATTCTTGTTCACCCTCTTTTATTGGTATTTCTTCATTTTTATATGATTTTTTGCTGCAGTGAAAAACTTTTAATATTAATTTTATGCAGGCCTCTTAGAAAGTCCTCCTCAAATAAATGATACTGGAACTGTTCATTTAGTCCAAAGTTTAACCCTTTGCTCAGGACTGATGTACACGCTTCACTTAGAGGCACCTCTGTTAGATTGGCAACTAATGTCTCTTTGATTACTGTTTCCAGGTGACCATTTTACTTTTCTTTTTCTTTTGCATTAGATCTCTTCCTCCGACCGCCCCCTCTAGTCTTCCTCCTAAAGGGAACTCTGATGGACAAGTAGATGTAGGAGGTAAGTTGTTTCGTTGGCCTTCATCTGATGTTGTGGAATCTGATTCCGTTGTTAAATAATCTGTTTTGGTGCATTTCTTTTTTTATGTTTCTCTCCTTATTATTTCTATATAGTGGTTTCTTCTTTCTCCATGTAAACACTTCATTACTTTGAAAGTCCTTCTTATCATGTAAGAATTTATCCATCTTTGTCTCCTTGATGGTTTGTTGTAATGTAGATAGTTTCTTTTCTAAATTGTCAATAAAATGGTTGTACTATTGATCTGTGAGTTTAGTCCGAAGCTCACATTTGGCTTTACAGAGATCCTATGCGATTTTCCCATATTAAGAGATGTTTTTTTTCTATCACAAGACTTTGTAGATTAAGGGAATGCTGTAGGTGGAAAGCGTCCCATTTCTTTACAAATTCCATGTCATCTGCAAATTGGGATGGATGTTTTTAGGATCTTAATCCTCTTGGAATGTGAAGATTTTCAGCATATGCCTTCAACGAGCTCACCGTCCAAAAGGTTCTCATTTTCCTTTCAGCTAACAAACTCTCTTTAAATTCCAATGACTTTGTACTTAGGACTTGGAGTTCGTCTAGTGAAGAACTCCCCCACGTCCGCTCTTCCCGCACTTACTGCTGCTGATGAAACATTGATAAAGACATCAATGTCCATTTTAGGGCTGTATTGGGATATGTAGCAAATATGAAGTGTGCTCAGTGGAAATTAGGGCATGGAAGCATAAAGCATAAACATAGAGAAAAGTCCTCAGCCCCGCTGTAGCTACACTGTTTAAAGCCCACTATTTTCCAAGGCAGCTGTGCATCCTTGTATGTTCAGCTCTATATGTGGTGGTCACGTGTGAGAAACAAGACATATGGTAATCCTCCAATGTAGAGCAATAACAAACCACTCAACAGATCTGTAGAGCTGTACCTTCAGGCTTTAATGTAAAAAATTAACAGGATACATATTGTGTGGGGGGAGCAGATAGGAGCAGTGGCGTGGGGTGTGGGATGGGCAACGGACCGTGTCGCGCTTCATCAGGCCCCTAACGTGCTCACGTCAGTAGTGCGCTTATAACACCTGGAACGTAATTAAAAACAACATCTACAGACATGTGAATCCAAAAGAGGTACATCAGACAATTCTCTTAATACCATTTCATTTCTGTTAAAACACTGTATAAAGAACAAATATATGTGACATCGAGTCCTCAGATTAGAGAATATTGGGGATGCAATAGGCTATTAAAACTTAAAGTAAAACTTTAGCAAAAATTCCCTTATCTCAGTAATCCAAGCGCTGGGACCCTCCGGTGGCATGTGCTCCATTCATTTTTATGGGAGCACCAAAAAAAAACCTGAGTACCGCACTCGGGCAACATTGCTACTTCCATAAAAATATTGTCTACCGGTAGATGACAGGCGTCCCGCACTGAGAGAGCCAGGATCCGTCCCAGAAATGGTGGTGGGTTGGACCTCTGGGCCCCCCTCCTGTGGAAAGGGGGTTCTCTTTTAAAGAGGTTTTCCAACAAAAGGATTTCATGGCATATCTACAGTATATGCTAAAAAAGCAGATTGGAGGGGCTCTGACCACTAAAACCCCACTTAGGGTCAGGTCAAGATTGATGGCGCAGTCCTTTATCTTCAGAAAAAGGACTGTCTCTTACCTCTGAGTGCTCCAGCCTCATATGACCACATTGCACCATCCTGAGACCCCCTTCTACTGTTGCACCGCAGGGACCCCCTAAGAGACCCCCCCCGCATTGTGCACCTCTTCCTGGCTGGCTTTCAGATAGACTTATGCAGCAAAAATTTTGGATTTGATTGAGGACAAGTTCTGCTGGAAACATTGTTTATTGAAGTTTCTCATATAGGGGTATATGTATACAGTAAACACGTTCTGTATACCATTATATGTGAAGTTTCAATAAACAACGTTTCTAGCAGAAATTGGTAAGTGCTGGGACCTTGACTTTTCTACATGTACTCCTATGTGCACTACCACCTACCGAGTGCTGACAACCTATCTATGCTCTTTAGAAAGTCAACATTCTCTATAAAGTTGTGCATATATTTAACTAAACTAACCTGTACCTTGTAAACTTTTTGAAGTCAAAAGAAAATGTGCGACAAGATAATTCTTATGTTGCATTCTTGTTTTATTCTTCATATCTCATTTGTTGAGAAAAGAGTTTTTAAAATCAAAGATGGATGCTTAAGAATTTATCACCTTTTCTTCTTAAGACAATATAAATGCTCCTGCTTGAAGTATCGCGCATACAGGGGAAGTAAAGGCAATGACATTGTGTTGTGTTTTTCCATAAATCAGACTTGCATATTCCAAGCACAATCTCTACCGAAGAACAAGAGGCTTTCAAAACTTTCTGCATTAGGAAAATTATGAGTTGTCAACGAAAGCATTGTGCCTAAGTACAAGGCGTAAACTCTCGCACAAGACGACCTTGTCACATTCTCTACTTCTATTCAAGTGACTGAATAACCTCTCACTGAATTTTGTCTTCTTAAAGTTTTCTCCAAGTTACAACGGATTCAGTTCCACTTCTTATAAAGTTCACCGTCAACCTTTCATCAATTACCGAAAGCCAAGCCCCCAAGAGCACAGTACAGCGTCAGCCCATAAAATGTTACTGTCTGGGTAAATTATTTATATACATAAAGCACAGTCAACGGCAGCACCAAGTCCCAGGCTGAAGGCATATTGATCAAAAGTTCCCTGTTTTCCTCTTGTTTTGACACATCATTCACGTTCGTCTATTTTTGGACATGTCGGCGGCTCATTAATTATTATGATATGTTTACAAGGCTGTTTTGCGTGACGGCAAGAAAGAGAAAAATGAATTATGGCAAACTATTCATTATTTTCTACTTGTCTAAAAGTATAATGTATAACAAGTGCTTTATTTTTTTGTGTTTTTTTATGTTAAAACTGGGTAAACAACTTCTACTTACTGTTTGTTTCCGCAGACAGTCTTGATTATTCAGAGAAGGTCCTTGGGCCATGAATGAGTGAATGGTGACTAATAAAGGCCCAAGGACCTCTATAAAATGAAGAACAATCATTTCCCCATTTTATAGAGAGGGTTGTGCAGTTTCACATACTTTACAGGAGTTTTTTTGGAATGGCATATCCTTAGGATAGTATTCAATATAATAAGGGTGGGGGGGTCAACTCTTGGTGCCCTAGTTGATCAGCTGTTTGAAGGGGTCATGCATGCTCAGGCATTTGAAACAGCTTTTTGCATGTACAGTTTGCATGAGTACAGGCCCATGAAAATAATAAAGAGGCTTTTTTGCTTACCTAAACATGTGTTGCCCCTTCAAACAGCTGATCCATGAGTGTGCCGAGTTGACCCCCTCACACACACCACCACTCGTGATATTGAACACATGAGAATCCTGAGGATTTTAGAATACTCCGTAAAAGAGGTACTCCGCTGAAAACATCTTATCCCCTATCCAAAGGATAGGGGATAAGATGTCTCATCACAGGGGTGCCATCGCTGGGGACTCCCACGATCTCCGCTGCGGCACCCCGGTCATTCGGTGCATGAAGCGAACTACGTGCCTGAAGACTGGCGAACACACCCACCACGCCCCCTCCATTCATGTTTATGGAAGGAGGCAGGACAGCTACGTACTAGGTGGCACACCCATACCCATAGACATAAATTGAGGAGGCATGGCGTAGCGTGATGCAACAAACACAGAAGCTCAAAGCTTCCACGTTCTGTATGCCACCAATGAACCCCCGTGATTAGACACCTCATCCCCTATCCTTTTGATAGGGATAAGATGTTTTCAACAGAGTACCCCTTTAAATAAATAGGCCCTATTTTTGCACAATAGTGATATGACCGCTAGGCAGGTCCCATCCCAATGAACCCCTTATGTGGCTACCACTCTAACATTCCCACACCAACTTTCTGAAGCAAAATTTTGCTATCCTTCCATTGGATATGCAGGATTGTGACACTGCGCTACAGGTTGTGCTCACTGTTAAATACAGACAGTTCATCCAAGAATTCTGTCAGAAATGAGAAAAAACATGGCACTCACCACTTCTGTAATGCTGCAGTGTGAAGTTTATTGCAGTTATCCTCTTCAGTTGAAGCACAAATGGCACTGTTGCCCAGCGAGAAACCCCTGCACAAACGTCCATTTGCACGATGTAAAGAGGATACTGCAATAAACTGTACACTGAAGCATTACAGAAGTGGTGAGTGCCCTCTTTTTTCAAATTTTTGGAAGAATAAACAAATTTTTCATAGTTTCCATTGTGTGGAAGATTTGGTTCATCTTTATTATTTTTTACATCACTTCTAGGTTCTTACTTTAGAATAGAATTTAGCACTATAAATGGTGCACACTATTAATAAAACTGATGCATTTCAGAACTCTTCTATTGCTGAAATCTTTTCAAAACAGTGTAAAAAGTCACAAAAATGCTTAAATAGGCATTTTAATTTAAACAAACTTTGTATAGGATATAAGAAACATTGTAATGTATGTATGGACGTATGTCTTTTTTCAACCGTACTAACTATGTAACTATGTTATTAAACAAAAAAGCTTAATTTTTCCCTCTTCCCATCCTGCTGCTCCAATCCTCTATGAAAATCAGTTCAGCTTTGTCCTGTGTCTGGAAGACAAGCCAATACAAGTCTATGGAGGGGGAGGAGGGAGCTCCGCCCACCAGCTCTGGGAGAACTGCAAATTAGACATGAAGCCTGCACAGCAGAAATCTGCTGAAAAATGCCATATATTCAGAGTATATAATGGCCTGAAATAGTGCTGCTCCTTATGTACACAAACAGGGCAGCTTATACTGAAAGGTCACCTGGAATGACAGATATACATTAATAAATGGCATGGTATGGCATGTATGTCAGTTTTTGGCACAATCTGACTTAGAATTTGGTACATTTTGCTAAGTAAATCCGATCCACTGCTTCTGTCATTTATTTATACATTTAATGCTTTTGATGGGCTCACACATAGTGAATGTCACAGGAACCACAACAATCAAAAAGAACTGGGTCTGAGATCTGGCAGGACTTTAGATGGGGGGGGGGAGGGTGGAGCAGGGAGGTTAGTATAGCTTGTATATTGTTTTAACAACACCCCAGCCATTACATGTCTTCCCTAGACAAATCTAATAGCATATTTTCAGTTGTGACATAAAAAATATATGTAAATCAGGACCTATATTTGATTCACATTCACTATTATCCTTGGCCATTAACCATTGGCGGCTTTTTAGTTTATCCCCAAAGGACAGAGCTATGATCTGTGAATATAGCTACAGTGTCTACAGGGAGTCTGAGTTGGTCTGAGACACACCCTCTCTTTTATCATTGGTTTATGTGCTGCTCTCTCCTGCCCCCTGCAGATCTTCCTCTTCTGATTGGCTGCTAGAGTAAACACAAGTGTATCACAGGCTCACCAGGAAGTCCATACATGGAGAGCAGATTTCCAGTACAGCGGTAAGAAAAAAGTCACTATAAAGTACAGATTGCTAAGCGAGAACAAGAATATAACTATACATATACTTAAAAAAAAGAATCCTCAGTAAAGGTAAGCCTGGAGGGGGACTTTAATGCAATGTGTCTCTATATGTGGTCTATTTTTTTCACTCATCATCCTCAGAGAAATGTATTATAATTCTTGAAAATAAAACCTTTCCCAATCCCTTGAGAACAATTCCTATTCAGGTTCTAGGGCATACTTCAGATCAGTTTAGACCCCCCTTCCTCTTCATTTAAAGCTGTGATGGGGGGGGGGGGTCTAAAACTTTGAAGCATTGCTCAGAAAGATATTTTCGGTAAATCTCAAATTCTAAATTATCCTTACTAAATCAATAAAAAAAAAAATATATATATATATATATATATATATATATATATATATATATATATAGTCCGGCGGAGCCCTTTACACCTCACAAATTCCCAATGTTGTTTAGAGACCTTGAAGAGAATCACCTTGGATGACTATCGCCATCTCTGCATAAATTACGTGTGCTGACCTTTGTTATCTGTGGATCAGATTTACAATGCTTCTTACCCACTGGCAATGTAACCAATTTTTTTTCCCGAGTTTTTCATGTCCAAAGAAAATGTCAGAACGGTAATACAAGTAAACTGTATGGCGGTATATCTGGAGGATTGTATTAAAGCCGGGTTACAAATCAACAGTACAGCCAGAGAAGAGTGAAAAGAATATATAGTATTTCACACTCTCCAACAAGAAATAAATATGCAGATATAAAATTCAACTTCTGGGCTGGGTCCAAACATAGGATGGACATGCAAAGGGGTTCAGTAAAAAAAAATGACACATAGCAAGAGCTAGATCGTGTGATGCTTGCTGTGCTTTAAAAAAGTTTTTATAATAAATAAAACATTTTATCAAATTTTTTTTGCATGGTTGCAAAATATCAGACTTAGAACCTAGAGCAGCGTTGCCCAATAGACATGGGATTATATGATATGTGATCTGAGTCCGTGGGGTAAATGGTAGCATACTATATATCCTGTGACATAATAAACCTTGTAAAATGGCGCCTTATCCTACAGCAAATATCCAATAGTGCTGGGATATGTTATAAGAAAGAAGGGATGGACTTTACCAGTGCCCTCATATAAGTTGTACCTGCATTTTATTAAAAAAGTATGATGTGCATCAAATTTATTATGTTCTATATAATAATAATAATAATAATAATAATAAACTAGTTTGGGGGGAGGGGGTGCTGGATGTTTTTCTGGAAAACCATAATATTACAGGTTATGGATACCAGATTTATAGGGATAGAACGTTGATCCAGGGATTTATTCTGAGTCAGGAAGGAATTTTTCCTCTCATGGGGCAATTGGCATTAGGCTTATGGGGGTTTTCGCCTTCCTCTGGATCAACACAGTAGGGCTTTAGGTTTACTCAATGGACTCTGTCTTTTTCAACCTTACAAACCAAGTTACTATGTAATAATATATTAAAATAAAATAATAACAACAACAATAAATATAGTAATAATTATAAATTATGTGTAGCCCAAAATGGCAGCAAAGAAAAATACAACTCCTTCCACAAAAAACAAACTTATATGCTTATCTCAATAGAAAAACGTTTGTACAATTGTGCAAAAAAAAAAACCCTATAGATATGTTATCGCTATATTCATATCAACCATTTGAACAAAATTGTGTTGTTATTTTTACTGCTCAGTAACCAAAGGAAAAATAGAAGGAAAAAAGCAGGATAAAATCTATAAAACCAAAAACTGAGGCTTAAAAATATCTAGAACTAATAACTGATGCCTTATATTTATGATTTTATGACTTTTTTTTAAATAGGAGAGCATAGGGTGTCAGTACTTTTTTGGTTGTATTTAGAAGGTGTGGGGTAATTTCTCTAATCCAGTGTTTCCAACCAGTGTTCACCTGGGTGTTGCAAAACTACAAGTTGTAGTTTTGCAACAGCTGGAGGCACACATGCTGTGAAACACTTCTCTAATATTATAGTGTGGTATATCAGTAAGTGTAGTCTTTGGGTAAAAATGTTCCAATGAGTTCAAATTGGTATCTGACCACCTAATGAGCTTTGCAGAACATTATAGAACCATGAAATTCTGCATGCAGTAATTTTTCCGCCACAATTTTTCTGCCACGGGTGCAAACGGCACATAAACGTAGAACATTAGAGGGGGATCTACGCGGTGCCCCTAGTGTCGGTTGTTCCATCCAGCATAAATAATATGAAAAATAGGACTGCCAGTGTCCAGGATGTGCTCTATAAAACTTAACTTTTAATGTCAAATTAAAGATAATAACAAGTGTCTAGTGTTATGACAAAAGTATGAATAACTCGGTCTAATTAAAGACACTAACAAGGTGTGTTCGGGACTCTGCAGGGCCCAGCCAGTCCCAAATCACCTTTCACTAGAGGGTGCAGTTTAGTTGCACACCTATAGTGAATAATAATAAAAAAAAACAACGCGTTTCTGCTCGCTTGTATATAGCGGGCGTCCTCAGGGGGTATAAACAAAAGAATAAATCAATGACCGAGAGGATATGAAATGTATATTCAGTCATCCATATCCATCAACTGTTAAGAGAAAGGTACATCTCTATATATGCAAAATAAAGGAGTCAATTAAGTATACAATGACATCCATAGCATAATATATAAATAAATACAGTGACCCAGGAGCCTGAAAAGAAATTTCTATCCCTAATAAAACCTGCAAGATATAATGTATGCAAGGTATTTATTCCTGTGGGGAAGACGAAAGCTGTCCCTAGGGTCACTTATGCACACAGAGATATGATGCAGTCGGCATAAACCAGGTCCACCTATAAAAGAAAAGAAGACCATTTTGAGGGAACGGACCTGAAAAGAAAGCCCCACACTATACGCTGATAGTGTATAATTACTCACGGTTAGCCGAACTGTAAACTGTATGCAGGCGCAGTCCCTCTATCAGCGGGAGCCGGAGTTGTCCGGCCGCTCTCCCCTCGTGTGGGGAGCGAAGGCGTCTGACTTCACATCCGTCGACTATTCTGCTTATATGCAGCGCGGCGCGCACCGCCCCTATGACGCCAAAAGGGGCGTGCGATCGCATGAAAACAAAGACACGCCGCGCTGTCATTGTCAAGTAGCAGATGCCGAGGTCTGTAGGCGTATTAGTTAAATAATAGAAGAAAAGGTAAGGAATGGAGGAATTCAATTATTCTGGATACAAACTATGGATGGCGAGAAACCGAGGCATAGCTGACTGCCGCTCATGTGTAACTGTCATTGTCGCAATTGACAGAGGGGGTCAGTATGCAGATGAACCTGGTGTAGGGACAATTCTATCAAAAATGCATTGTTCCAATCCAAGATTGGTGTATCTATGGACATCCCACAATCGGGGTATTAGGATCATATGTAATTGTAAAGAGATATCAAAACCCCTTACTGGGGCTATGATTATTAAATATACAGAAGATGAGATGGAGTGCAAACGGGCAGTTACAAAACCCCATAGGCTGCAATGCAATTTAGTCACGGCCGACAGGGGTTTTGTAACGGCCGGGTTTTGCAGCTGTAGTGACGGAACATGTGACAGAACTTTGTAAACAGAGAAATTCATAGTGTGAAAGGAGCCTAAGCCTTATTTTCTAGTCTCCACATTGAAGGGGTACTCCAGTAATTAAAAACTTACCCCCAATCCCACCATCTTGCCACACTCTCTGAATGCAGAGCTCCTGTACCTGCTCCCCCCCCCCCATCTCCTCTCCTCTCCTGTCTGCTCAGGACAAGACAGTGATGTGAAGAAGGGGAGCTTATATTACTACTTATTAGATTTTAAGACAGCAGGAAGCCTTTCTCAGATAAGTGCAGAGCACTGTACTTGGGTATCTCCATTAGGCAATGCATGGAGCATGTGTGGCCCATTCTGGAGATCATGCCCCTTTATGTATTTTTTACTGGTATTCTAATGTTATGAGATTCCAGATTATCAAGTGATTTTGGGGTTGAAGCAAGGGGAGGACTATCTGATTTCAAATAAATAAATCAATAAAAAAATTATATAAATGTATTTTTGATGTCCTAGTACAGGTACACGGTCCTGTACTACCTGTTGGCCCTGACAGGTTGAGTCCCTCAGTGACCTGGGGGCTCCCCTGCAGGGTCTCCCCCGTTGTCTCCCTATTGGTTTTATATGGTGTGTATATCACTTTAATGCATAGACAGGATCCCTATGTAAAGATAGTATAACGGACCTATGGGAGGTCTCAAGGACCTGTGCAAGTCTGTCACATGTTATGTTATGCTGTCACTTGATTTGTTGTCACAGGTTCTCCCAGAGAGCACCAGCTTAACCTATGACCTGCAGCTTGACCAATGGGCTTTAGTCCAGCACCCCATTGTATAAAGGGGCAGCCATTACTATTCTGTCTCTTAGCACTTACCACCGGCTACCTTTCTGAGCTCAGCATCTGGAAGGCCGCAAAGCTACCATCTCTCCAGTAAGTCTCAAGTCTATGTCTGCTGTCACTGAAACTAGTCAAGTCCTGCACATAGTCAAGTCAAGTCTAATTTCAAGTCAAGTTAACTACAAGCTGCGAGGTCCTCTGGGTCCTTGCCACCTCTCTGGAAATCTGGCCTTAGCTGTGAAGATAATTACATCTGTCTTCTACTCAATAAAGCCTTGATTCAACCATAACTGGTTGTGGACTCTAATTTCACTGCTAGCAATTGGGAAAGCGAATAATCCGTGCGTGTGCAGTTCCGGAACCAGAAAAGCACACTGGCGTCACGAACACTAGGGGTCAATACCATCTGATCCCACCAACCTACACTGCCGCACTAGTGGTCCCGCCATTCACCAGGTGCTCCGCCACATATTAAATACATTTTTGTTAGGAAACCTTTATTACAATACCCATCCATGAATCGAAGAAGAAGAATATAAGACAATATTTTTGACTCATATCTATAAAATCTTTTTCTGTGTCATCCATGATCTTCGTTCTTTGTTTCATTTTAAGAAAAAGACAAGCTGTTTTTTTTCCTCTTTGATACACAATTATTATTTTTTGGTGAAGTCAGAAAATAGCCACAGGCTTATGGGCTTAAGGTAGATTTATCCATGGTCCCAAAGGAATTGTGTATTTTACTGTTGCCCTACAACATCTCAATTCCATTTTAGAGAAGGGATCGCGGTCTATAATAAGAAATGATAGTGCGGGTGTTTTTATCAGTTCACAACATTTTCTCCCCATACAATGCACTTGTTTATTCATTCCTTGTCCCCACATTTATAGGGGATAGAACAATATGTTTCATCCCCGTATCCACGTTGGGTTAAATTATATCTGTAAAACTAATATTCATTAAACTCTCCTTTGTTATGTATGGAGTAAAGTTTGTCTCAATTTTTTTTTTTCTACTGTCAAATATTTCTGCCCCGAGCTACTAATTATTACTTGACCTACTAAACTAATAGAGTACATAACCTTGTGTTTTTTAGCCCGGGGCCGGTTTGCATTGATCCATTACATAAACAACTCTGAAAATATAACTTGTCCAGACAGTCTTTAGCTGATACGGATTCAATAGAGTCCTCACTCTGCGTACACGAACCTAAACATACAACAGAGGTCATAAAATATTCAATTGGAAGTGTTGGCATTCAGGTGAATTTTTTATTATAAAACACTATTTTTTTCAAAAACTAATACTTTAGACTTACAGTAATGTATTACATAGAAGCAGGAAGGGCCCATTTATTTTTCTTGGGTTCAAGAGACATTTAAAAATGTATATGTACTCTCTATATATAGGATCTCATGCATATGGTAGAACCCTGGTGCACAGAACCTGTGTGGTGGTGTGCAGAGGCCACACAGATCCATGGTGCAGAGCAGTACAGCCTCCGTTTGCTGCCATACAGTTTTCTTTTGGGTGCTGCATGTATTGGGATACTTCTCCCTTAGTAGCAGTACTTTTCTGGAGACATCTGACTCCACAACTACGGAATGAGATGCCATAATTGTTTTCCATTGAATTTGCACATAATCTGACAGACAAAATCTCCTGTGGCCCCTTCACTGGCATACATAGAAAAGCCAACACATTCCCGTAGGGGGCGCAGACTGGCTAACAGATCTGACCGCAACACAAGATCCATTCAGCTGGCACACAAACTGAGGCTGTGCGCAGGCAGGCAACCATTAGGCACTGGCCAGTGTCAACGCTTTTTGGAGCCAGAGGAGGTCTGGTATTTGATTTTCCAGGCTACTATTATTTGCACTGCAGCTGCACCCTTTGACCATAAGGCACATGCCGGGCACATACAGAAGCTTTGTAAATACAATAACAGACTTTCCTAGTGTAGGTAGCAACACATGCTTGCTCCAAGGTACATAGTCATGCACTATACTTGCATCTAAACTAGGGAAGGCTGCCATTTAATTTTCCAGCAGACTTTAGTCTACGCCGTTGTGTGCCCTGAGGTGAAAAGGTGAGCCACAGTGCAAATTATGGTAACCTGCATCATGGCCATGGGGTGAAATGAAATGGACCCAAGCATAGGCAGCACATGTGCCTGCGTGGCTCGAGACACCCAAGCGTACCCTAGATGTATGTTACTGTGATGTCACATGACCTCTCATTAAATTTAATTAAACACAGGACAGAAGAGAGGTGACCAGTAACCACTGCCCAACTCCAATCCCAGCGACCTAAGGGCGGGTAAAGCTGACCTGGCATACCTGCCTTTATTGACTGATGTTGATTTATTATTTTTTTTTACAAGGGTGCCCAGATTCGGCACCTCGCCAGGGTCAAAAGGAGCACTAGGTACCTCTCTCCTTATATAGGGGCTGTCTTACAGGTTCAGAAGTTGTATGGTGCCATAATACAGAGATGTGCACAAACATCAACAAGTTTTTGAATAGTTTAAAGGGGTTATCCAGGAATAGAAAACAGAGCTACTTTCTATCAAAAACAGCTCCCTGTCTGTCTCCAGGTTGGGTTTGGTTCTCCAGCTCAGTTCCATTGAAGTGAATGGAGCCAAATTGTTATACCACAACCAACCTGGAGACAGACGTGCAGCTTTTGATAACCCCATCAAAAGTTAGTTCTGTGGAGCACATCTATTAACCCGATAACGACCACGGACGAGTATAGACATCCAGGATGGCGGCCGTTCCGGCACCTGGACGTCTATACTCGTCCATGCTTCTCGTGGGTGCTGCCCAGTGCACTCACGAGATCGCGGCAGGGACTCGGCTGTAACACACAGCCGGGACAATGCCGCACTGCCGGGACCGAAGTAAACTTCTGTCCCGATAGTTTAACCCTTACAGCCGCGGACGGAAGTGACCACGGGCTGTAAGTGTTATGACAGAGGGAGCTACCTCTGTCACCCTTGCAACACCCCGCAGCACGATCGCGGGGTGCTGTGTGTAATCCCCGGCGGAATTGAAAAGTGAAAAAAATATATTTTTTAAAAAGTGTAAAAACAATAAGTATAAAAAACGTGTAAAAAAAAGTGTAAAAAGTGTATTAAAAAAGTGTATTAAAAAATAATTAAAAAAAATTAAATAAAAATACGTTTATTAAATAAATATGAAAAATAAAAATGTATAATGTGTAGGATCACACGGCGCACATCCACAGCATATTATATGCTGCGGATGCCCTCCAACAGTCACAATAATGAGCTCCCTGCTGCGGCTGGGTAGCTTTGTGTGTCCACTCATAGCGGCGAATTTCCCGCTGGCAGTTATGAGCAGACACACTGAGCTACCCAGCTACAGCAGTGATCTCGCCCTTGTGACTGCTGGGGGGCATCAGCGGTGTAAAATATGCTGCGGATGCGCTCTATGTGACCCTACACTGCGTCCCGTTCATACTGCGGTTCCGCAGTGTTGGAGGTATCCGTCAGCATCAGGTCAAAAAGAGTGATGCTGGCGTATACTGTAGCAGCTCCATCCATTTCTGAATGAGACTACTACAGTATACATTGGCATCCCTTTTTTGACATGACAACGGACACCTATACTACAGAAATACAGTATGAATGGGGACTATTCATATAATGATGCCCTGAAAGCCAAAGGGGGCTCCTCTCCTTCTTGGTCCTACCAGGCGGTCAGGCAACCAGATATGGTATAAGTAGGGGTACTGCCCAGCCCGGAACGTATGCGGTGATAAAATATGAGGCGCATTTCCTCCATTTCAAAAGCAACTTACCAAAATGATGTCCCACAAATTTGTGGAAAAAAAAGCTAAGTGCTATTTTTTCCACTGACTTTGAAATAATTCTAGCCACACAATAAGGGCTCACTGTACTCACTTTTGCCCTAGGCGAATACTTTAGGGGGTGTAGTTTCGAAAATGGGGTCACTTCTGGGGGTGCAGTATTGTTCTGACAGCTAGAATGCTTTGCAAGATGAAGGGCGGCCTATAATTTGTATAATGATATCCTGAAAGCCAAATGGTGCTCCTCTCCTTTTGGGTCCCACCATGTGGCCATGCAACCAAATATGGCCTAAGCGGGGGTATTACCGACCACGGGACGAACAGTGTAATAAAATATGTGGCGCATTTTCTACATTTCAGATGCAATGTACAAAAAATATGTCCCACAAATGATGTATTTGTGAAAAAAAAAGAAAATTGAAATTTTTCCACTGACTTTGTATCCATTCCAGCCACACAAAAAGGGCTCAAAGCACTCACTTTTGATCTAGATGAATACTTTAGGGGGTGTAGTTTCCAAAATGGGGTCACTTGTGGGGGTTCTCTATGGTTCTCACAGCTAAAACCCTTTGCAGGCAAGTGCGGCCTATAATCCATTCGGCCTAAAATGATGCCCTGAAAGACAAATGGCACGCGACCATGGAACCAAATATGGCCTAAGCGGGGGTATTTCCAAACACAGGCTGAGCAGTTTAATAAAATATAGGGTGCATTTTTTGCAATATCCGAAGCGATGTACAAAACATATGCCCAGCAAATAATGCATTTGTGAAAAAAAGCAAATTTGGAATTTTTTGCACTGACTTTTCTTATTCCTGCCAAAAAACTATGTACCCCCTAGCGAATACCTTGAGGGGTCTAGTTTTTAAAATGGGGTCATTTGGGAGGGGGGGGGTGTTCCTATGATCTACCACCTTCAAATTTCTGCAAACCTTGCATAGCACATAAAAAAAAGATATACTTTTAAAATTTTCAAAATTTCAAGTAAAATTGTTAGGCTTCTAACTAATTTAAAATGTTAATTAAAAACACAAAAAATGCTGTCAAAATAAAGTAGACATCTGAAAGAATAAGTTTTATAAACTATTTGGTCAGTAAGTATAAATATATACAACCTATTAGTGTTAAAATAGCAAAAAAATTTATTTTAAATGTCATGATTTTTTGCATTGTAAAAAAAAACTACAAATGATATCGGCTTACTTTTACTATGTACATGAAGGACAACTTGTCACAAAAAAACAATGTCAGAATTATCGTGATTGGCAAAACTTTACCCGAGTCATTCTCTAATAAAGACAGACATCCCCAATTTGAAAAAAACAGGCCTGGTCTTTCAGGGGTGTACAGGTTTATTTGTATTGGTCCTTAAGGGGTTAATACTGTCCTATAGTTAGACAGATGCAAGATTATGATAAACTTGACGCGACTCACTAGCTTTAGGTGACACTTTCTATGATCACCTCATGGCTAATGTCCTTTACACCAATATTTTCCATAATAAATGTCTGTAGCAAGAATTCATCTGCCTCATTCATAACTTCTAATGATAAGACCCTTATATATATATATATATATATATATATATATATATATATATATATATCTTTTTGAAGGAGGCATAAACATATTTATTATACATATTACATTTGGTAAACACCATGTATACTACTACTACAACTACTACTACTACTACTACTAATAATAATAATAATAATAGTAATAATAATAACAATATTCACAGTGTTTGTTTTTTGTAGTTTTTACACAGCTCCATTATCATTAATCACTTTTTCTTTCTTTACCATTTTTACAGTCTCGGTACCTGTGATCCCTAACATTGGCCCTAAGATGGTTAGAAAATACCTTTGGGAGCCATAATTTATTTAATTTTCATGCTACATATTTTTCCTGTAACTGGAGCTGCTTAGGGAAAATATTCCCAGAAATGTGACAAATGTGACAGCCATGGCTGTGCCGACACTAGGTAGACTATGCAGAGCTGAACTGTCAGCTGTCCTGGCAATCAAGTGATCTCCGACCTGCACCTGCATTATTCTCCAAAGAGACGCTTTTCTGCAGCGCTGCGAAATAAAGCCTCCTGGCCACAATGAAGCCACTGTACAAAATGCATTGTGCAGTCAATAAAGGGATATTTATAGGGCACTCTGGGATTAAAAATATTTAGCAAATGGGCACCCAAATGTTGGGACAGTATAGACATTGATGCAAACATTGTGCACCCTTCAGTGTTACCAGACCTGGGTCCATTGCTGCCAGAGATCACATTCACCACCGGACCTCAGACTGGAGGGAGATTTATCAAAACCTGTGTAGAGGAAAAGTGGAGTAGTTGCCCATAGCAACTAATCAGATTGCTGCACATACGCCTGCACTATATATGTGTATATATATATATATATATATATATATATATATATATATATATATATATATAAAAATTCTCCACCAGACAATAGGCCATAAGAGACAGCCCATTTTGGCCTTAAAGGGGTACTCCTCTGTTAGACATCTTATCCCCTATCCAAAGGATAGGGGATAAGATGTCTGATGGCAAGGGGGCCCACCGCTGGGAACCCCCGCGATCCCCCCTGCAGCAGCCCGATACCTCAGCAGCCTGGAGCTAGTTTTCTAAGAGGTTGATGACGGGTGGTGCAGGGACGGGGCATCGTCACGGCCCACCCCCTTGTGATGTCACATCCGCCCCCTCAATGCAAGTCTATGGAAGGGGCGTCCCCTGCACTGCCCGTCATCAGCCTCGGAGAAAACTTAACTCCGGGCTGCTGAGGTACCGGCTGCTGCAGGGGGGGTTGCGGGGGTCCCCAGCAGTGGGCCCCCCTCCCCACGATCAGACATCTTATCCCATATTCTTTGGACAACAGCAGAGTACCCCTTTAAGGAGACAGCCAATTGTTTTTTTTGCGTTTTCACTTTTTCCTCCTCGCCTTCTAAAAATCATAACTCTTTTATATTTCCATCAACAGACCCATGTGAGGGCTTGTTTTTGCGTGACCAGTTGTACTTTGTAATGACATCAGTCATTTTACCATAAAATGTAAAACAAACCCCAAAAAATATTATTTGTTTGAGAAAATTGAAAAGACAACTGAAATTTTGCACATTTTGCATTTCAATTTTGCGCTGTACACTTTACAGTAAAAATTATGTGTTCTTTATTTTGTGGGTCAATACGATTAAAATGATACCCGTGATTACATAGTTTTCTATTATTGTACTGCTTTTAAAAAAAACTCTTAACTTTTTTCACAAAACAAGTATGTTGAAAATATTTTGACTACGTACAACTTTCAAATTTTTCCTTATATGGGGCTGTATGAGGACTCATTTTTTGCGCCTTGATCTGTGACTTTTGCGCCGTTAACTTTTGTGTATATCTGAGCATTTTATATATATTTTTTTTTTTGTGTGTTGTTACCAAAGACTTTTTTGTACGTTTACATCCTTCATTGTATGGAAACACTTACATTATATTTTGATAGTTCGGACATTTACATACGCGGCAATATTTTCTAATGCTTTTTGGGGGTAAAATGGGAAAAGGGGCAATTACAAATTTTATTGGGGAGGGTTTTTTTCCACATTTTTTTTACTTTTTTTTATACACTTTTTATGTAGGACTATTTAGAGGAAAACTTATATCAATCATTTGATTGCTAATAATTTTCAGTGCTATGCATAGGCATTGCATTGATCAGTATGATCGTCAATCTTCTTCTCTGGTCTGCTCTATGTCAGACCAGAGGATAAGACACTGGGGCAAGAAGGGTGGCAGGTAAGGGAAACTCTGTCTGTCATCTTGGCTGATCTGATCCCCGCTGCCGTGCCGTGGCTGATCAGATCAGCTATTTAAAGTGCTGCATAGCCGCAGATGCCGTGATCTGTATTGATCTTGGCATCTGAGAGGTTAATGGGAGACATCAGCCCTGTCCGCTGATGTCCGCCATTACCAGCGGCTCCCTGGCTGCTGATAGTAGCCAAGACCTGCCGCGCATAATGCAAGCACTGCTCCAGTGCTTGCGTCATGTATAGGACCTAAATGTATGTCCTGGTGCGTTAAGTACCACTGCATCAGGACTTACATTTACGTCCTATGTCCTTAAGGGGTTAATCGTTTAATTCTGAGTTCCATACCTTTCTAATTTATTTTGTCAATGTAGCCATATAAGGACTTTTACTGAACAAAAGGACTTTGGATGTTTTTCTGATACAGTGTTTCCAAACCAATGTGCCTCCAAGCTGCAACAAAAATACAACTTCCATTATGCCCGGACACCTCCAGCTGTAGCAAAACTACAACTCCCAGCATGCCCAGACAGCCTTTGGATGTCCGGGCATACTGGAAGTTGTAGTTTTGCAACAGCTAGAGGCACACTAGTTGGGAAATACTGATCTAACCACTTATATGCCGCTGTCCCTGTTGACGGTGGCAACTGAGGGGTCAAACAAGTGGGATTGGAGTTATCTGGTTCTGGCTTGTGGAGTGGGGGCAGCCAAGATGCCCCTGTGGATGATCATGTGATCACAAGCGTTGTCCTCCTGTTACCACAGCACTGTAAGTGTGTGACACTAGATGTTAGTGCAAAGAGGTTAAAGTTCAAAAGCTTCACGGGCTTGTGTTTATTTTCTTACCTTATTAATGATTCCGTCTACAAAGAAATTCTTTCCTTTATAGCTTAATATATTTAGATATTTAATTTCATAACTTGAGTTTTATTCCAGCTACGGAACCACACCCGGACTTAATCCAATTGTCGAGTTTAAACTAAATAAATAAATAATGACTTTGACTAGAAATGCATCCAAATGCTAAACATATGATCACCCCTTTTAGGTCCTAGCTTGATTCCAGCTGTGTATTTCCATCTGGCTGGTACATGCAATATGCAGATGAGATCATTTGTCAAAATCAGGTATTTACAGGATAATAAATAATCTGTGCTCTCGTTTTGGCAGGAATAGTACACACCTGTTATACCCGTTTCCTCCAGACAGGTACAATCGTGTAGTATCTCATTATAAACTGTTATTCTCATTGCTATACATAGATTACTTTCATAAGAACGTTTGGCAGCCTAAATATTATCACAAATGTCATATACAAAATGTAATAATAGTCATTTAGGCTGTAGTTGTATAAACAGTGAGATATGATCTGTAATTTGATAGAAAGTACATACGGTATATAGCAGTGGTCTCCAAACTGAGGACCACCAGCTGTTGCAAAACTACAACTCCCAGCATGACTGGACAGCCAACAGACAGTGCAGTTGGAGGGAAAGATTGTTGCGGGTAGAAAGAAGAGTGAGGGGGAGAGAAGACATCAGTGCAGGGACAAGGAGAGGGTATGGCAGCACAGCTGCGGTGAGGAATGTAGTGAGGATGAGCAATCTTTCACTGCAAGGGCTTTAGGAGACTTGGAAAGCTGGGTGGCATCCCAGCTTTTTGACAAGCATTGCTTTTTCTCTCCCACAACATTTAAAGATAAACTGACAGCTACTTCACCCACACTAAGCCCAATATACTGGGTTGTAGTCAGGGGTCAAGTCCTGGGGAAAAAAGTGTGGGAACTCACCCTAGATTTCCACCAAAGGGCTGGTGCTACAGGACTCCTGCTAATGTGAAGGGTGTTCCTGCTGTGAAAAAAGTGCAGAAACTCCATTCCCATGCGTTCCTGCTGGACTTGAGCCCTGGTTGTAGTGCATGTGAATAGCTGCAAAGAGGCAATACTTACATTTTTATATAAAGTATTTCTAGAATTCTGGACAATATAAAGTGTTGGGTGAAGTCAATCTGTATTAGGTCCAAGAATTCCAGTCTGATGTAGACCCCTACTAGCTACATCAATATTTTGACATGCAAATTTATGCGGTCTACTTCTAGCAGTATATGAAGTGTTTATTCTTGCTACTTAAAGGGGTACTCTGGCGCTCAGACATCTTATCCCCTATCCAAAGGATAGGGGATAAGATGCCTGATCGCGGGGGGCCCACCGCTGGGGACCCCCGTGATCTTGCACTTCGCACCCCGTTTAAAATAAGTCCCGGAAGCGTGTTCACTCCAGGTCTGATTACTGTCGATCACGCCGCCCCCCCCCCTCAATGCAAGCCTATGGGAGGGGGCGTGACAGCTAACGACAGTAACTGAACGACAGTAATCAGACCCAGAGCGTGTTCGGGACTGATTTTAAACGGGGTGCGGCGTGCAAGATCACGGGGGTCCCCAGCGGCGGGACCCCGTGATCAGGCATCTTATCCCCTAAGATGTCTAAGCGCCAGAGTACCCCTTTAAGGGCTTTTGGCTGCTAACAGATCATTTGTTTTATAATGTTAATTACAATCATTTCAATGCATTTTAGACCAGAGTAGAGAGCCGGAATCCACCCTGGTTATTTCAATGTGTATAATGTGTTTAACCCCTGAAGGACCAGGCCATTTTACACCTTAGGACCAGAGCGTTTTTTGAACATCTGACCACTGTCACTTTAAACATTAATAACTCTGGAATGCTTTTAGTTATCATACTGATTCCGAGATTGTTTTTTCGTGACATATTCTAATTTAATATGGTGGTAAATTTTTGTGGTAACTTGCATCCTTTCTTGGTGAAAAATCCCAAAATTTCATGAAAAAATAAAAAATTTAGCAGTTTTCTAACTTTGAAGCTCTCTGCTTGTAAGGAAATAGATATTCCAAATAATTTTTTTTTATTCACATTTCCAATATGTCTACTTTATGTTTGCATCATAAAATTGAGAAGTTTTTCTTTTGGAAGACACCAGAGGGCTTCAAATTTCAGCAGCAATTTTCCAATTTTTCACAAAATTTTCAAACTCATTATTTTTCAGGGACCAGTTCAGGTTTGAGGTGGATTTGAAGGGTCTTCATATTAGAAATACCCCATAAAAGACCCCATTATAAAAACTGCGCCCCCCCAAAAGTATTCAAAATGACATTCAGTCAGCGTTTTAACCCTTTAGGTGTTTCACAGGAATAGCAGCAAAGTGAAGGAGAAAATTCACAATCTTCATTTTTTACACTTGCATGTTCTTGTAGACCCAATTTTAGAATTTTTACAAATGGTAAAAGAAGAAAATTTATACTTGTATTTGTAGCCCAATTTCTCCTCATATGTCTATGTAAATTGTTCGGCGGGCGCAGTAGAGGGCTCAGAAGCGAAGGAGCGACGAGGGGATTTTGGAGAGTACGTTTTTCTGAAATGGTTTTGGGGGGCATGTTGCATTTAGGAAGCCCCTATGGTGCCAGAACAGCAAAAAAAAAAAAAAAACACATGCCATACCATTTTGGAAACTAGACCCCTTGAGGAACATAGCAAGGAATTAAGTGAGCCTTTATACCCCACAGGTGTTTCCCGACTTTTGCATATGTAAAAATAAAAAAAAAAATGTTTCACGAAAATGTGTGTTTCCCCCCAAATTTCACATTTTTGCAAGGGTTAATAGCAGAATATAACCCCCAAAATTTGTAACCCCATCTCTTCTGAGTATGGAGGTACCCCAAAAGTTGACCTGAAGTGCACTACAATGCTCAGAAGAGAAGGAGTCATATTTGGCTTTTTGAGAGCAAATTTTGGTCGGGGGGCATGTCGCATTTAGGAAGCCCCTATGGTGCCAGAACAGCAAAAAAAAAAAAAAAAACACATGGCATACCATTTTGGAAGCTAGACCCCTTGAGGAACGTGACAAGGAATAAAGTGAGCCTTAATACCCCACAGGGGTTTCACGACTTTTGCATACGTAAAACATTTTTTTGCAAGGGTTAATAGCAGAAAATACTCGCCAAAATTTGTATCCCCATTTCTTCTGAGTATGGAAATACCCCATGTGTGAACGTCAAGTGCCCTGCGGGGAACTACAATGCTCAGAAGAGGAGGAGCGCCATTGAGCTTTTGAAGAGTGAATTTATTTGGAATGGTATTCAGGGGTCATGTGCGTTTCCAAAGCCCCCTTGTCACGCCGAGCGCTCCGGGTCCCCGCTCCTCCCCGGAGCGCTCGCTACACTCTCCCCACTGCAGCGCTCCGGTCAGATCCACTGACCCGGGGCGCTGCGATTCCGCTTCCAGCCGGGATGCGATCCGCGATGCGGGTAGCGCCCGCTCGCGATGCGCACCCCGGCTCCCGTACCTGACTCGCTCTCCCTCGGTCCTGTCCCGGCGCGCGCGGCCCCGCTCCCTAGGGCGCGCGCGCGCCGGGTCTTTGCGATTTAAAGGGCCACTGCGCCGCTGATTGGCGCAGTGATTCCAATTAGTGTGTTCACCTGTGCACTTCCCTATATCACCTCACTTCCCCTGTACTCCCTTGCCGGATCTTGTTGCCATCGTGCCAGTGAAAGCGTTTCCTTGTGTGTTCCTAGCCTGTGTTCCAGACCTCCTGCCGTTGCCCCTGACTACGATCCTTGCTGCCTGCCCCGACCTTCTGCTACGTCCGACCTTGCTTCTGTCTACTCCCTTGTACCGCGCCTATCTTCAGCAGTCAGAGAGGTTGAGCCGTTGCTAGTGGATACGACCTGGTCACTACCGCCGCAGCAAGTCCATCCCGCTTTGCGGCGGGCTCTGGTGAAAACCAGTAGTGACTTAGAACCGATCCACTAGCACGGTCCACGCCAATCCCTCTCTGGCACAGAGGATCCACTACCTGCCAGCCGGCATCGTGACAGTAGATCCGGCCATGGATCCCGCTGAAGTTCCTCTGCCAGTTGTCGCTGACCTCACCACGGTGGTCGCCCAGCAGTCACAACAGATAGCGCAACAAGGCCAACAGCTGTCTCAACTGACCGTTATGCTACAGCAGTTACTACCACAGCTTCAGCAATCATCTCCTCCGCCAGCTCCTGCACCTCCTCCGCAGCGAGTGGCCGCCTCTGGTCTACGCCTATCCTTGCCGGATAAATTTGATGGTGACTCTAAGTTTTGCCATGGCTTTCTTTCCCAATGTTCCCTGCACCTGGAGATGATGTCGGACCAGTTTCCCACTGAAAGGTCTAAGGTGGCTTTCGTAGTCAGCCTTCTGTCTGGAAAAGCTCTGTCATGGGCCACACCGCTCTGGGACCGCAATGACCCCGTCACTGCCTCTGTACACTCCTTCTTCTCGGAAATCCGAAGTGTCTTTGAGGAACCTGCCCGAGCCTCTTCTGCTGAGACTGCCCTGTTGAACCTGGTCCAGGGTAATTCTTCCGTTGGCGAGTATGCCGTACAATTCCGTACTCTTGCTTCAGAATTATCCTGGAATAATGAGGCCCTCTGCGCGACCTTTAAAAAAGGCCTATCCAGCAACATTAAAGATGTTCTGGCCGCACGAGAAATCCCTGCTAATCTACATGAACTCATTCACCTAGCCACTCGCATTGACATGCGTTTTTCCGAAAGGCGTCAGGAGCTCCGCCAAGATATGGACTCTGTTCGCACGAGGCGTTTCTTCTCCTCGGCTCCTCTCTCCTCTGGTCCCCTGCAATCCGTTCCTGTGCCTCCCGCCGTGGAGGCTATGCAGGTCGACCGGTCTCGCCTGACACCTCAAGAGAGGACACGACGCCGCATGGAGAATCTCTGCCTGTACTGTGCTAGTACCGAACACTTCCTGAGGGATTGTCCTATCCGTCCTCCCCGCCTGGAAAAACGTACGCTGACTCCGCACAAAGGTGAAACAGTCCTTGATGTCTACTCTGCTTCTCCACGTCTTACTGTGCCTGTGCGGATGTCTGCCTCTGCCTTCTCCTTCTCTACTATGGCCTTCTTGGACTCTGGATCTGCAGGAAATTTTATTTTGGCCTCTCTCGTCAACAGGTTCAACATCCCAGTGACCAGTCTCGCCAGACCCCTTTACATCAATTGTGTAAACAATGAAAGATTGGACTGTACCATACGTTTCCGCACGGAGCCCCTTCTAATGTGTATCGGATCTCATCACGAGAGGATTGAACTTTTGGTCCTCCCCAATTGCACTTCTGAAATTCTCCTTGGACTTCCCTGGCTTCAACTTCATTCCCCAATCCTGGATTGGTCCACTGGGGAGATCAAGAGTTGGGGGCCCTCTTGTTCCAAGGACTGTCTAAAACCGGTTCCCAGTAACCCTTGCCGTGACTCTGTGGTTCCTCCAGTAACCGGTCTCCCTAAAGCCTATATGGACTTTGCGGATGTTTTCTGCAAAAAACAAGCTGAGACTCTACCTCCTCACAGGCCTTATGATTGTCCTATTGACCTCCTCCCGGGCACTACTCCACCCCGGGGCAGAATTTATCCTCTGTCCGCCCCAGAGACTCTTGCCATGTCTGAATACGTCCAGGAAAATTTAAAAAAGGGCTTTATCCGTAAATCCTCCTCTCCTGCCGGAGCCGGATTTTTCTTTGTGTCCAAAAAAGATGGCTCCCTACGTCCTTGCATTGACTACCGCGGTCTTAATAAAATCACGGTTAAGAACCGCTACCCCCTACCCCTCATCTCTGAACTCTTTGATCGCCTCCAAGGTGCCCACATCTTTACTAAACTGGACTTAAGAGGTGCTTATAATCTCATCCGCATCAGAGAGGGGGATGAATGGAAAACGGCATTTAACACCAGAGATGGACACTTTGAGTATCTGGTCATGCCCTTTGGCCTGTGCAACGCCCCTGCCGTCTTCCAAGACTTTGTTAATGAAATTTTTCGTGATCTTTTATACTCCTGTGTTGTTGTATATCTGGACGATATCCTAATTTTTTCTGCCAATCTAGAAGAACACCGCCAGCATGTCCGTATGGTTCTTCAGAGACTTCGTGACAATCAACTCTATGCCAAAATTGAGAAATGTCTGTTTGAATGCCAATCTCTTCCTTTTCTAGGATACTTGGTCTCTGGCCAGGGACTACAAATGGATCCAGACAAACTCTCTGCCGTCTTAGATTGGCCACGCCCCTCCGGACTCCGTGCTATCCAACGCTTTTTGGGGTTCGCCAATTATTACAGGCAATTTATTCCACATTTTTCTACCGTTGTGGCTCCTATCGTGGCTTTAACCAAAGAAAATGCCGATCCCAAGTCTTGGCCTCCTCAAGCGGAAGACGCCTTTAAACGACTCAAGTCTGCCTTTTCTTCGGCTCCCGTGCTCTCCAGACCTGACCCTTCCAAACCCTTCCTATTGGAGGTTGATGCCTCCTCAGTGGGAGCTGGAGCTGTTCTTCTACAAAAAAATTCTTCCGGGCATGCTGTCACTTGTGGTTTTTTTTCTAGGACCTTCTCTCCGGCGGAGAGGAACTACTCCATCGGGGATCGAGAGCTTCTAGCCATCAAATTAGCACTTGAGGAATGGAGGCATCTGCTGGAGGGATCAAGATTTCCAGTTATTATTTACACCGATCACAAGAACCTCTCCTACCTCCAGTCTGCCCAACGGCTGAATCCTCGCCAGGCCCGGTGGTCTCTGTTCTTTGCCCGATTTAATTTTGAAATTCACTTTCGGACTGCCGATAAGAACATTAGGGCCGATGCTCTCTCTCGTTCCTCGGATGCCTCGGAAGTTGAACTCTCTCCGCAACACATCATTCCTCCTGACTGCCTGATTTCCACTTCTCCAGCCTCCATCAGGCAAACTCCTCCAGGAAAGACCTTTGTTTCTCCACGCCAACGCCTCGGAATCCTCAAATGGGGTCACTCCTCCCATCTCGCAGGTCATGTGGGCATCAAGAAATCTGTGCAACTCATCTCCCGCTTCTATTGGTGGCCGACTCTGGAGACGGATGTTGTGGACTTTGTACGAGCCTGCACTATCTGTGCCCGGGATAAGACTCCTCGCCAGAAGCCCGCTGGTTTTCTTCATCCCCTGCCTGTCCCCGAACAGCCTTGGTCTCTGATTGGTATGGATTTTATTACTGATTTACCCCCTTCCCGTGGCAACACTGTTATTTGGGTGGTCGTTGATCGATTCTCCAAAATGGCACATTTCATCCCTCTTCCTGGTCTTCCTTCAGCGCCTCAGTTGGCTAAACAATTTTTTGTACACATTTTTCGTCTTCACGGGTTGCCCACACAGATAGTCTCGGATAGAGGCGTCCAATTCGTGTCTAAATTCTGGAGGGCTCTCTGTAAACAACTCAAGATTAAATTAAATTTTTCTTCTGCATATCATCCCCAATCCAATGGACAAGTAGAAAGAATTAACCAGGTCTTGGGTGATTATTTACGACATTTTGTTTCCTCCCGCCAGGATGACTGGGCAGATCTCCTTCCATGGGCCGAATTCTCGTATAACTTCCGAGTCTCTGAATCTTCCTCCAAATCCCCATTTTTCGTGGTGTACGGCCGTCACCCTCTTCCCCCCCCTCCCTACCCCCTTGCCCTCTGGTCTGCCCGCTGTGGATGAAATTTCTCGTGACCTTTCCATCATATGGAGAGAGACCCAAAATTCTCTCTTACAGGCTTCATCACGCATGAAGAAGTTCGCGGATAAGAAAAGAAGAGCTCCTCCCATTTTTTCCCCTGGAGACAAGGTATGGCTCTCCGCTAAATATGTCCGCTTCCGTGTCCCTAGCTACAAGTTGGGACCACGCTATCTTGGTCCTTTCAAAATTTTGTGTCAGATTAATCCTGTCTCTTACAAACTTCTTCTTCCTCCTTCTCTTCGTATTCCTAATGCCTTTCACGTTTCTCTTCTTAAACCACTCATCATCAATCGTTTCTCTCCCAAATCTGTTCCTCCCACTCCTGTTTCCGGTTCCTCGGACATCTTCTCCGTCAAAGAGATTCTAGCATCTAAAAAGGTCAGAGGGAAAACCTTTTTTTTAGTGGATTGGGAGGGTTGTGGTCCAGAAGAGAGATCCTGGGAACCTGAGGACAACATCCTAGACAAAAGTCTGCTCCTCAGGTTCTCAGGCTCTAAGAAGAGGGGGAGACCCAAGGGGGGGGGTACTGTCACGCCGAGCGCTCCGGGTCCCCGCTCCTCCCCGGAGCGCTCGCTACACTCTCCCCACTGCAGCGCTCCGGTCAGATCCACTGACCCGGGGCGCTGCGATTCCGCTTCCAGCCGGGATGCGATCCGCGATGCGGGTAGCGCCCGCTCGCGATGCGCACCCCGGCTCCCGTACCTGACTCGCTCTCCCTCGGTCCTGTCCCGGCGCGTGCGGCCCCGCTCCCTAGGGCGCGCGCGCGCCGGGTCTTTGCGATTTAAAGGGCCACTGCGCCGCTGATTGGCGCAGTGATTCCAATTAGTGTGTTCACCTGTGCACTTCCCTATATCACCTCACTTCCCCTGCACTCCCTTGCCGGATCTTGTTGCCATCGTGCCAGTGAAAGCGTTTCCTTGTGTGTTCCTAGCCTGTGTTCCAGACCTCCTGCCGTTGCCCCTGACTACGATCCTTGCTGCCTGCCCCGACCTTCTGCTACGTCCGACCTTGCTTCTGTCTACTCCCTTGTACCGCGCCTATCTTCAGCAGTCAGAGAGGTTGAGCCGTTGCTAGTGGATACGACCTGGTCACTACCGCCGCAGCAAGTCCATCCCGCTTTGCGGCGGGCTCTGGTGAAAACCAGTAGTGACTTAGAACCGATCCACTAGCACGGTCCACGCCAATCCCTCTCTGGCACAGAGGATCCACTACCTGCCAGCCGGCATCGTGACACCCCTGTGGTGCCAGAACAGTGGACCCCCCCACACATGTGACCCCATTTTGGAAACTACACCCCTCACAGAATTTAATAAGGGGTGCAGTGAGTATTTACACCCCACTGGCATTTGACAGATCTTTGGAACAGTGGGCTGAGCAAATGAAAAATTTAATTTTTCATTTTCACGGACCACTGTTTCAAAATCTGTCAGACACCTGTGGGGTGTAAATGCTCACTGTACCCCTTATTACATTACGTGAGGGGTGTAGTTTCCAAAATGGGGTCACATGTTGGGGGGTCCATTGTTCTGGCACTATGGGGGCTTTGTAAACACACGTGGCCTTCAATTCCGGACACATTTTCTCTTCAAAATCCCAATGGCGCTCCTTCTCTTCTGAGCATTGTAGTTCGCCCGCAGAGAACTTTACATCCTGATATGGGGTATGTTCTTACTCAGAAGAAATGGGGCTACAAATTTTAGGGGGCTTTTTTCCTATTTTCCCTTGTGAAAAGGAAAAATTTAGGGTAATACCAGCATTTTAGTTAAAAAAAATATTTTTTTTCATTTTCCCATCCAACTTTAACGAAAATGTGTCAAACACCTGTGGGGTGTTAAGGCTAACTATACCCCTTGTTACATTCCATGAGGGGTGTAGTTTCAAAATGGGGTCACATGTTGGTATTTTATTTTTTTTTTGCGAATATGTCAGAACCGCTGTAAAATTAGTCACACCTGTGCAAATCACCAATTTAGGCTTCAAATGTACATAGTGCGCTCTCACTCTTGAGCCTTGTTATATGCCCGCAGATCATTTTGCGCCCACATTTGCGTTACAAATTTTGGGGATTTCTTTTTTCCTTTTACCTCTTGTGAAAATAAAAAGTCAAGGGAAACACCAGCATGTTAGTGTAAACATTTTTTTTTACACTAACAGGCTGGTGTAGACCCCAACTTTTCCTTTTCATAAGGGGTAAAAAGAGAAAAAGCCCCCCAAAATTTGTAGAGTAATTTCTCCCGAGTACGGAGATACCCCATATGTGGCCCTAAACTGTATCCTTGACATACAACAGAGCTCTGAAGTGAGAGAGCGCCATGCGCATTTGAGGACTGAATTAGGGATTGCATAGGTGTGGACATAGGGGTATTCTACGCCAGTGATTCCCAAACAGGGTGCCTCCAGCTGTTGCTAAACTCCTAGCACGCCTGGACAGTCATTGGCTGCCCAGAAATGCTGGGAGTTGTTGTTTTGCAACAGCTGGAGGATCCGTTTTGGAAACACTGCCGTACAATAGGTTTTTAATTTTTATTAGGGGGAGAACAGTGTAAGGGGGTGTATATGTAGTGTTTTACCCTTTATTATGTGTTAGTGTAGTGTAGTGTTTTTAGGGTACATTCACACTGGCGGAGGTTTACAGTGAGTTCCCTGCTAGGAGTTTGCGCTGCGGTGAAAAATTTGCTGCAGCTCATACTTGAAGCAGAAAACTTACTGTAAGTCTGCCCGTTTGAATGTACCCTGTACGTTCACATGGGGGGGCAAACCTCCAGTTGTTTCAAAACTACAACTCCCAGCATGCACTGACAGACCATGTAGGCTGGGAGTTGTACTTTTGCAACAGCTGGAGGCACACTGGTTGGGAAACCTTCAGTTAGGCTCTGTTATCTAACTCAATATTTTCCAACCAGTGTGCCTCCAACTGTTGGAGATGTAGTTGTGCAACAGCTGGAGGGATCGCAACTACAACTCCCAGCATGCTGGGATTTGCAGTTTTGCAACATCTGGAGAGCTACAGTATAGAGACCACTGCAAACTGTGGCCCTCCAGATGCTGCAAAACTACAAATCCCAGCATGCCCAGACTGCATCAGTTGTGTGGGCATGCTAGGAGTTGTAGTTTTGCAAGATCTGGAGTGCTATAGTTCAGAGACTACCATATAGTGGTCTCAAACTGTAGCCCTCCAGCTGTTGCAAAACTACAACTCCCAGCATGCCCAAATAGCGGTCTGGGCATGCTGGGAGTTGTAGTTTTGCAACATCTGGAGTGCTACAGTATAGAGACCACTATATAATGGTCTCGGACTGCAGCCCTCTAGATGTTGCTAGGCAACTTACCGGCTTCCGTCGGATCCAGGGAGCCTGCTGCATGACATCGCCGCCCGCCGATCTCCGACACCAGTCATCGCCCGCAGTCTCCGCAGATCGGTAAGTAGACTCCGGCGCCAGTCCCTGTCGTTTCCCCGTTCTGCCCCGCCTATTGTTGGTGGGCAGGGCGGGGAAAACGAAAGTTAACCCCCCCCCCCCCCCGACCCGAGCTGCTATTGGTGGTCGCGTCTAGACCACCAATAGCAGGGATAGGAGGGGTGGCACCCCTGCCACCTCACTCCTATCTCTTCAGGGGGATTGTGGGTGTCTTAGACACCCACGATCCCCCTTATATTCCGGGTCACCGAGTCACCATAGACCCGGAATGACCCGGAATTGTGGAAATCGCAAGTGTGAATTCACTTGTGATTTGCGCCGATCGTCGACATGGGGGGGTCTGATGACCCCCCTGGGCATTTGCGCGGGGTGACTGCTGATCGATATCAGCAGTCACCCCTGTCCGCTTCCCGCCTGGTGCGCGGCGGGGACCGAAATTCCCACAGACGTATGAGTACGTGCCTGGTCCTTAAGAGGTTAATAAACCAATTATCTTATACTGTAACTGTTGAAATCTGCTATTGTGCACTTTTGGGCATTTTAGGCACTATCCCCCCTACCTTTCCCTCCGCTCTCCTTCCCTTTAATTCACATTACTATATTTACATTATTTCCCATCACCGTTTACAATACCAGTAATTTACTATTTGACTTACAATACCCCCTTTAGTCCTTGAGATCCAGCACATCTTTTTCTACAATTTCTAGAATTCTGCCTGTAAACATTCTGTAGCTATTGCGCTACTGGAGGCAATGGAGGCATGGAGCCGGCTTGCTGAGCTCCCCTACCTTCTCCATTTTCACTGCCCCGGCCGGTCCTCTCATGAATATGTAAATGTATTTACTGTCCTGCAGTTTGGGGTTAGCGCTCTGCTCTCTGACCAGAGTGCAGGCACCACTGCCTTCCAAATGTAGCCAGGCAGCAGCGCCGGCGCGTGAACGAGGCTTTTTGTACAGGAGATCCTGGAAAGCCCATAACACATTACTTCTGTCCCTCAAAAAGAGAAACCCAGGAGGTCTGTGCATAAAAGCTGTAAGTAAGCATCGTCCAATGAAATTTTGCCTTCAGCAATCGGTCTTAAAACTGGGGAAAAAAACACATTGGGGTTTATTTACTAAAAGTGGAGTGTAGGTTTCTTTGTGGGTTTTGATTTCCGACTGGTATTTACTTAAGGTTTCCCTACATTTTGCACTTTTCCCTATGTTTTGCTTTTTTTACAACTGTTCTGATCTGTCAGGTTTTCCTCAGCTCAAATCCACCACATTTTTTGTGGAAACCATAGTAAATATGTTGGGATTTTTCAAAACTGTCGAGCCTGTGCCCCTTTTGTCGGGACCACGCCCCCTTTTCAGGTTTTTCTTGTAAAATGGAGGGTTTTGTTTTTTTTTGGTCGCAAATTGTGTTGCAAGGGACGTGCAGCACATTTTGGGTGCAAAACCCGACAAAAATGGATCGGGATCACGTTAGTAAATAAACCCCATTATGTATTTTAGGCTAGCCATGGAAAATGGTGCTTGCTTACTGGTTGTGTAGAAGACAAAACACGTAGGGACAACCCTTCTTGTATCAGGTTAGAAAGCTTTAGCTTGAAAACACTCATGGGGTCATAGGCTAGCTTATGTTATCTATATAATTATCCAAAAAGTAGTATGCATGTCTGTCATATAAAGCTGTATCCATGATAATAACTTTGCCCTCTCTAAAAAGTTAAAGGACCTCAGTGAAGAAAAATTCTGATTCAAATTATATAATGGAAGGGCTATGGCTACTTTCTTTTTTCCATATTAAAGTTTTTATTAAAGGTTTACCATGTTACAACAGGGTACACAATCAAAACGAAGAGAATGCATCAGGTCGCAACTTCTGAAATCAAACTCAAAGTCACTGAGAAAAACATGTCAAGTGAGGAATGCAGGTATACAACCATCTCCCACCGGCCAACTCTACATATGACCAGCGTGTATAACCAAGGCTAGTTAAGGGAGAGAAGCGTTAATGGACTATAAGCATTCCCATCTAGATGAGCTCAAGAGTGGGAAGGTGTCAAGAGGCAAAAGGAAAAGAAAAGAAGGAGACAAAGAAAGAGTGAGGGAAGAGTGCAGTAGGAGATAGACAGACAGAAGGTTTACCTTGGGTGTCCACTGGTGCAGGCAGGACGGTTAGCAGCCTGACAATACTGGACAGGCAACACGCACGAGAAACGACTACGGGGACAGTTATGAGGGCTCAAGTTCAGGGAATTATAGTCAGGGGAGGATACAAAAGAGGTCCAAGGACTCCACACCTGGTGATAGTTTGACACTTGACAAGAGGAGTCTGCCAGGAGTTCCTCCATACGATGGATGTGAGACAGCTCCTGTAAGTAGTCCGAAAAGGAAGGTGGGGAAGTGGTTTTCCATTTCCGGGGAATAACGGATTTAGCGGTCAGTGTCATGTATCTGACCAGGCAGGCACTGCATTTGGAGACCGAGGGAGGAAGAATGGACAGGAGTAAGGGAGCAGGATCTAGAGTGAGACGAACTTTGGTCAGCCGAAAGATCAGATCCACCACCTGCCTCCGGAAGGGAAGGAGTATCGGGCAATTGAGTCAGATATGGGACATGGTGCCTCCCCGTCCCCCACATCTCCAGAAAATATCCGAGACGGGGGGGGTAAAAATTGGATAGGAGGGCAGGCACCCTGTACCACCTCATCAACACCTTATAGCTAGTAATTTGAGCCCTGCTAGATATAGAGGTTTTGTGACAGGAAGATATTGCCTGAGCCCACTCCGCGTCCGAGAATCCACACTCCAGCTCCCTCTCCCAACTGCCTCGGTATGGAAGGGGTTTATCTCGGAGAGTATCAATGAGGAGGGCATATATAGTGCTGATCGGTCTAGATGTACTAGAGCTGGATGTGCAAAGCCTCTCGAACGGGGATAGGGATCTATGGAGGTTGAGACTTGTTCCGTTTGTGGCGTAAAAATGTCGCAGCTGCTCATATTGGAAACTAGCTATGGACATGGGCAGGGGGTCAGTCACCAGATCATGTAAAGGTTTCAGGCCAGTAGGGTCTAAAAAACGTTAAAAAGAAACACATTCTGTCCTGGGGCAACCCAAAAAGGTTGATGTCTGAAGGGTTGGCGGGAATAGCTGGTTGCCAAACACAGGGGAAAGTGGTCCATCAGTCTGAAACAGCAGGGAATCAGGCAAAAGCATGTGATGGGTCCTAGCTATGGAAGATGTGACCGGGGGTAGGTCGTGTAAGGAAGCATTAGATAGGTGCCGCTTGGGCAACCAAAGGAGGGTCTTCGGGTGAAGACGTGCAGTGTAGGATTCTATGGATATCCACTGTTTAGTAACAGGTACTTGACAGTAGTCAAGGACCCTAGATAGAACTGTGGCAAGGTAGTAGAATTGGCAATCCGGCAGGCCTAGCCCTCCATCTAATTTGCGTCTGGACAGAACATGTCTCGCCACTCGAGGCCGACCACTGGCTATGGCTACTTTCATTTGCGGCTTGTTGATATCTATCTTGTTGAATCACGCCCAGGACCAGAGATGATGAATATTCAAATTGAGCCGACAGGCCCAAAGCGCAATTCAGAAAAGATCTTCGGAGGCACATATCTCCAGACTGAAGGTACATATATTAGTCACTGACCCTTCATTGGTCTCCTTTTCACTCACATTATAACCTAGTCTATTAGGTTTAGTGGGGGTGAACAGAATGACCATTTTCCTTTAATAGCCATAACTAGGGATGAGCGAATCGAATAGTATGAATTTGAATTTGTTACGAATTTCAGGAAAAATTTGATACCTAAGAAATACGAATATTGCCACGGTTCAATCAAACACACGATTAAACACAAATTGCTTAATTAAACTCCATTTAGTGCGGTCCAAGCTCCAAGAACCGGGCATCTAAAATGGCAGATCCACATGTGAGGACATGGGGCAAGGAATCCTGGGAAGGCGGGAACAAGGGTCGGCGGGATAACCCTGAATCACATGCAGCATGCAACCTATCGGCAGCCAGCCACCCCTGTGATGTCACAACCTTATATAATCGGCAGCCATCTTGCAGTCAGTTACATCAGTGTTCTATTACAGAGAGAGAGGGACAGACAGCAGTGTGTGTTGCACAGAAAAGCCAGAGCTCATGGTCCCGTTACCTGCTGCTGCCGCCGGGGCTGGGATTGGCATCGTGGGACGCACCCGCATGTGAGCCCCAGTCCGTCCCTCACCTGGTGCTTCTCATGCCCCTGCCTTTCTGCTCCGGGGCGCGTGTCCCCGTCCCCTAGGGTGCACGCCGGAGCCTTAAGATTTAAAGGTCCAGTGCGCTCATTAGTCTAATTCACCTGTGGCTCATTGATATATTCCTCCACCCTACACACTTCTCTGCCACATCTTTGTTGCCTTGAGCCTGAGAGAAAGCATTCCTGTTTTTGCCTTGGCGTGTATCTGATCATTTGCTCCGTGACCTTGCTCTTTGCAGCCTGTCTACTGACCATTTGCTACTGTTACGCCGAGCGCTCCGGGTCCCTGCTCCTCCCCGGAGCGCTCGCGGCGTTCCTCTCTCTGCAGCGCCCCGGTCAGACCCGCTGACCGGGAGCGCTGCACTGACATTGCCGGCGGGGATACGATTCGCATAGCGGGATGCGACCGCTCGCGAATCGCATCCCAAGTCACTTACCTGTCCCGGCCTCCGGCTGTCATGTCCTGGCGCGCGCGGCTCCGCTCCTTAGGGCGCGCGCGCGCCAGCTCTCTAAAATTTAAAGGGCCAGTGCACCAATGATTGGTGCCTGGCCCAATTAGCCTAATTAGCTTCCACCTGCTCCCTGGCTATAATACCTCACTTCCTCTGCACTCCCTTGCCGGATCTTGTTGCCTTGTGCCAGTGAAAGCGTTTAGTGTTGTCCAAAGCCTGTGTTTCCAGATCTTCTGCTATCCACATTGACTACGAACCTTGCCACCTGCCCCGACCTTCTGCTACGTCTGACCTTGCCTCTGCCTAGTCCTTTTGTCCCATGCCTTCTCAGCAGTCAGCGAGGTTGAGCCGTTGCCGGTGGATACGACCTGGTTGCTACCGCCGCATCAAGACCATCCCGCTTTGCGGCGGGCTCTGGTGAATACCAGAAGCATCTTAGAACCAGTCCTCCGTCACGGTCCACGCCAATCCCTCGCTGACACAGAGGATCCACATCCAGCTAGCCGAATCGTGACAGCTACATTCTTGACTATGCTACTGTGCTGCCTGCCCTCACCTTCTGCTATCCTGACTATGAGCTGTCTTATCCCTCCTGGGCCTCGCATCTCCTCAGCCGCCTGTGTGGTCGAGCCATGCCAAGGGTAGCGACCAGGGTGCCGCCTGCCGCAGCAAGTCCATCCCGATTTACGGCGGGCTCTGGTGAAAACCAGCAGCACCTTAGACTCGGGTCCCTGGTACGGTCCGAGTCATCTGCCACACAGGTCCAGCGGATCCACATTCACCAGGGTTCCTGTATTCTGAAACGTGAGTGTTACAGTGAGATTGAGAGAGAAAGTGCAATTTTGGGTGTAGTACACAATGACTGTGTGCTGCAGCACTGGTGTGTACAAAAACTGAAAAACTAATAGTAGTCAGCCAGTTAGGGTGAGCAAAGCACTAAAAGTGTATTGTCCTCTATTAAAGAATAACCTGCGCATATATCTAAGTGGTGTACCATTTTGTTCATGTTAAAGTCTTAAGGGCCTAGATACTGTGAAAGGCCAGGCAAAAGTACACACCTGCTGGTGTTGTAGACAAATACTGTTTTAAGCATACTGGAGTGCATTGTACTCCCCTCATAAGTGCATACCACATAGGTACATCTAAGTGGTGTACCATTTTGTTCCTATTAAAGTCCCCTTTGTATAGGGAATACGTTTTTTAGCACAATATATCTTCTTTAATGACAAATCCCCCCCCCCCCCTCTGTTTTATGACTATAACAGAAATGCTTAAAGGAGTACTTCGGTGGACAACATTTTTTTTTTCATCAACTGGTGTCAAAAAGTTAAACGGATTTGTAAATTAATACAAAACAAGAGGGGATGTGCAGCTCACAATTAACTAGCCGAGGTAAGGAGGTTGTACACCTACACCTGGTGTTAGGGGGTATGAAGTAATATAACTAAACAGTAACCAACCCCTCAAGACTAGTACCAGTTGCCTGATACATAGATGAACAATAATTATAATGATAATGGATACCTTGATCGTGCTTCAATTATAAGATACAACTTATAAAAAGATTTCTCGCTGTAGATGGTATCAAGCGGTGGATTGCTGGAGACCTCGTGGTATCCTGATGGCGTGTGATGTCACTGGTGCTCGGCAATGCTGCCTGGAAGTTGGACTCAGATGGTGCTGATGGTATAATTTTTGAAGCTAGAGATCCCTCTTTTTTTTTTTTTTATAATCATCCAGTCATAATTAGATCTCTGTCCCTTTTAGGAATTGTCCAGAGCAGCAAATGTTTTCTATGGGGATTTTCTCCTAATCTGGAAAGTTCTTAAAATGGACAGAAATGTCAGCAGAGAGCACTGTGCTCGTGATTCAGCAGAGAGCACTGTGTTCCAAAAAGAAAAGAATTTCCTCTGTAGTATTCAGCAGCTAATAAATACTGAAAGGATTAAGATTTTTTAAAGAGAAGTAATTTACAAATCTGTTTAACTTTCTGGCACCAGTTGATTAAAAAAAAAAAAGTTTTCCACCGGAGTACCCGTTTAAGGACATTTTAAGCGCTACGCCTTTACCTCTCCTTAATACTCCACGCACAGAATGCTAAATTGTTGTTTACTAAAATGTAACCAAAATGTTGAAATTCAATTGTAAACAAGAAATGTCTGGCAAAGTACAATTATTATCATCATCACCATTAGTGGATGTAATATATTAAGATAGGATCTCTACACTACCGCATCCCAGTGTTATGATTCATCCCCCAAGCAAACAATTACTACTTTGCCTGTAATTCAATGTCTTTTTAATGTATTTTTATTTCATATTAACCATATAGAGCGATCTCTCCCCGTCTCTCTTTCTTCAGGCTGTCTGCAAAACAATCACAGAAGTGCTGATAAGTTCCAATGATTTATGGGTAGTATCCTTTACCTAAATCATATTTATTGCACACTGAGAGAGTAAATTGACTTAACTGCTGAACCTAACCAGTACAGATTTAATATTTTCCCAATTTCAATCCAAGTCGGTGAGAATGAAAAACACATTCAAGGGCATAACATTTAGAATCCGAGAAATGATGGAGCGCAGTCACAAAAAAAGGCAAGCAATTTACCTGTACAATATACAATAATATGGTAAAGAAAATGAATCTTCAGCACCAAGACTTGAGAAATTTGCTGTCATTTAACTTCCTGACCTTAGAACGCGATTCTCACTGTGCAGTTATTACAGGATTGCTTATGCATTGACCAAAGATTGGTCAAGGTGTTCGGCAGCTGTTCCTCTACTGGGAGAGATAAAGGCAATGAAATCCATTCACTATTTTAATGATTTTTCTGTCATTGTTTACGTCTGCAGTTGCTTCGCCAGTGGAGGTTTAACCGGCACTATAAAGCCAATTTGTACAGTAGATTGTCTTATGCTTGGCTGCAACTGGAATTCAGGACAATTTTTGGCAATATTTGTTTTGCATTTGATAGTATATTGAAAGATATTGCTCTGCAATGTTTTATGTTTATATGATCTTTAAGACATCTATAAAATGACTAAAGTCAAGTCAGAAGTGGCATGTAGGGCAACTACTGGTAAACATATATTTGGATTAGAGATGGAGCAAAGCCGAGCTCTGTGTTTGGAAAACATTATCTTGCTCATCTTTAAAGGGGTATTCTTGTTGTGTTTTTTTTTTTTTTTATTTTTTTTTTTTTAACTATGCTACAGGGGCTGTAAAGTTTGTATAGTTCATACAATAGTGTCTGTACCTGTGTTTGATGGCTGGTCTTGCAATTATTATGTAATCTTTGCCCCTATGTTCATTTTTAGCAGCATAAGAAATTAGTGTTGTCTTAGGCTTTTCCCAGGTTGCAGTGTGGCTGAGACATTAGATTACTAGTCAGGTGTTTAAAGGAAGCATGACAGTGCTTCTATGAGTGAAGGGTCTGCTGGATGGGAGGGGGATCATTCTTCACAGGGCTGCAGGGAATTGTAGTTCCAAGCACAGAAAACATGGAAGGAAGCCTAGCTGTGCTGCAATTGGTGGTGTGGTGGATGTGTGGGAGGGAGAAAAGTGACCTCACACTTACAAACAAGTGATCCTGGGACTTGTAGTTGGAAGGAGGGGACTTCAACAGGAAATAGCCCTTTCACAAAAAGAAAACAGCAGCACGATGGTAATCACAACCATTTAGCCCCAAGACAAGCAAAGATCCTTCCTAAGCATGGCCAATAAGTATTAAAGTAACCTTATGGTGGATAATCACTTTAAACACAGTAGGCCTACTTTCCTGTAATGTTGTATACAGCAGAACAATGGTGTGTATTCATCAATCAATTTATGACAAGTTCCCACAAATTTGGGCCAAGCACCATCTTTATTAAAGGGAATCTGTCTTCAGTATCACCCGCACTAACCTGTTGGTACGGGATTATAGTGCAAGTGACACTGATTACAAACATACTTACCGATGTTCTGTATGTGGCTCATTCTTCGATAATCCCCAGTCTTCTGAATATGGCTATTAGCCTGCTTGGGGCATGGGGGGCTTGGGAATGCATCTGGTGTTGAGCTGGCTTCTTCATTTTAATGCCTCCTCCCTCTGTGCTGATACTGCCATGCTGCAGGATGTATCTTCACTCTGCAGCACAATGGCTCTACTCCACATGCCCAATAGCAGCAGCCACAGCCATCATCCTGCAGAATAAAGCTCCATTCAGCAACATAGCAGGCTCAGCAAAGAGGAAGGAGATGTTACAATGGATATGCCGGAGGTCACCGTGCACAGGAAACTAGGAGACATCTCCCCAAGCACCAAGCAGGCTCATCCCCTAATCCAGAAGATCAAGGATTACCATAAATTGAAGCCACGGACTGAAGATTGGTAAGTAGGGTTGTCATCAATGTCAAGACCACAAGGAGAGAAGGGATCAAGCTCACAAAAATAGAAATAAAACATAGCTTTTACTAACTCATGTTAAAATGATAGGTGAACAAAAAAAGTCACCCAGGTGAGTTAAATGCAGCATGCCGACTCGTTTCGAGCTACAGGAGAGCTCTTAATCTGTTCAGGACGTAGGGCATATGCATATGCCCTGCATCCCGAGTCCTTAAGGACGTAGGGCGTATAGATACGCCCGTGGGAATTCCAGTCCCTGCCGCTAGCTGCTTAGGGTCATTCAGCAGGCATCCCGGCACATCGCCGAGGGGGGTCCTGAGACCCCCCCATGTCGGCGATTGGAGAAAATCGCATGTCAATTCAGACATGCGATTTTCTCCTATTCTGGGCTGATCGGGTCTCTGGTGACCCGATCACCCGGAAAATAGGGATGATCGGAGCTGTCAGTGACAGCCCCGATCATCCTGAGGGATAGGAGCGAGGTTGCAGCACTGCGATCTCCTCCTATCCCCTGCCATTAGTCAGAAATTACTTCTGACCAATGGCAGTGCACAACACGGGGTTGCCATGGAAACCCCTGCTCTGCCCACCCCTGGATGTCGGGCAGAACGGGGGGAGAAGATGGCGGCCGGTACCTGGAATGAAGATGCCGTGGGGACCGCCGATCATCGGTGAAGACAGCGGAGATCAGCGGCACAGGTAGGGAAGCGGCGATGGGGGGGGGTAAGGAAGGTGGCAGTAAAGTGATCTTTACTGCTGCCCTTCTAGTGGTTGCCAAACTGCAACTCCCAGCATGCCCAGACAGCCAAAGGCAATTACAGTGGTGCCCAAATGGTAGCCCTCCAGATGTTGCCAAACTACAACTCTCAGCATGCCTAGACTGCCCAGGCATGCTGGGAGTTGTAGTTCTGTAACATCTGTCCCTTCAGATTTTTGCAATTTTCATGAAAATTTTAAAAATTGCTGCTATACTTTGAAGCCCTCTAATTATTCAATTTTATGATGCCAACATAAAGTAGGCATATTGTATTTGTGAATCAATATAACATTTATTTGGAATATCAATTTTCCTTACAAGCAGAGAGCTTCAAAGTTCAAAAAATGCTAAATTTTTGAAAATTTTCATGACATTTTGGGATTTTTCACCAAGAAAGGATGCAAGTAACAACAAAAATTTACCACTAACATATCTCAGAATCAGAATAATCGGTAAAAGCATCTCAGAGTTATTAATTCATAAAGTGACAGTGGTCAGAATTGCAAAAAAAGGGCTCAGTCCTTAAGGTGAAAATGAGCTGCGTCCTTAAGGGGGTTAATCATGGTAACATAATGCTGTACAATAGTGGTTGATATATATTAGTAGATGAATGAGTAGCTTCTCACGTGTTAGTTGAGCTGCACCAAGATTGTAATGTATTTAAAGGGGGGTTTTCAATGATGAAACCTATTTTTGTTATGTTTAAAAAAAAAATAATAATAATTATTGAATTTTAACAGCAAGTAAAAACAGAGCAGTTGTGGTCCAAGAAAAGTGGAACAACAAAATGATGGACAACATATCACTGTCACAGCTAATATATTTCCAACATTTGTAGATAGTTTGCATTTTGGATTTAGTTTGCTTTTTTAAAACTGTAATAAACAAACATACAAGTGTATTGGTAAATAAAGTTGTTTTACTTCTCATGCAAACTTTCTACTCGGTTTTCTCCATTGATTCACCTCCTGTATGATGTACATCCTGTAATGAAATTTATGTTCCTGAAGCTAAATACATTTAGTAGTTAATGTGGCTGGTATTACAGTTCGGAACATCTCAGTTCCAGTCTAGTAAATGGGACTGAGCTGGAATACCAGGCATTGCCACTACTAAAAATAGTTGTGCCTCGTAAACATTGGTAGTTGGGGTGCCACTACATGTTTAATCAGCAGATTGGTGAGGGTGTCAGGGTTCAGACCCCTCCCAAACTGATATTGATGGCCTATCCTAAGGAAAAGCCATCAATTGTATACAATTGTGTAAAATTTAGTAAAAATTACAAAACTGCACCTTTGTTGGTTGATTCAGGAACACACAAGATATATTTGCATTAGAGATTGTGTGCCTAAAGCTGGTGGACCTTCTGCTCTTAGGCAGGAAACCCTATGCATCACAAGATAAAGCATAAACCAGAGATGTACAGTATAAAGGAAAACTGGCTTTTTTTTTTAGTAGTAGGACAGATTCCTTTGGTCATGTGCAGAGAACTTAACCCATCGCTGGATAACTTTTGAGTGACGGTACAGATCCCCTGGGTCTATCGCAGAGTGCCTGGCCCAGAAAATCTGCAAGTGTCCTGCCCCTCTTTCCATGACACCTTACACTATCAACATAAAGAGCCATGGAAAGTACCTAATAGAGCAGGGACACCAGTCTTTTACAGGTGCCCCTTCTTCTGGAAAATTGTGCTTGGTGCACTTTGCAACTGATGTAGTGCACCAGTTGCCACTGGCTTTATCCGTATGACACTGAGTGAGGAATTAACTATTTGTGCCTTTTCCACTCCATTTTTCTAGCTTGTAATTTTTCCCTCAAGCTAATATTGGCAAATAGGATAAATTGATTATATTGTGAAGCCATGTATGATGGATTTGGTGCATTTCCCAATCCACTGTTTTGCAAAGTGAACAAAAATGTTGCAACTTCAAAACAAGCTGTAAATAATAAATGCATCTAAATATCCACAACTTTGTCCCAAAAAATACGCTCTTTTCACAGGATGTGGTGGGAAAATTGTCAAGAACACAAAATAACAAAAACTTCTAATAGTTTTACCTACAGATTGCTTGAGTGCAATTGCTCATCTATGGACTGGGGAGGATGTGATTTCTATGCGCATTATGTTTACATGTGGGGAGCCGTACTCCTTCAAGTGTTAATGTATACACCACTTATGTTTTTCGTTGTCCAAACATATCATTGTAACTGGCAATTTTTTGTTTACCTTGAAAATGTTGAATAAAGACAATATTAAAAAAAAAAAAAAAAAAAAAAAAAACAGCTTTTGTGCCAGAATTTTACTACATCACTAAGTCTAATGCATTTCACTGATAAACGTTTTCAGTTTTCTACTCTTTGCAAAATATATTACAAGAACGAGTGGTTCAAAATTCTATTTAAAGAGTTTATCTAAATGGAGGATCACCATTTTTAGCCCTCCTTATTTAACCCAAGCACAGAGTGTCTGTGTCCATACAACACCTGGACAGACTGTTGATTTCATCGAAAACTGTGTATTGCATAATGTTGCCTGTAGAGGAGGTACAGTGGTAGAATTATTGTTCAGTGGTAGAATTATTTCCTTGTCGTGGCATCTATGCCCCTATTGATTTACCCCATGATTTTATTTGCCTTGGCAGCAGCTGCCCGACACTGGTCACTACAGCTATATTTACTTTGAACTAAGACTCCCAAGTCCTTTTCCATGTCAGTCGTCCCAAGTGTTCTCCCATTTAATACATAATCCCAGCCTGGATTTTTCTTCCCCAAGTGCATTACCTATCCAAATCAAATTGTAACAGTGCACTGTCCTCTATTGTGTTTACTGCTTTACAGAGTTTAGTATCATCTGCAAAGATTGCTACTTTACTATTCAACCCCTCTACAAGGTCAAGCCAGAAAGAGATGCTGTAGCTGAGTTTATAATAAAGTTTTGTTTACTAATATCCTATCAAATGTGAATTTTTGTCACAGAAAGTGCAGCAAGTGGGACACCCCTGTCGCCAGTGATTGACCGAGCTGGCAGGTCCTTCTCCAAGAACTTCTGTTGGAAACAGGAAGAAGAGATCAGGGGACAGAACATTGATGCATAGAGTTGTGGGGTAGAAGTGCAAGGTAAGTATTTTTTTCTATTCCCAACCCCACCTCAGCAGCATATTATTTTTTAAAAGAGGCTGGAATACCCCTTTAAAAAAAGAAAACCATAATAAAACCATCCTTGTTTTGCTGATTTTGCTGTGGATTACCGGTGGATCAGAAGGCACAATGTAACCAATTTTCCTCTCTGAAGCTCCAGGAGCAATACTTTCTTGGTCTCTGTGTACCATCCTCCGGCCATGATATGTCATGCCAACACATGAACGCTGCTGTCAATCGTAGTTTGAAGAAGTCAATACATCACCAATAAAAGCCAAAAAACAGAGACCATTGGATCAAGTTAAAGGACCCTCAGCGATATTCTGCATGGTGAACCAGCTCTCTGCATGAAAAGAGCTGTTTTGACCACAGCACCAAGCTGCTGCCGACATGCCTCCTCCATGCAGCTCTATGGAAGATCTGGAGAGAGTCGAGAGCAATGCTCCAGCTCTTCCATAGAGCTACATGGAGGAGGCATGTCTTTAAGCATCACCATGGGAGTGTCAAGGAATCAGTAAGTAGTTTTTGAGCTTGAATCTGAAGAAAAAAAATGAACCCCAAAATGTTATTTAACGATATAAATAGCAAAATGGTTAAAAATGAAAGTGTTGGTCCTTTAAAAAACAATAAAGAAGAAACTATAAAAGGGGATCAGGAAAAAGCAAATATATTAAACAAATTATTTTCCAATGTATTCATCGAGGAAAATGAAATGCCAGGTGAAATACAGCGAGATAAGGTAAACTCCCCAGTACAGGTCACCTGTCTAACCCAGGAAGAAGTACAGTGCCGCCTACAAAAAATCTAAATAGATGGCATTCACCCCCGTGTTCTAAAGGAATTAAGTAATGTAATAGACAGACCCCTATTTTTAATATTCAGGGACTCTATAGTAACAGGAACTGTTCTCCAGGACTGGTGCATGGCAAACATGGTGTCAATATTTAAAAAGGGGTCAAAAGTTGACCCTGGGAATTATAGACCTGTTAGTTTAATCTCTGTTGTATATAAATTGTTTGAGGGTTTTCTAAGGGATGCTATTTTGGAGTATCTTGATAAAAATAAATATATAACCCCATATCAGCATGGCTTTATGAAGGATCAATCCTGTCAAACTAACCTGATCAGCTTTCATGAGGAGGTGAGCTCAAGACTGGACCAGGGGGAATCACTAGATGTCATATATCTGGATTTTTCCAAAGCATTTGATATGGTGCCACATAAAAGGTTGGTGCATAAAATGAGAAGGATGTTGCTGAGGGAAAATGTGTGGGTAAGTAACTGGCACAGTGATAGGAAATAGAGGGAGGTTATTAATGGTACCTATCCTGATTGGGTGACTGTTACTAGCGGGGTACCACAGAGGTCCATCTTGGGTCCTTTTCTATTTAATATATTCATTAATGACCTTGTACAGGGGTTGAATAGTAAAGTAGCAATCTTTGCAGATGATACTAAACTCTGTAAAGCGGTAAACACAATAGAGGACAGTGCACTGTTACAAATGGATCTGGATAGGTTGGAGGTTTGGACTGAGAAGTGGCAGATTAGGTTCAACACTGATAAATGTAAAGTTATGCTCATGGGGAGGAAAAATCCAGGCTGGAATTATATATTAAATGGGAGAACACTTGGGACGACTGACGTGGAAAAGGGCTTGGGAGTCTTAGGTAACAGTAAATTTAGCTGTAGTGACCAGTGTCAGGCAGCTGTTACCAAGGCAAATAAAATTATGGAGTGCATCAATAGGGGCATAGATGCCCACGACAAGGAAATAATTCTACCGCTGTACAAATCACTAGTCATACCACACATAGAATACTGTGTACAGTACTGGGCACCAGTGTACAAGAAAAATGTAGTGGTGCTGGAGAGGGTTCAAAGACCGGCAACCAGAGTAATAGTAATGGGAGGACTACAGTACCCAGAAAGATTGTCAGAATTAGGGTTATTTAGTTTAGAAAAAAGAAGGCTTAGGGTAGACCTAATAACCATGTATAAATATATCAGGGGACAGTACAGAGATCTCTCCCTTGATCTCTTTATACCCAGGACTGTATCTATAATAAGGGGGAATCCTCTACGTCTAGAGGAAATAAGGTTTCTACACTAGCACAGATGGGGGTTCTTTACTGTAAGAGCAGTGAGACTGTGGAATTCTCTAGCTGAGGAGGTGGTCATGGTGAACTCATTAAAAGTATTTAAAAGGGGACTGGATGCATTTTTGGAGAGGAATAACATTACAGGTTATGGATTCTAGAGCTATAGGGACAGAACGTTGATCCAGGGATTTATTCTGACTGCCATATTTGGAGTCGGGAAGGAATTTTTACCTCTAGTATGAGGGTTTTTTGCCTTTCCCTGCATCAACTCAGTAGGGACTCATTAGGGTTATAGGTTGAACTTGATGGACTCTAGTCTTTTTTCAACCTTATGAACTATGTTACTATTATATGAACACATTCTTATAGTCAGCAGGAGAGGGAATCCTCTTGGTTTTTGGCAGACAATAACTTGTAGCCACCCAATTCCTCCAGAGGCGAAGAGCAGCATTATCAAAACTTGTTTCATTGAGGAGCCACAATGCACGTTGTATGGGAAATCAAAATATTTACCCTCTCTCCAATTACTTAGCATTCCATGCTTTAGAAGACACAATGGATTTGTTGTGGAAAACACAGGCAAGTTATCAGTGTTAGACTGTGAAGGAATTCTGATCGGACTGAACGTTCTTTATCTTGCCTCTATTTATCAGTCAAGCATAATGAGTTCAGTCTTTATAAACAACTCTCCATCAGAACCTTGAATATCAATGTGAATGAATCCAAAGCTAAGTTCATTAAACTGCAATTTTAATTGGAAATGTTTTGGTTGGAAACATCTTGCTGGGCATTTAACAAACCAAGTGTATAAAGAGAATTCTTCTGTATAATGCATTACCTCCAAGGAAGTTTGAATGAATGTAATAGGAAATCTGCATTATATGTCTTAGTTGGGTTTTATAGCAAACATGAAGCGCCAGATGTTTTTTGTTGTTAGCTGGGAGGTAAGATTAAATGGCCATTAGCGTAACTGTAAAGCTATTGGCAAATCTATATATATGTATATTTTTTTTGTTACATTATTTCTTTATACCGTATTTATCGGCGTATAACACGCACTTTTTAGGCTAAAATTTTTAGCCTAAAGTCTGTGTGCGTGTTATACGCCGATACACCCCCAGGAAAGGCAGGGGGAGAGAGGCTGCCCGCTGCCCGCTTCTCTCCCCCTGCCTTTCCTGGGGTCTAGAGCGCTGCTGTCGGCCCTTTTCACCCCCTGGTTATCGCGCCGCTGCCCGTTCTGTCCCCCTGACTATCGGTGCCGGCGCCGATAGCCAGGGAGAGAGAAGCGGCGCCGACAGCCAGGGGGAGAGAAGGGGCAGCGGCACCCATTGCCGGCGCCGCTGCCCCGTTGCCTCCCCCCATCCCCGGTGGCATAATTACCTGAGTCGGGTCCGCGCTGCTCCAGGCCTCCGTCGTGCGTCCCCGGCGTCATTGGTATGCGCTGAACGGCGCAGCGCATGATGTCAGAGCGCCGCGCTGTGCATAGCAACGACGCTGGGGACGCACGACGGAGGCCTGGAGCAGCGCGGACCCGACTCAGGTAATTATGCCACCGGGGATGGGGGGAGGCAACGGGGCAGCGGCGCCGGCAATGGGTGCCACTGCCCCTTCTCTCCCCCTGGCTGTCGGCGCCGCTTCTCTCTCCCTGGCTATCGGCGCCGGCACCGATAGTCAGGGGGACAGAACGGGCAGCGGCGCCAATAACCAAGGGGTGAAAAGGGCCGACAGCAGCGCTCTAGACCCCAGGAAAGGCAGGGGGAGAGAAGCGGGCAGCGACGGCCTCTCTCCCCCTGCCTTTCCTGGGGGTTTATCGGGGTATACACGCGCGCACACGCACCCTCATTTTATCATGGATATTTGGGTAAAAAACTTTTTTTACCCAAATATCCTTGGTAAAATGAGGGTGCGTGTTATAGACCGGTGCGTGGTATACCCCGATAAATACGGTAATTATTATTCATTCATTATTACTAGTGAAATACATAGTTTTCAATGAATCTGTGCTGCTAGAGAATCAGAAAGTTCTGATTTCACAAGTAAGCAAATGTACACATAAACACATAGTTAAAGAAAATCTACCATCAGGGTTGTGCATGTAAAACTGCTTGTATAGCCCAATAGTGCACATTAATGTGACCTTAATGGTATCTTTTGTTTAATCATCTGCTATGCTATTCTCTGGTAAATTTATATCTAAGCATTACACATTAAAGGGGTTGTGCGCTACCCTGCAGTTCGGAGCTCCGCTCTCAGGGTCCGGAAGTTCATTACTCCGAACGCTGTCTGCGGGCTTCCGTGTTCGCGGCCGGCGGGCGTGACATCACGCCCGGCCCCTTCGTGACGTCTCGCCCGCCCCCTCATGACGTCTCGCCCGCCCCCTCAACGAAAGTCTATGGGAAGGGGGCGCGACCGCTGTCACGCCCCCTTCCCATAGACTTTGGTAGAGCGGCGGGTGTGATGTCACGAGGGGGCGGGCGAGATGTCACGAAGGGGCCAGGCGTGACGTCACGCCCGGCGGCCGCGAACACGGAAGCCCGCACACAGCGTTCGGAGTAATGAACTCCGGACGCTGTGAGCTGCGTTCCGAACTGCAGGGCAGCACACAACCCCTTTAAAGGGGTACTTTAGACAGCTAGACATCTTATCCAATGGATAGGGGATAAGATGTCTGATGGCGGGGGTTCTGCAGCTGGAAACCCCCGCGATTTCCTGCATGCGAACGCTGGGTTCAGGGCCATGGTCGTGATGTCACACCAGGTCCCCTTGTGACATCATGCCCCACCCCCTCAATTCATGTCTATGGGAGGGGGAGGAGATTTCAGATTGAACTCTAGCTTATATTACCACTGAGGGGTGGCTACAGGAACGAGAAGTTGGGAATACGGGTGCATCAGGGGATAAAGTACTGCCCCAAGAATACAAAATGGGTAATATGCATAATTTGGAGCCTCTGTTGTAAGGTGTAACGTCATGTGGTGCTTTATTGACATAAACTCTCATCAGTAATATAAAAATGCAGACACAACTTTCCTTATATTTTTAAAATCTCAAGCTATGTGAACCACCACCAGTGGCGTTGCTAGGGTTGGTTTCACCCGGTGCGGTAGAAAATTGTGTCACCCCATACCTACCCACCCCTAAAGTAAGTATTTAGCCTGTTGTGACAGACATCACGAGTTTAGCGCATTGTGAAAAATTCCAGTATAATTAAATATACCAATTGCCACAGAATGGGAAACCGCTAAAGAATTCACCATTTAAAACTACAGCTCCCGGAATGACTCCTACTATGGACAGCTCCTAAAATGGACAGAGGTGTCAGCAGAGAGCACTGTGGTCAGACAGAAAATAAATGAAAATATAAAAGATCTTCCTGTGGAGCATACAGCAGCTGATAAGTAATGGAAGGATTAAGATTTTTAAATAGAAGTAATGAACCAATCTGTTTAACTTTCTTGCACCAGTTGATAGAAAAAATTAATACATTCCAGCGGAGTACCCCCTTTAAGCAGTGGTAAGGTTATGCTGGGAGTTGTAGTTCCACTCATAACTGTAGAACTGACAAGTGACTACAGCTCTGATAGGACATAGTGAGGAGAATACACAATAATATCAGTGACTACAGGTGACATCTTCGCTATAGTGAGGAGAATATACAATAATGTCAGTGACTACAGGAGACATCTTCTGTATAGTGAGGAGAATACACAATGATATCAGCGACTACAAGTGACATCTTCTCTATAGTGAGGAGAATACACAATGATATCAGTGACTGCAGGTGACATCTTCTCTATAGTGAGGAGAATACACAATGATATCAGTGACTACAGGTGACGTCTTCTCTATAGTGAGGAGAATACACAATTATTTCAGTGATTACAGGTGGCGTCTTCTCTATAGTGAGGAGAATAGACAATGATATCAGTGACTACAGGCGACGTCTTCTCTATAGTGAGGAGAATACACAATGATTTTAGTGATTACAGGTGGCATCTTCACTATAGTGAGGATAATGCACAATGATATCAGTGACTACAGGTGATGTCTTCTCTATAGTGAGGAGAATACACAATGATATCAGAGACTACAGGTGACTTCTCTATTGTCTTTCCTTATCTAATTCAGATGGAACATACCACCCTGACTGATTACAGGTTATGGATTCTAGATCTATATCAACTCAGTAGGGACTCATTAGGGTTATAGGTTGAACTTGATGGACTCTGGTCTTTTTTAGACCTTATGAACTATGTCACTATGACTTGTTCCAGCTAAACCTTCTCTCTACAGAATGTGATGCCCAGATGGCATTGGCTCCTCACTATGTAGGCGGATTCTGATCCTGCATATGAAAACAATTATTATTATAAACTTGCCAGACACTGTATCCTCTAAATATAATACTACCATACACTGCACTCTTTGAATATAAACCTTCCACACACTGTACCCTCTGAATATAAATCTGCCACATACTGTACCCTCTGAATATAAATCTGCCACATACTGTACCCTCTAAATATAATACAGTCACACACCGTACCCACTGAATATAATACTACCACACACTGTACCCATTGAATATAATACTACCACACACAATACATTCTGAATATAACAACACACACTGCACTCTCTGTATGTAAACCTGCCACACACCATACTCCCTCTAAATACAATACTACCATACACTGTGCTCTCTGAATATAACCTTGCCATACAGTGCACCCTCTGAATAGAATACCACAACAGCAGTAGCACCCCGCAACATCCATTAGCTGGTGCTATTACCACAGGAGGGGGATTGGTGGTGTTCCTGGTGTTGCTGGTGGATGATGGGGTGCTACTGCTGGGGGGGTGTTGCTGGTGGATGATGAGGTTGCTACTGCCCCCCCCCCTCCCCTGGCAGTAGCACTCCCATCATCCATTGGCAGGATCATCCTCCCTGTTGCTGGTGGATGATGAGGGTGCAACTGCTGAGGGGGGCATTATGTAGGCAGCAGTTCCCCCACATTAGGTAGCAGGTTCCCCCACATTAGGTAGCAGGTTCCTCACATTAGGTAGCAGGTTCCCCAAATTAAGTTGTAGCAGGTTCCCCACATTAGGTAGTAGCAGGTCCCCCACATTAGGTAGTGGCAGGTCCCCTACATTAGGTAGCAGCAGGTCCCCCACATTAGGTAGTAGCAGGTCCCCCACATTAGGAAGTAGCAGTTTCCCCACATTAGTTAGTAGCAGTTTCTTCACATTAGGTAGTAGCAGTTTCCCCACATTAGGTAGAAGCAGGTTCCCCACATTAGGTAGTAGCAGGTTCCCCACATTAGGTAGAAGCAGGTTCCCCACATTAGGTAGAAGCAGGTTCCCCACATTAGGTAGTAGCAGGTTCCCCACATTAGGTAGTAGCAGTTTCCCACAGACACACACAGACACACACAGACACACACACAGACACACTCACCTAGTCTGTACAGTGCTTCTTCTCTCTGGCAGCGGCTTGACGAGTGATGTCACTGACATCCTCCTGCGCAGGTCTGTAGAGGGCCCCGGGCTGGTTGGCGGCGGTAATGGGGTTTGCCATCAGACTGGAGCAGGCATAGCTGAAGACAGAGGAGGGTTTGAGGGGGTTGTAGCACAGACTCAGCCGGGCAGAGCTGAAGACCGGGGGGGGGGGGGGGGGTTTGGGTACTGAGCGGCATGGTGTCACCCCATCAGTTTGGTGTCACCCTGGGTGGCCCGCACCTCGGTCGCTATGCCACTGACCACCACACTTTTTTTTTTTTGTTGTTGCATGTATTTAGTAAGAAGCATGGAACAATGTACTATGGTATGGGGTGTGAGATGCAAGGCAGATGGAATTACCATAGGGGCAGATGGCATTAGCCCCTTTTATTCATGATGCCAGGGCGTGGTTTATCCTCAATACCACCCGAAGGTATACAGCTGGATCCTGGGATAGGCACGGGGGCAATAATGACTCCAACGCCAAGTTAAGGACAACGGTAGCTTTACTGAGTGACAGATGGTACAGTCTATACAGTGTAGCCAGGCCCACGGAGGTAACCAGTGACTTCATAGACCTTAAGGGCTTGCTGGGACTTGCAGTGTCTTTGGACAATTTAGTGCAGTACTTGACAATAGATGACAGTGACTGACTTGACTGGAGACAGACTAAGCTGTGACTTTAACTTACTTGTAGACTTTTAGCTTGTGGCTGCAGACTTGACTTGAGGCCTCCTATGACTCCAGACAAACTCTTAGGCTCGACTGCACCTCAGCAAAGACTCAGGAACTAAGAGAGAGAAGAGACTCCTCCCAAGGCTTTTATGGGGGAGGCTCTGGTGGGGTCCCATTGGTCCGCCCTAAATCACCTGGTCACTGATACCTCCTGGGTCACAATCACATGACAACTCACATGACCACTGGTGATCACATGTTAATCTTTCTTAAAGATACAACATTCTTATATACATAATAGTGGGGATAATATACAATTACAGTAGAACAGATGCAGAGGGAGCCCAGGGGACACTGCAGGGAGGCTGCCTGACCGGGCAGCAAGGGTACGAGGTAACAACTCCCGCACTGGGCCACCACAAACTCCCCCTCTTAAACACAGCCATCCTCGGTGCCCAGTCCTGGAGGGCAGATGAATGGAAGGGGCCACTGGGCCACATGTTCCTTTCAATAATGGGACATAAACATGTGGGATTCATTTCCCTTATAACTACACTTTTATCACATTTAATATACTTGAGTTGGATCAGGCTGCCTGAGGCTCTCTACCTGATGCCTTAGATACTGGGGCCCCTCGGTAACATACCAGTGTTACCTTTATATGCAGCAACTCTGTCGCTCTACGTACTTTATTTATATTTTCAGGGGAACCTTCTGGCCAGGAGAGTACCTTGTACACGTGGGTAGTGTTGTGCACGAATATTCACAATTCAAATATTTAATGCACAAATATGGCGAATATAGCAATTAGGATTAGCAATTCGCAATTACGAATATTCATAATTTTCTTCCCCACAGAAAACATCACAGTGATCTCATCCCTCCTTGTTTCCAGTGAGTGGTCTAAAGAAGGTTCCTATACTATTTACTGTATTAGACTGGAGAGCGAATTTTCGCAAATATGAGAATATGCGAATATTCGCGAATATCGTCACTAAAGAATATTAGGAGATATATGGATAGATGGATAGATAGATAATATAGATAGATAATATAGACAGATAGGTAGATAGTTATCTGCATGCGCACACACATGCAAAAATCACTCTGAATATACTGAATATGCAATTTGTGAGAATATAGGACGAATATTCGTCCATATATTTGCGAAATATCGCAAATTTGAATATGGCATATGCCGCTCATCACTACACGTGGACAGGAAAAATGTTAGACAGGTGAATTATGGACTGGAAATGTACATGTTAGATACAGTCCTAACTAGGCATTTGACTAGCTTGTATAATACATTATGTAAGCTGATTGAATTAGACTATGGTTTATACTGACAACTTTGTACACAGCACTTCTATTGTTCCTTATACCTAGCTGGTAGTTGTCTTTGCGTCGACTTTTGGGATCTATGCAACATCACCTCTGGAGAATCTGGAACTCTTGAGATTTCTGGAGCTCTTGGGACTTCTGGAGCTGCGGCTGGCTCTCCCTCAGCAAACTCAGGAGCTGGTATTAGTTCAGGACTGGCTGGACTCGCTGGCAGCTGTGCTGGAGAGGCTGGTGACAGGGTTGGCACTCTGGAGACTGGTGTACAGGCTGGAGCCAACTGTGACAAGACTGGGACTGGTGTGGAGACACCATGTTGGTTGAACCAGCCCCGGGGTTGGTGAGACACACAAGATTGCAGGCTGATTTGGTGAAAACATGGAGAAATCCATAGATGGGTGGATTCCCTCAACCAGGACATACTCTTTTGCAGGCCTGACAGCTGGAGGAAGCAGCACTGGGAGTATTGGTAGATGTTCTTTGAGACATAACTTGATTTGATTCTGGTGAACGACTTGTGGCATTGGCATACCCAGGTTTTTGCACTTTGCAGACATCAGACTCAGGATAGAGTATGGTTGTCACTGTGTACGGTTCTGTCTCCCAGATAGAATCTAGCTTGTTGGTCCTTGGAAACTTCCATAGCCAGACTTTATTGCCCAATTGAAGTGGTTTAGCAGAGGCATGATGGTTATAGTCCTCTTGTTGTCTCTGCTGAGTCTCGACAATCTTTTTGCTGACAGTTTCTTTGGCTTCTTGGATCCTTCTCTGGTTATCAGAGACCCATTCTAGGGAGGCTTGCGGAGAGTTGCTGAACGGAGCCTGGAGACCAAATGTCTGGTCTTTAGGCAGCTGCCCATGTCACCCCAACATCAAGTAAAAAGGGGTATACCCCGTAGAACAATGGACTGTGTTGTTATATATCTCCAGTAATTTGGGCAGCAGTCAGGGCCACTCTTCATGTCTTGATACAGAGGCTGCTCGCAACATGTGGATGAAGACTTGATTGATGCGCTCACAGAGCCCATTCCCCTGGGGATGGTAAGCGGTAGTCCGGAGTTGGAATTGACATAACTCTTGGAAGAGTTGGGCCTCGAAGGCCGTTCCTCGGTCCGGTAGGACACACTCAGGATACTCAAGGGTGTGCACCCAATTGGAGTATAACATCTGGGGCGCTGTCTTGGCTGTGAGATCTTTGACGTGTACAACTATAACCTATTTAGAGTAATGATCCACCATGGTGAGAGCATAAGTATACCCGGACCGGGTAGGAGACAATCTGACGTGGTCTAGCGCGACCAACTGGTTGGACCTTTCCCTCTGGATGGAATGGAGGGGTGCTCTTGCGTCCTTGCGCACATTCTTGGTGACGTTACAGACTGCACATTCACTGCACTATTTCTCAACATCACTCCGCATACTGATCCAATAGAATCTTCGCCTGACAGTTGCTCCGGTCTTATGGTCACACTGGGTCCGGCATAGACGGGTTGACACCTTTTAGGCCAGAAGGTAGTCCAACAGATCCCCCATGACTTTTGTCTTGAAGAGTCTTCCAGGTGTATAGGTCTTCCTTAACCTTTTCGGACCTGGGTTCACCATCCATGAGGGCGGTCACAACATTTTGGTTCACGAACCGCTGAAAGATGGTTCTTCGCCTGGGTCATCGGAGACAGTAAATTGGCATTGACATTTCACTTGCCGCATCTGTACTTGATGGTGAAACTGTAATTGGTTGGTCTTGAAGCCCATTGCTGTTCAATTGCACCCAACTTGGCAGTGTTCAGGTGGGCCAACGGGTTATTGTCAGTGTAGACAGTAAATGGTGTGGCAGCCAAATAGTCTTTGAATTTTTCTGTCAAAGCCCACACCAGGGCAATAAGTTCCAACTTAAATGAGCTGTAATTGGCATAGTTCTTCTCTGCTCCTCGCAGGTTGTGACTGGCAAAGGCAATTGCTCGCTCTCATCCTTCCTGGACTTGGGACAGGACAACACCCAGACCCTCGAAACTGGCATCAGTATACAGTTGGAACGGCTGACTGTAGTGTGGATACGCCAAGATGGGTGGCTCCATCAGAAGACATTTAAGAGCTTGGAACACTGTCTCTTGCTCTTTGGTCCATTCAACAAGTAGTCTTCCATTGTAGTTCTCCTTCGCCATACCCCGTTAGAGAGCTGTGAGGGGTTCTACAATCTGAGCGAAGTGGGGAATGAAGTGGCCGAAGTAGCTGGCAAATCCCGTGCGCAAGGTAGGCCAGTTTTTGACAGCTTCCACCTCTTCAGGATTGGATTGGACCCTTTCTGCACTGACAACATGACTCAAGTAATGGACCTGAGGCTTAAACGGGTGACACTGGGATGATTTAATCTTTAACCCATGCTTGATTAAGACTTGGAAGATGTCTGACAGATGACTGAGGTGTTCCTGGTAGGACTTGGAAAACACAATTACATCGTCCAGGTTCAATAGGACACTTTTAAAATTCAGATGGCCCAGGCACCTTTCCATCAGATGCTGGAACGTAGCAGGGGTTCCCATTGGCAGGATCCCTGCAATCAGAAATATTATCCCCAATCCTTTGGATAGGGGATAAGATGTCTAGGGGTGGAGTACCCCTTTAATACTGACAATCGGTGTTTGCAGAGTCTGCACTGCAGTGGGTGCTTGACAGATAACAGCAGAGACGAGCACAGCAGCCGGAGCTTTCAATATGACTGCACCCAGGGAACTTCCGGTTTTGCTCCAGTTGGCAAAATCTTCCCCTGTGCAACACAGGGCAGCTCTTTGGTTCCTCCTCGCTGTACTGAAGAGGAGTCACCGCTGGGGACTGACGGGTGGAGCTGCGACCACTCGTGCGGGAAACACCGGACCAAGGTAACCCTTTCCGGTACTGACTCTTTGCAGTTCACAATGGCAAATAACAGTTATTTTTTCACCTCCCCCTCAGAGACTGACTTGATGGATGATGGACAAAGCTGCATGTTTAGCTTACTTGGCCTGTGGCTGCAGGACTTGACTTGAGGCCTCCAATACTCTGGACACACACACTAGACACGCATGCAAAGACTTGGTGCAAAAGAGAGAGAGAGGCTAGCTCCTCCCAGGCTTTTATTGAAGAGACTAGCAGGGAGACCATAGGTCACTCTTGGGATCACCTGGTCACTGGTACCTCCTGGATAACACTCACATGACATATCACATTGTATAACTCTTAAAGTGATAACACATTTTATACAGTACAACATATTTACAATGGGGAAACTAATGCAGGGGTCCTGGGGACACTGAAGGATGCTGCCTGACAGGGCAGTGAAGGTACGTGGTAACACCACCCATACTGGGCCACCACAGTACCTTGATAGAATGATGGGCTAAGCATAAATCAAGGACTACATACATTTACTTTATGTTATTATATATTAATGTATAATCCATCTCTGAGGCATTACAAACAACACACAGCACTCACATGAAACCAGGTCCAGTGGTAATGTTAATGTTGCCATGAATTACATATTATAAGGGAATTGGATGGGACATAGAACAGGAATGCTAAGAAATAGATAGAGTTCTATCTACATATTATATATTGCCTTCCATCAAGCAAACAGGATACATTTTTACTACAGCAATACATAAGACACATTGACACACCTTGACAAGCAATGAATGAAAATTTCACAACTCACAAACATGCAAAAGAATCCAGACACGTTTCCGATTTACTGCAAGGTGTGAAACATCCGGCTTCTCAATGCGAACATGAAAATGAGGATGAAAATAAACTTATCACTGTATAGACTTGATGGGTAAATCTAACCAATTTCGATTAACAAGCTTACATTTACTTGAGAAAACCCATGCACACTGGGCCTCATGTACTATGCTTCCCCTTTTTTTTCTCTTTTCATTTAGAATTGAAATATTTTTTTTCCTCAAATGCGTGAATGTGTTTTGCCAAAAAAAGAATAGGATAATCAAGTCACTGAGATCATAGAAACTATGCTACATTTCTGAAAATTTTATGAAAATGGTAAACAGGGTAAAACGGGAAAATAAAAATGCAAATTGCAGGGAAAAACATGGAAGGGATCAGTGCAAACCTGAGCTCACCCCAACCACTGTCCGTACCTAATTGGACTTTCCGCCCTAAATGGAGGCCCCCAGCTGGGTGATGATTCCACTTAGTACTCCACTTAGTCACCAAACAAGAGGGCTAACCAGGCACAAACCAGAAAGTCAAAATCAGGAAGGCAGTGAAATACAAACCCAGAATCAGAACCAGAGTAAGAACAAGCATGGGTTAAACCAGAAGGGAAGCATGGTAGAAAATCTGCAGGGAATGGAATAGTCAAAGTACAAGTAAAAGGTCAGGTTAGGTCAGAACACAGGGGAAAAAGGCACAGGGACCCAAACATGAGTGAAGGGTGTTAACCACAATCACTAGTTAGTTGCCCTATTTAAATATCCTGTCTACACGAGGTGTGATCGCTGGTGCCCTGACTGTTTGGCACAGAACTTTTACTTTCTATCACCTCCTTGAAAATACCATCCAAAATTGCATTACATAGTGGTCTTCTATGCACAATGCACAATGTATGGAGGACTGAACATCCAGCACAAAAATTTGGTCTGGATTAGGGTATGGTCTTCCTAAAAATGTGTTTTTGTAGAGATTCCACTGGATTGATCAATAAGAAAAGGTAAGACATGACACATATTTATTATATCAGCAAAGCTGCTAAGTGTTAGCCCTATACCTAAAATATATGGCCAGCCAGAGGTGTTGCTAGAAGTGGGACTAGATGTAAAACCAGTAACAGGGTTTCTTACATACATTTCGACACCCCCAATAAAACTACATGTATGAAGAAGCAGTTTTGCTGGATTTATTTTCCATTTTCACTAAGTGGTTGTGATGTGTTACCAATAAAATAAGATTCCATGACATTTTCATCAGCTTAATAATGTTATTTGTAGTAGTAAGATTGTTGAGCAATTTGTGGAAGCAGCACAAAAGTTACATAAACTTTTCCTTAAACACTGATTCATCACTCGGCTGTCATCTATATACTGGGGGCCAAATACAGCTTCATTAAAATGAATGGCTGCATCTGTATAGAGAAATATGTTATCCTGATCCCATATGTCATTCCCTAGAGCATTTACTGGCAATAGGAGGTAGAAAATGAAATCACAGAGCTTGTATATTCTCAGTAATGCCCCAGTTTTAAGTGTCTGCACCTCCATGGGAAGAGGGGTGTCCTGGGGAACGAAAGCATGAGGGTAAGATAAGATATATCTGGTGTCTATACATCTCTCATAAAGCAGTATTAAATGGGTGCTCTGACTTGGGTTCAAAAAATAAAAAATGCTGCAGGAGCATAAAGCATTGCTTACCTGTCTGTCTATCTATCTCATAATCTTCTGCCATGTATTATCTATAAACGTCATACAGATAGGGAAATTAATTATTGTCAGATATAGATTACAAAAAAGATAAATATAGAAACATAGATATGAGATAGATAGATAGATAGTTAGATAGATAGATATATAGATAGATAAATACCGTATATACTCGAGTATAAGCCGAGTTTTTCAGCACGATTTTTCGTGCTGAAAACACCCCCCTCGGCTTATACTCGAGTGAACTCCCCCACCCGCAGTGGTCTTCAACCTGCGGACTTCCAGAGGTTTCAAAACTACAACTCCCAGCAAGCCAGGGCAGCCATCGGCTGTCCGGGCTTGCTGGGAGTTGTAGTTTTGAAACCTCCGGAGGTCCGCAGGTTGAAGACCACTGCGGCCTTCAACATCATCCAGCCCCCTCTCACCCCCTTTAGTTCTGAGTACTCACCTCCGCTCGGCGCTGGTCCGGTCCTGCAGGGCTGTCCGGTGAGGAGGTGGTCCGGTGGGATAGTGGTTCCGGGCTGCTATCTTCACCGGGGAGGCCTCTTCTAAGCGCTTCGGGCCCGGCCTCAGAATAGTCACGTTGCCTTGACAACGACGCAGATGCGTCGTTGTCAAGGCAACGGCTCTATTCCGGGCCGGAAGCGCGGAGAAGAGGCGCCCCCGGTGAAGATAGCAGCCCGGACCACCTCCTCACCGGACCACCTCCTTACCGGACAGCCCTGCAGGACCGGACCAGCGCCGAGCGGAGGTGAGTACTCAGAACTAAAGGGGGTGAGAGGGGGCTGGATGATGTTGAAGGCCGCAGTGGTCTTCAACCTGCGGACCTCCGGAGGTTTCAAAACTACAACTCCCAGCAAGCCCGGACAGCCGATGGCTGCCCGGGCTTGCTGGGAGTTGTAGTTTTGAAACCTCTGGAGGTCCGCATGTTGAAGGCCGCAGTGGTCTTCAACCTGTGGACCTCCGGAGGTTTCAAAACTACAACTCCCAGCAAGCCCGGACAGCCGATGGCTGCCTGGGCTTGCTGGGAGTTGTAGTTTTGAAACCTCTAGAGGTCCGCAGGTTGAAGACCACTGAGGGCGAATGATGAGAAGAGGATGATGAAGGGGGGGGGGGGTGTGTGGGGATGATGAAGGGGGGTGGGGATGATGAAGGGGGGGGGGTGTGGGATGATTACAAGGGGATGATGAAGGGGGGATGTGTGGGATGATAAGGGGATGTGTGGGATGATGACAAGGGGATGATGAAGGGGGGATGTGTGGGATGATAAGGGGATGTGTGGGATGATGACAAGGGGATGATGAAGGGGGGATGTGTGGGATGATGACAAGGGGATGATGAAGGGGGGATGTGTGGGATAAGGGGATGTGTGGGATGATGACAAGGGGATGATGAAGGGGGGATGTGTGGGATGATAAGGGGATGTGTGGGATGATGACAAGGGGATGATGAAGGGGGGATGTGTGGGATGATGACAAGGGGATGATGAGGATGTTAATGACGGGTCTGGATGATGACAGGGGGGGATGAGGTATTTCCCACCCTAGGCTTATACTCGAGTCAATAACTTTTCCTGGGATTTTGGGTTGAAATTAGGGGTCTCGGCTTATACTCGGGTCGGCTTATACTCGAGTATATACGGTAGATAGATAGAATATAGATAGATAGATAGATAGATAGATATGAGATGGATAGATAGATAGATAGATAGATAGATAAATAGATAGATAGAATATAGATAGAGAGATAGATAGATAGATAGATATGAGATGGATAGATAGATAGATAGATAGATAGATATGAGATGGATAGATAGATAGATAGATAGATATGGGATAGATATATATGAGATGGAAAGATAGATAGAAAGATATGAGATAGATAGATATAAGATAGATACAAAGATATGAGATAGATAGATAGATAGATAGATATTCCATCCTCCCTTTATCTCTCCCTCACAGGCAGAGGAGCATACAGGGAATGATGCCGCAGGTTCTGCAACCTAGCTGATTGTGTCATAGTCTCCTGTGAAATTAGATGTTGTGCTGCAACCTTTGATCAGGGAACTGGCAGGAGTACTGTGGGAGGGGAGTAGGTGTTGTGGGAGGACTGTAATAAAGAGCTGAGGGAAAGCAATGCATTCTGGGAATTTTAGTACTGAGCAACTACCCAACCAGAGATGTACAACCAGGAATTCCAAGACTAAGAACACCCCTTCCTCAAACAACTTTTTGGGTAGGTTTAGAATTGAGGCCAAGCAACACTATATACGTTTGCTGCATTTTTTTTTTTTTACCTAATGTTCCTATAAAGAGGTACTCCAGTACTTCACAACTTATCCCTTGTCTACAGGATACGGATATAAGTGTTTGATCATAGGTATTCTGACTGCTTTGAACCCCCCATGCTCTCCTGCCCAGTGTCCCAGCTCTCCCCATGCATGGAACGGTGGTCATCATGCCCCCTCCATGAATCTCTATTGGAGAGCCAGAGATACCATGCTCATGTATCTCCCTCTCTCCCATTGAAATGCATGGAGGGGGCGTAATGACATTGTGCGGTGGTCGATACAGCTCTGTGCGTGGGTCAGCTCGGGCAGTGACGGGCAGAACATCGGGATCCTAGTGAAGTGGAGTCACAGCCAATGAATATGTGGGATGAAGCCCCACCCCCTGTGCACAATTCTCTGAACTTAGCAGAGGATCTTCTGGGTGACATATCTCAAGACCCACTATAACCAGTGTATTGGATTTAGTGTGAGGGAATAGGCTGACAGTTTTTCTTTAAAAGGGTAGTCCAGGATTGAAAACATATCCCCTATCCTAAGCATAGGAAATAAGTTTTAGATTGTGGGGGGTCCGACCAGTGGGACCCACCGCGATCTCCCGTACGGGGCCCCGGCTCTCCAGCCAGATAACGCGTGTCAATCACCGCACGAAGCGGCGGCCGACACATCCCCTCAATACAGTGCTATGGCGGAGCCGGAGATTGCAGAAGGCAGCGCTCCGGCTCTCCCATAGAGTTGTATGAAGGGGGAGTGTCAGCCACCGCTTCATGCGGTGGTCAACACGCCCCCTTCCCACGGACTGCTGGGGCCCCATATGGGAGATTGGGGGGGGGGGCTGGATGTCTCAGCGGTCGTACTTTAGGATTGGGAATATGTTTTTTAATCCTGGAATAGTTCTTTATCCCTTATGGCTGAAACATCATGAACAGTAATCTTCTTTTTTTACCATTGCAGGTAGGCAAAAGATATGCAGGATTAATTTAACAAACAATTATTGTTTGTCTTAATATTATAAATATCTTCATATATAACTGAGCAGAAAAAAAAAAAAAAACAATAAAAACGCATTACAAACAAAAACATATTTTTCTCCTCACCTTCAAATAAACTACCTGAAGGTCATTCATTCCATTAAACGGAGCGCAAGTAACAATTTCCATTATTTTCCCTTCTGCAGAGCATTATAGATATACTACGTCCTATTGTTCCACAATCGTAAAAGCAATAAACAAATTGATATTAAACTTAACTTTCCAGAGCACATTGAAAATTGTAAGTAATGGAATGTATTTCTTTATGGACGATTATATATTGTCTGTGGTGATTATAAAACTAGACACATAAAATCAGGTACGGTTTTCTATTTGCCTTGTGGTAATTATACAGTTTTCTATTATACAATTTGTACCTAAATCTTTTCCTTGGTCTTTTACTGGTTTGTTATGAAGTGGTGAAATTACTATTTTCTTTACAATGCAGCTTTTATGGTTGTGTGATTTATTTCTATTTATTAAAATAGTAATAATATGAACTCTTGTTAAGGTTGTTAAAAAAAACTAAATATATCTGTTTATTATTCTGAGAAATTTTTTAACCCTTTCTTTACCTATCTAAATGTTGCAGTGTTCTCTTACTATCTAATGCAAGAAGGCACAAAGGTATTGGAGAATAGATATGGGAGTAGCCTGCTCAAGATTGAGAAGTTTTTATGCTTGTTTTATATTCCCAATATTCGCGAATTCGCAAATTTGTGATATTCGCAATAAAAATTTGAAATGCGAATATTCGCACCCAACACTATTGATACGGTGCCACATAAAATGTTGGTGCATAAAATGAGAATGCTTGGACTGCGGGAAAATGCATGCAAGTGGGTAAGTAGCTGGCTCAGTGATATGAAACAGAGGGTGGTAATTAATCGTACTTATTCTGATTGGGTGACTGTTACTAGTGGGGTACCACAGGGGTCCATCTTGGGTCCTGTTCTATTTAATATATTCATTAATGACCTTGTAGAGGGGTTGAATAGTAATGTAGCAATCTTTGCAGATGATATTAAACTCTGTAAAGCAGTAAACACAATAAAGGACAGTGCACTGTTACAAATGGATCTGGATAGGTTGGAGGTTTGGTCTGGGAAGTGGCAGATGAGGTTCAACACTGATAAATGTAAGGTAATGCACATGGGGAGGAAAAATCCAGGCTGGGATTATGTATTAAATGGGAGAACACTTGGGACGACGGACATAGAAAAGGACTTTGGAGTCTTTGTTAACAGTAAGTTTAGCTGTAGTGACCAGTGTTGGGCAGAATGCATTTTTGTAGAATAATAACATTACAGGTTATGGATTCTAGATCTATAGGGACAGGAATCTATTCTGATGCCCTATTTGGAGTCGGGAAGGAATTTTACCTCGAGTATGAGGGTTTTTGCCTTCCTCTGGATCAACACAGTAGGGACTCATTAGGGATATAGGTTGAACTTGATGGACTCTGGTCTTTTTTCAACCTTATGAACTATGTTACTAAGTTACTATGAATAAACGTGACTTACATGACCACTATCTGGATTACCAAGAGGGAAAGAGACAATAGTGGGGCTAACTATTCAGTATACTCAATATCCTCTACATGCAAGTCCTAAACTATGAGTATATATAACCACTATTTAGGTTATTCAGGATTAGAAATTAGTTTTTCTCCAAAAAGAGCACCACATATATTTTCAGGTTGTGTGTGGTATTGCAGCTCAGTTTTATATTAGTGAATGGAGCAGAGTTGTAAAACCACACATAACCTCAGGGCAGGTGTGGTGCTGTTTCTAAAAGAAATTAGCTCTAGTATTTATATTCCTGGATAACCCATTTAACATAGACTAGACAGTTTACAGACGTACAAGATTAATCTAAAGCCTGAGTCACTATGAGAAACCTGGCATATTTGAAGACTATGTAAATTTGACCCTTACCCTTCAGTATGTAAGAATAGAACAGGTATAGTCTGCCACTCACAGAAGCAGGATAAGCAGTTTCTTACCCTGCTTGTCATAACATTTGTATGAATACGGAAGTATACAGAAGCTACCATTGAGTTTTATACTAGCGACAAAAATCCATATGCAGTTGGTCCCCCTTGTAATGGATTAACAGAGCTCCCCTCCACAAAATTTTAGGCCGAAAAACAAAATGTGGAAATTAATTTTAGGGACCATTATGAGACTGGTAGACTTAAGACTGCTTTATGACTGTTACTATAGTAATTGCTATCAGACTTACATTATATTACATTAGCGTTAGCTGAACCTTCTGCATCCAATACGAAATGTCTGCTCTGTGGTCTTTATTAGCCCAGCTTTCTGTCTGGCGTACATCCTGTCATGGACTATACATTATAGCTGGGAATTAAGTCAACTCTGATATACACTGCTCAAAAAAATAAAGGGAACACTAAGATAACACATCCTAGATATGAATGAATAAACTAATCGTATGAAATACTTTCGTCTTTACATAGTTGAATGTGCTGATAACAAAATCAGACAAAAATTATCACTGGAAATCAAAATTATCAACCCATGGAGGTCTGGATATGAAGTCACACTCAAAATCAAAGTGGAAAACCACACTACAGGCTGATCCAACTTTGATGTAATGTCCTTAAAACAAATCAAAATGAGGCACAGTAGTGTGTGTGGCCTCCATGTGCCCATATGACCTCCCTACAATGCCTGGGCGTGCTCCTGATGAGGTGGCGGATGGTCTCCTGAGGGATGTCCTCCCAGACCTGGACTAAAGCATCCGCCAACTCCTGGACAGTCTGTTGGTGAATGGAGTGAGACATGATGATGTCCCAGATGTGCTCAATCGGATTCAGGTCTGGGGAATGAGCGGATCAGTCCATAGCATCAATGCCTTCCTCTTGCAGGAACTGCAGACACACTCCATCCACATGAGGTCTAGCATTGTCTTGCATTAGGGCAAACTACACCAGCATATGGTCTCACAAGGGGTCTGAGGATCTCATCTCGGTACCTAATGGCAGTCAGGCTACCTCTGGCAAGCTCATGGAGGGCTGTGCGGCCCCCCAAAGAAATGCCACCCCACACCATTACTGACCTACCGCCAAACCGGTCATGCTGGAGGATGTTGCAGGCAGCAGAACGTTCTCCACGGAGTCTCCAGTCACATCTGTCACGTGCTCAGTGTGAACCTGCTTTCATCTGTGAAGAGCACAGGGTACCAGTGGCAAATTTGCCAATCTTGGTGTTCTCTGGCAAATGCCAAACATCCTGCATGGGGTTGGGCTGTAAGCACAACCCCCACCGGTGGACGTCGAGCCTTCATACCACCCTCATGGAGTCTATTTCTGACCATTTGAATGGACACATGCACATTTGTTGCTGGAGGTCATTTTGCAGGGCTCTGGTAGTACTCCATCTTGCACAAAGGCAGAGGTAGCTTTCCTGCTGATGGGTTGTTGCCCTCCTACAGCCTCCTCCACGTCTCCTGATGTACTGGTCTGTCTCCTGGTAGTGCCTCCATGCTCTGGACACTACGCTTACAGACACAGCAAACCTTATTGCCACAGCTATATTGATGTCCCATCCAGGATTAGCTGCACTACCTGAGCCACTTGTGTGGGTTGTAGACTCTGTATCATGCTTGAAAGCACCGCCAGCATTCAAAAGGGACCAAAACATCAGCCAGGAAGCATAGGAACTGAGAAATGGTCTGTGGTCAACACCTGCAGAACAACTCCTTTATTGGGGGTGTCTTGCTAATTGCCTATAATTTCCACATGTTGTCTGTTCCATTTGCACAACAGCATGTGAAATTGATTGTCAATCAGTGTTGCTTTCTGAGTGGACAGTGTGATTTCACAGAAGTGTGATTGACTTGGAGTTACATTGTGTTCTTTAAGTGTTCACTTTATTTTTTTGAGCAGTGTAGTAGCTAAAGTCATAAAAATCCACAGAAAGGTAGCAGTAATAACTTTATTTACCAATATATGTTCATATACTAGACAGTTAAGGTGTACCTGTTATATCACAGAAAAAATACTGCTTATAAATGTTGCTCACTAGGTCATGCACATGCTTTGCATGCCTTTTTTTAATGTGTCTGTTCTACTGCTTACTCATTCTGACATCCACTGCTCAGGAAGGGGTGTGTCTGAGGCAAGTACTGAGCCCGCCCTCAGTCACCATGCAGTCACTTGTTTCCTGAGTCTGCTATAATGAGGTCTCTTCATCCAATCACTGAAGGCTGCTCATTAACCCTCTCCCCTTTTCATGCTGCAGTCTGACAGGATATGAGTGAGGACAAAGGAGTTCTAGTCCTGCCCTTACTCTTAGAATTTGGCCCAGCCTGAGCTTCATCTGCGACAAAGATAATGCTGCACCCCTACAGGGTTGTGTTCTGGATAGTATGGGGACCCCTAGTGGTCATTTTTTATGTCATAATTTCTATAAAATGGAGATAATTTTTTTGATGAAGTATATTAGGAAAGATTCATGGTTTGCCAAGATGTACAACATATATAACTGATTGTAACAGTGCCCATTTAAGGTAAATGGAGGTTATTTAATGGTATAGGCCGAGAATAGTCCGATTTTCCTAAATCTTACAATACAGTGCATTTCTTGTCGAGTTGGTTATAATATTGTTCTTATGTGTTGGTGGCCCTTAACCGCTTAAGGACCAGGGCGTACCTGTATGCCCTGAGTCCGATCCCTTTCTGTAAGAGGCCGGGAACCGTGGCTAATAGCGCCCGACACTGATCACGGTGCCGCACACTATTAACCCTTTAGATGCAGTGTTCAAAGTTGATTGCCGCGTCTTAAGTGAAAGTAAACTTCTCCCCGCTAGCTCAGTGGGCTGTTCGGGATCACCACAGCAAAATTGTCGCATCCCTAACAGCTGGAGGACACAAGGAGGGTCCCTACCTTCCTCCTGCGCATCTGATCGCCCAATGACTGCTCAGTGCCTGAGATCCAGGCAGGAGCAGTCAAGCGGCAGAATCATTGATCAATTTTATCCTATGAGATAATAAATACAATGATCAATGTAAAAGATCAGTGTGTACAGTGTTATAGTCCCCTATAAAAAGTGGGAAAAAAAGTTAATAAAGATCATTTAACTCCTTCCCTAATAAAAGTTTGAATAACCCCTCTCCCTTTTCCCATAAAAAAAAAACCAAAAAAACCTGTGTAAATAAAAATAAACATATGTGGCATCGCCGCGTGCGAAAATGTTTAAATAAGATATATATATAAAATATATTAAAATATATCATTAATTAAACCGCATGGTCACTGGCGTATGCGCAAAAAATTCCAAAACCCAAAATAGCGTATTTTTGGTCACTTTTTAGATCATGAAAAAACTAATAAAAAGCAATCAAAAAGTCCAATAAATACAAAAATGGTCCACTAAAAAGTTCAGATCACGGCGCAAAAAATTATCCCTCATACCGCCCCGTACGCAGAAAAGTTAAAAGTTATAGGGGTCAGAAGATGACAATATTAAACGTACACATTTTCGTGCATGTAGTTATGATCTTTTCCTGAAGTACGACAAAATCAAACTTATATAAGTAGGGTGTCATTTTAATCATATGGACCTACAGAATAATGAGAAGGTGTCATTTTTAGCAAAAGAATTACTGCGTAGAAACGGAAGCCCTCAAAAGTTACAAAATGGCTTTTTTTTTTCAAGTTTGTCGCACAATGATTTTTTTTTTGTTTCGCCGTCAATTTTTAGGTAAAATGACTGACGTCATTACAAAGTAGAATTGGTGGTGCAAAAAAGAAGCCATCATATGGATTTTTTTGGTGCAAAATTGAAAGAATTATGATTTTTTAAAGGTAAGGAAGAAAAATTGAAAGTGCAAAAATGGAAATACCCCGGGTCCTTAAGGGGTTAATATATCTGTACAGTCGAATGAAACCAGACATCTATATTTTCTATACTACAAAAAAAGAGAAAAGTCATTAGCGGTAGTGAATGCTGAATAGAGACTGAATACTCTGTACGGCTAACAATGGGAATACATTGCTGGCAAACTAGAAAATGCTGTCTGGTATTGTAAGACTCACATTTGTGCGGCGAGAATACTATGAAAATGTTGATGTTGGAATTTAATGTTCCTCCACCACTATTTCAATAGGTCTCTGAGCTCAATTTGTTGCTTTTTGTTAAAAAATATACTACAATCCCGCTAAAAAGCAGCTTAAACTCAAGTTTATTATTTCAGCGGGAGGCTCTAAGTGCTGTGTACAACACAACCAAATTATCCCAAGAAATAGCCTTTCACCCCCCATAATTCATTCCTTGTCCTTGCAGGCATGTATTCAGCACCGCATTGTGCATTTCAACAAATACATCCATTACTGTATTCCACTGTAGGGGGAATTAGATGAAAACATGCTCATTTTCATTTGTGCCTCTGGAAATATCTCAATTAATTTATTAGTCTATTTGAAGTTGCTGTGTCTGATGTACAGATCGGAATGTGGAGCCTATTTGTATGTTCCATATATTCTATGATTATGGTAATAGTCCCGTAATAGTATAAAAGATGTCTGTCTGGAACATCAATGGGAGCAGAAGAAACAATCATAACGACAATATAGGAAAAAGACTGTTGATAGATGGAAAGGAAAACATTGGTTTACAAATCGACCATAAGTAACACACAAAGGCAAATATACACAGAAACACAACCCCCTCTAATATAGTCTACTGCTTTATAATGTACAAGTTACCACAGCAAACAGCATATAATGGCCAAACAATCGAGAGCCGATATCCTAAACTACCGTATTTTTCGCCGTATAAGACACACTTTTTCTTCCCTATAACCGGGGGGGGAGTTGCTGCGTCTTATAAGGTGAATACACACCTATCGGGTCGGTCCCTGTGGTCATCAACGGCCGGGACCCACGGCTAATACAGGACATCACCGATCGCGGTGATGTCCTGTATTAACCCTTCAGACGCGGCGATCAAAGCTGACCGCTGCGTCTGAAGCGAAAATAACATTAACACGGCTGTTCAGTCGGGCTGTTCGGGACCGCCGCGGTGAAATCGCGGCGTCCCGAACAGCTTACAGGACACCGGGAGGGACCTTACCTGCCTCATCGGTGTCTGCTCCGTGCCGGGATCCCCTGCATGGGCGGCGCTCTCCTTCATCATCATCATCACGTCATCGCGCACGCCGTCCCGTCATCCAATAGGAGCGACAGAGAGCGAGGATACCGGGCAGCAGAGATGTTCCGGAACGTCGGGGATACCCCGGAGACGCGGCGATAGCGATGGAGGGCGACATCCAGGGCAGCGGTGACGGGTCCGGAGCGGCGGGGACACGTGAGTACAACCTCCTATACCAGTGGTCTTCAACCTGCGGACCTCCAGATGTTGCAAAACTACAACTCCCAACGTGCCCGGACAGCCAACGGCTGTCTGGGCATGCTGGGAGTTGTAGCTTTGCAACATCTGAAGGTCCGCAGGTTGAAGATCACTGTCCTATACTTTACATTGTATTTGGTTCAGAATCTTTATTTTCTAGATTTTTATCCTATAAAATTAGGTGCGTCTTATATGCCGGAGCGTCTTATATGGCGAAAATCTATCTACGGTATCTACGGTAATCTATTACAGTTCCCAGACCATACGCATTAAACAAGTATAGAACCTAGACCATACATCCATTCTGACTTAATCCTGTTACTATTCATCCCTCAGATAAAAGATTTTATTGCCCCCTCCAAGAGGCTAAAGCACAGTAGAGAATTACTGAAACCTCATTCTTCAATCCAACATTCAAGTAGTACATGTCCTTGACCCCAATTCTCGGTCATTTGGTGGTATTACATTTTTTCTAAGTAATTTTGTTAATCATAGCTTTTTTTCTGTTGTTTCTGTATTTTCCTTGTGTTCAGTAGTTTTTTTTTCAAGCATAGAGTGGGGGTTGTAACTCATTCACCATTCATCTCTATGGGGGAACCAGAGATACCCGAGCATTGTACTTGTGTATCTCCCGCTCTCCCGTAGAGATGAATGGAGGGTGCATGCCGACCCCTTATCTGTGCATGAAGAGAACCAGAATGCCTTGCAGGAGATCAAGGGGGTCCCAGTGTTCAGACCATACACCCCCCATCCCCCCTCCCCCCCGCGATCAGACACTTATCTTCTGTGATTTGGATACATGATACATTTTCCCACACTGCAGTACCCCTTTAACCTTTCTAATATACTTCATAAAAAAAATGTCCTGTCCTTTTTATAAAAATCATGGCTTATAGAAAAGGCCGCTAGGGATCCCCATACCATCCAGAACATAATCCCTTCCAACTGCAGCATCATCTTTGACCCAGCAGAAGCACAGGCTAGGGCAAAGTCCAGAAAGTTAGAGTGGGACTAGCACTCTTCTGAGCTCACTCCTATCCTGTCCTATCAGAATGCAGCATGAAAACAGAGAGGAGGGGGTTACAGAGAAGCCTGCAATCATTGGATAAAGAGAGACAGCACAGCCCAGCAGACTCAGGGAGGAAGTGAATGCATGGTGAGTGAGGACGGGCCCAGTGTTTGCCTAGGACACACCCCTTCCTGAGCAGCGGATGTCAGAATGAGTGAGCAGCAGAACATAGGGATTTGTGAGTCAAATACAGACGCTAAACACATAAAAAAGACGTGAAGCATCTGCATGACCTAGTGAGTAACATATATAAGCAATATTTTTTCTGTGATATGACAGGTACGCTTTAAAATACGGGTACATTAAATGAACAGCGAACAAAGTGCTCACATTATTTGTAACGACATTGGGGACTGAATTCCTTTACTTTAAAAAAATATATATATATAAACAACTATGAACATAAATACTTATAGAAGTGGAAACTTTTCAACTTAAGTGATACTTTGTATAACCTTCAGCCACAAGGGCTATTGAGGGATGCTGACTTCTTAATCCCAAGCACATTGACAAGTCTTTGTACGATACCACAGAGCTAATTCTTTTTCATGTTTTTTCCTTTTTTTTTTTTCTTCTTTTATGTCTAATTTCAACTTGCAGAACTAAGATTATTAAAAGTAGGAGAGAAAGAAACTTCCTGCCAAGTCAGCACAACCGTTCCAGGCCACAATTTGCATGGTCTCGGGATTCTGCATAGGACAGGTACTCGAATAATTTGCATTTGAATGAAAGGTACCCGACAACAAAGCGGAAACTTTTACCTCCAGCCACTTGGATTTAATTGAAAAATAAGCACTTCTACCCAGACAGGTACAAACAATCGCTAGGAAAATTACCATGTCATATGTGCTCCAGAATAAACTGCTTACAGCGACACAAAAGTAAGGGGCAGAGGAAAGGGGCTGTTTTGGAGAGAGCTTAAATTTTAGCTTTTAGCTGCAGAGTCACGCTGTGATAAATGGCTGTAGGTAGCGCATTCCTGATTACGGCGTGGCGGAATGGTAATGAAATGCCTTCTGTGAAGATACAATAACCTGCAGATAAATAATATATTCTTCTCGCTATAGAAGACACCGGGACGCTATATAAATATTTTCATTTCCAGTGTTTTCATTAAAGTTCACCCTTCGCCTCCAGCTCGAGAGCGGAAGAATTCTTATTATATATTTTCATTTTTTTTTATTTTTTGCATAATTTACTATTACATGTGACTCTAGTTTGCAATATATATTATTAGGGGGAAGGTGGCATCATTCCCTGTCGGCAGCCCTCTCTGTTGGTGTCAGGAAACCATCCTAGTCTTAATGGTACGTTCACACGCTCTTTGTTTTTGCGGTTTTTCCGCTGCATATTTGAAAGTGGGCGGGCTCTTCTCAGCTGTCCATAGCAGATTTTCCGCGGCGGAATTTATGCTGCGGAAAATCCGCCACGGTCCCTACTGACTTCAATGGGGCTTGCGGGCGGATTTTCCGCAGCATAAATTCCTCCGTGGAAAATCTGCCGCCGACAGCCGAGAAGAGCCCGCCCCCTTTCCAATACGCAGTGGAAAACCCGCAAAAACAAAGAGCGTGTGAACGCACCCTAAAGGGGTATTCCAGGAAAAAACTTTTTTTTATTTTTTATATCAAGTGGCTCCAGAAAGGTAAACAGATTTGTAAATTACTTCTATTAAAAAATCTTAATCCTTTCAATAATTATCAGCTGCTGAAGTTGAGTTGTTGTTTTTTGTCCGGCAACGGTGCTCTCTGCTGACATCTCTGCTTGTCTCGGGAGATGCACAGAGTTGAAGAGGTTTTCTATGGGGATTTGCTTCTAAACTGGACAGTTCCCGAGACAGGTGTCATCAGAGAGCACTTAGACAGAAAAGAACAACTCAACTTCAGCTGCTCATAAGTACTGAAAGGATTACAATTGTTTAATAGAAGTAATTTACAGATCTGTTTAACTTTCTGGAGCCAGATGATATATAAAAAAACTTTTATTTTTCCCTGGATAACCCCTTTAAATAGAAAAATTCAATACAAATAAGGAGGAGGAGAAAATAGATTGAAGCTTATTCAGACTTTTTCTCAGTGTCTTGGCAAGACTCATGCTGTGAGAGGGGAGGAGGAGGAGGCGACTCTTGGTAAAGTTTCTCTGCCTAAGTCTGGAGCAGCATTTTCCAACCAGTGTGCCTCCAGTTGTTGCAAAACTACAACCCCCAGCATGTTCGGACAGCCTTCGGCTGTCCTGGCATGCTGGAAGTTGTAGTTTTGCAACAGCTGGAGGCACGCTGGTAGGAAAATACTGCCCTAACTCATAAAAAAAAGGTTTTATAGTTGATATGATGCTTTACCTTAGTTACCTACAATGGCCCTCTTTTAATAACAGAATTCCCACTCATTTTGCCGAGTTGTGTGCCTAAATTCTTTGTAAATTCTGAATGTGCGACAGAAAAAAAAACCAACAGAATCAGAAACACTTAGGCTAAGTTTCCACTTGTTTTTTTTTTTCTGTCAGTGAGTGAAAAAAAAAAAAACCTACAAAACGGTTGTGGTTTCGGAAAAAGAGGGGTACCTACATTTCATCCAAAATCACTCGTCTTTTCAGAAAATCGTGAATTTTCTGGAAAGAAAACCCTACACTTTAAAGCATGTGTAAGGTTTCCGAAAGCAGAGTAAATTAGTAAATACCATGGAAAAAAAGGTCGGAAGAGCAAAAAACACAACAAAATCTACACTCCACTCTTAGGCTGGGTTCACACAACGTTTTTGCAATACAGTTTCCATATCAGATTTTTGAGGAAAAATGGATTTGTGTTTAAATATGCTGCCACTAGGTGTCTCCCTACCTGTCCAGAGAACATTCCCCCCCCCCCCCCCCCCATCTCTTGTACAGACTTTGGACTCCTGCTGGCCTGGGAGAAGTCTAAAATAATGAAATGCAGTCTGGAGTGCTGAGGGGTGTGTGTAGCAGAGTGAGGGAGGAAGTTCTCCCCTGTATGGCTTCAGATGATGTCACACCTGCTGGGGAACGCCCCTTCCCAGTCTGTGAATCTAACTGAGACTGAGCAGAGAATGCAGAGCAATTTCAAGGCAGAAAACTAACAAATAATAAAAATAAAGGCAGGGGGTGGTTCATCATGATGGGACAGTGAACTGGGAGGATTATAAAATTTTACAAGATCATGAGAGGTTCTCTTTAAACCTAACCAGCGTCTTTTAGCTCCTGGATAATGAAATACTTATTTCATATGTGAGCTGTGACGAATGCACATGCATTGCAGCAGAGCTGGCTCTGCCTATAAGCAAACTAGTCAATCGCCTAGAGTGGCCTCTTGAGGTGGGCGCCGGGCACCGCGGCCTCTTGAGGTGGGCGCCATCCAGCGCAGCCCTAATAGCACCACCCCCCGCCCCATGCTGGAGGAGGGTGGCATGCAGCACTGACAACATACACGCCCTCCCCTCGGCCTCATCATGCTTGATTGCGGCTGCTTTTTTGCTTACTTCATCCTGATGGAGGAGCACTGCTCCCTCCCCCGAGGTACCTCAGCTACTGCACGAGTCTTCAAATCAGGATGAAAAGTTCAGTCACAAGTAATGGACATTTCTGTCCTTAGAGCCCCCGGAGAGGGAAGAGACACTGACCTGGTGAGACTCCTGTCATGGGTGATCTGTTTGCTAAACTGTGTAACTAATCCCCCATGTGTGATCTGTCTGCTTAACTGTGTATCTAAACCCCCATGTGTGATACAGTTTGCTGAGCTGTGTATCTAAACCCCCATGTGTGATCTGTCTGCTAAAATGTTTATATAATCCCCCATGTGTGATACTGTTTGCTGAGCTGTGTATCTAATCCCCATGTGTGATCTGTCTGCGAAAATGTTTATCTAATCCCCCCATGTGTGATACTGTTTGCTGAAATGTGTATCTAATGTGTATCTTCTGCGGCGGTAGGACCGCTCGGGACTGTATCATCACCATTGACGGCTATGCAGAGTTTACGGAATTCCGCTCAAAGATTGAACATGTTCATTATTTGCGCTGAACCATTTCAACGGCGGAATTGTCCACCACTGAAATTGCTCAGTGTGAATGTTAAAAGTTCACCACACATAATCCCGCTAGCGGGAATTAATTATGTAGTGTGAACACGCACTAACAGTGTGTCACCCCAGTAGTAAGGAGATTACATGAGGAGGAGGGTTGTTACAGTGTATCACCCCAGTAGTAAGGAGAATACATCAGGAGGGTTGTTACAGTGTGTCACCCCAGTAGTAAGGAGAATACATGAGGAGGAGGGTAGTTACAGTGTGTCACCCCAGTAGTAAGGAGAATACATGAGGAGGAGGGTAGTTACAGTGCGTCACCCCAGTAATAAGGAGAATACATTAGGAGGAGGTTTTTTACAATAGGTCACCCCAGTAGTAAGGTGAGTACATGAAGAGGAGGTTTGTTACAGTGTGTCACCACAGTAGTAGGGAGATTACATGAAGAGGAGGTTTGTTACAGTGTGTCACCACAGTAGTAAGGAGAATACATGAGGCGGAGGGTTGTTACAGTGTGTCACCCCAGTAGTAAGGTGATTACATGAGGAGGAGGTTTGTTACAATGTGTCACCCCAGTAGTAAGAAGAATACATGAGGAGGAGGGTTGTTACAGTGTGTCACCCCAGTAGTAAGGAGATGACATGAGGAGTGGGTTTGTTACAGTGTGTCACCCCAGTAGTATGGAGATTACATGAGGAGGAGGTTTGTTACAGTGTGTCACCCTAGTAGTAAGATTGGGAGTGTCAAATGGTGGTGCCAATGGCCAGGGTCAAGGGGTGGAAAAATTATTAACAGTATCGCACTATTGGCATAGGATGCCACACAATATAGGTATGTACAGGTGCAGGGAATTTTGTCAAAGGCCGCTCATTGCACTGTTGCATTTCCCTGTACAGTTGGGTTATTCAGGGGACTTCACCTCAGATGTTCGGAAGTGGTATACAGTGAAATAGCCATCTCCTTGATGTAGGTTGAAAAATTCAGGGTTGCCTAGCTACAGTATGATACAGGGCCCCATTCATGAAAGATGTGAACATGCCCCTTTCTGAGCAGGGGAAGCCAGAATGTGTGAGCAGCAGAACAGAGGGATTTGTGAGCCAAATACAGAAGCTAGACACATATTAAGGCATGTAAAATATGTGCATGACCTAGTGAGTAACATATATATAAGCATGATTTTTTATTTTTTTTATATTACAGGTATACTCTACCATTAGTCCTTAAATACTGGTACCAATAGTGCTATTAAATAAATATTATAATAATAGTAATAATAACAGTAATAATAATAACAATTATTATTAATATTATTATTATTATTATTATTATTATTATTATTATTATTATTGTTGTTGTTATTGTTATTTTTATTATTGTTATTAATAATAATAATAATAATAATAATAATAATAATAATAATGACAATAATATACTAATTAGAGTAGGACTGCATCCACCTTTTCCAGCCCACCGGAGCACCTGAAAGCTGAACTAATTTATGCAGGATAAAGTCAGCAACCGCCGAGCCGCGAGGTTCGTGCAGAATCAAAGTACGGTACTGTAACTTCGCTCATCAATGATAATAATAATAATAATAATAATAAAGTGATCTTAATTGTTAATGCATTATGCTAATGTGTTTATGATAACCATGGCTACATCTGTACAGGATACCAGGGCCATTATTTCTTTTATTCTGGTTCCCCAAACTTACATACACCCCCGAGATGTACTCTACAGGTCTTTCACATCTGGTAACAACAACTACTGCTGCAGAAAGGTTCTACAGCATTGGTTGCCAAAATAAATCCCCTGCTATGACATCACTTCCTGTTTTGCAGCTATTGGCTGAAGCTGCTCCACATAGACTATCTGTGCCATCTGCAACCTGCAAGCGCACACTGTAAATCACATTTATTGATCTTTTTGTGTTATTCCGGTAAATGCTTCCTTTTATCTTATATTTTTTGTTCTTTTCTACTAAATACATTTTTCGCCCTATAGGACGCACCGGCGTATAAGACGCACCCAATTTATAGGTGCAAAATCTAAAAAAATTAAGATTTTGAACCAAATAGTGGTCTTCAACCTGCGGACCTCCAGATGTTGCAAAACTACAACTCCCAGAATGCCCGGACAGCCGTTGGCTGTCCGGGCATGCTGGGAGTTGTAGTTTTGCAACATCTGAAGTCCGCAGATTGAAGACCACTGCATAGGAGGTAATACTCACGTGTCCCCGCCGCTCCGGACCCGTCACCGCTGCCCTGGATGTCGCTCCATCGCTGTCGCCATGTCCCCGTCGCTCCGGAACGTCTCTGCTGCCGGTCGGGTATCCTCGCTCTCCGTCGCCGCCATCACGTCGTTACGCATGCCGACGCACGTACGCGACGATGTGATGACGAGGAAGGACAGCGCCGGCCATACAGGGGATCCCTGAACGGAGAAGACACCGAGGAGGCAGGTAAGGTCCCTCCCGGTGTCCTGTAAGCACTAACCCGGCTATTCAGTCGGGCCGTTCGGGACCGCCACGGTGAAATCGTGGCGGTCCCGAACAGCCCCACTGAACAGCCGGGTTAGTGTCACTTTCCCTTCAGACACGGCGGTCAGCTTTGATCGCCGCGCCTGAAGGGTTAATACAGGGCATCACCGCGATCGGTGATGTCCTGTATTAGCCGCGGGTCCCGGCCATTGATGGCCGCAGGGACCGCCGCGATAGAGGTGTATTCGCCGTATAAGACGCACTGACTCCCCCCCCCCCTAAAAGTATACGGTGAAAAATACGGTAGATGTCTGATTTACGAAAAATGAATGTTCTAAAAAAGTGGTGTTCAAAGTGTAGCCCTCCAGACGTTGCTAAACTACAACTCCCGGGAGTTGTAGTTTAGCAACGTCTCGAGGGCTACACTTTGAAGACCACAGTTTTAGAACATTAATTTTTCATAAATCAGACATCTATGTATTTAGTAGAAAAGAACAAAAAATATAAGATAAAAGGAAGCATTTACCGGAATAACACAAAAAGATCAAAAAATGCTAAGCGATGCACGAGCAGACAAAAGGTTCCGGCTCCGATAAATAAATGGCTCTCCTTATCAAAGCTGGGAAATCGCCATGACATAACACGAGTGCCCTTAAACATGCAATGTATCAGATAAACCATTAAGATAGCTGGAGAAATCACTTCCCCAGTACAAAAGAAGTGTTGACCCACTTAATGGCATTAATATATCAACATCACTCTTCTTCTAAACACTATTGACTTTTATGTGCATTTCCAGATCAAAGGAAATTACTTTAAAATGCTGCTGGCACGTCGGGTACACTAGCATTGTTATTTATGTCGCCTGGAATATTTAATTGCATTAACAAGATGAAGGGGAGAAAGTACCGCAATGTCTGATCTGGCCGCCATGACCAATCTCTTATCACAAGGAAAGAGACTGTTCGGCCAGACGTCCTTGTTCTTGCTTATTTATGCATATTAATGGGCACTGATAAAAGCGGATATTGGAGAGATTTTAATATTTTTTTATGTATTAAACTTTATACTTTGCTTTCAAACTAAAATCTAATGAACTGATAAAGAGAGTGAAGCAAGTGAGATCACCGAGAATAGCGTTAATGGGGAATTCCAGGAAAAAAACTTTTTTTTTTTTTTTAAATATCATCTGGCTCCAGAAAGTTTACCAGATTTGTAAATTACTTCTATTAAAAAATCTTAATCCTTCCAATAATTATCAGCTGCTGAAATTGAGTTGTTCTTTTCTGTCTGGCAACAGTGCTCTCTGCTGACATCTCTGCTTGTCTCAGGAACTGCACAGAGTAGAAGAGGTTTGCTATGGGGATTTGCTTCTACTCTGGACAGTTCCCGAGACAGGTGCCATCAGAGAGCACTTAGACAGAAAAGAACAACTCAACTTCAGCAGCTCATAAGTACTGAAAGGATTAATATTTTTTAATAGAAGTAATTTACAAATCTGTTTAACTTTCTGGAGCCAATATATATATATATATATATATATATATATATATATATATATGCAAATCAAAAAATGTTGCAGTAACTTGTAATACCCTTTTTATTGGACTAATACGGCTACTCAAATTTACTATCTATCTATCTATGTATATAAAAGTTCAAGGTGGATACAGCACCAAATAGCTGAGGACTCAGGCTAGTAGATGGAACAAGACTTTATTTGCCATCCATGTGCAACGTTTCGGCAATAAACTGCGTTTCTCAAGCATCTATATATATATATATATATATATATATATATATATATATTGTTTTTTTTAAGGGGATTTTAGTACGTACCTGCTAGACAGTAAGAGCCATGCTTAGGAAGGATCTGCGCTTGTCTTGGGGTTAAATGGCTGTGTTGTGAGATTACGCTGTGGCTATCTTTATGTGAACTGGGTATTTCCTGTTGGTTCTCTCAAACTAAAATCCCATAGTTCTTTGTTCGTAAGTGTGAGGTCACTTTCTTCCCTCCCACACATCAGCCACCCCACCCATTAAAACATAAATGAGCTGCTGTCACGATGCCGGCTGGCAGGTAGTGGACCCTCTGTGCCAGAGAGGGATTGGCGTGGACCGTGCTAGTGGACCGGTTCTAAGCCACTACTGGTTTTCACCAGAGCCCGCCGCAAAGCGGGATGGTCTTGCTGCGGCGGTAGTGACCAGGTCGTATCCACTAGCAACGGCTCACCTCTCTGGCTGCTGAAGATAGGCGCGGTACAAGGGAGTAGGCAGAAGCAAGGTCGGACGTAGCAGAAGGTCGGGGCAGGCAGCAAGGATCGTAGTCAGGGGCAACGGCAGAAGGTCTGGAAACACTGGCAAGGGACACACAAGGAACGCTTTCACTGGCACTAAGGCAACAAGATCCGGCAAGGGAGTGCAAGGGAAGTGAGGTAATATAGGGAGTGCACAGGTGATAACTCTAATTGGAACCACTGCGCCAATCAGCGGCGCAGTGGCCCTTTAAATCGCAGAGACCCGGCGCGCGCGCGCCCTAGGGAGCGGGGCCGCGCGCGCCGGGACAGAACAGACGGGGAGCGAGTCAGGTAGGAGAGCCGGGGTGCGCATCGCGAGCGGGCGCTACCCGCATCGCGAATCGCATCCCGGCTAGCAGCAGGATCGCAGCGCCCCGGGTCAGAGGACGTGACCGGGGCGCTGCAGCGGAGGAGGTGAAGCGAGCGCTCCGGGGAGGAGCGGGAACCCGGAGCGCTCGGCGTAACAGTACCCCCCCCCTTGGGTCTCCCCCTCTTCTTGGAGCCTGAGAACCTGAGGAGCAGACTTTTGTCAAGGATGTTGTCCTCAGGTTCCCAGGATCTCTCTTCAGGACCACAACCCTCCCAGTCTACTAAAAAAAAATTTTTTCCTCTGACCTTTTTGGCAGCCAAAATCTCCTTGACCGAGAAGACGTCCGAGGAGCCGGAAACAGGAGTGGGAGGAACAGATTTGGGAGAAAAACGGTTGAGGATGAGTGGTTTGAGAAGAGAGACGTGAAAGGCATTAGGGATACGAAGAGAAGGAGGAAGAAGAAGTTTATAAGAGACAGGATTAATTTGACACAGAATTTTGAAAGGACCAAGATAGCGTGGTCCCAACTTGTAGCTAGGGACACGGAAGCGGACATATTTAGCGGAGAGCCATACCTTGTCTCCAGGGGAAAAAACGGGGGGAGCTCTTCTTTTCTTATCCGCGAACCTCTTCATGCGTGAAGAAGCCTGTAAGAGAGAATTTTGGGTCTCTCTCCATATAATGGAAAGGTCACGAGAAATTTCATCCACAGCGGGCAGACCAGAGGGCAAGGGGGTAGGGAGGGGGGGAAGAGGGTGACGGCCGTACACCACGAAAAATGGGGATTTGGAGGAAGATTCAGAGACCCTGAAGTTATACGAGAATTCGGCCCATGGAAGGAGATCTGCCCAGTCATCCTGGCGGGAGGAAACAAAATGTCGCAAATAATCACCCAGGATCTGGTTAATTCTTTCTACTTGTCCATTGGACTGGGGATGATATGCAGAGGAAAAATTTAATTTAATCTTGAGTTGTTTACAGAGAGCTCTCCAGAATTTAGACACGAATTGGACCCCTCTATCCGAGACAATCTGCGTAGGCAACCCGTGAAGACGAAAAATGTGTACAAAAAATTGTTTAGCCAACTGAGGCGCAGAAGGAAGACCAGGAAGAGGAATGAAATGTGCCATTTTGGAGAATCGATCAACGACCACCCAAATAACGGTGTTGCCCCGGGAAGGGGGTAAATCAGTAATAAAATCCATACCAATCAGAGACCAAGGCTGTTCGGGGACAGGCAGAGGATGAAGAAAACCAGCGGGCTTCTGGCGAGGAGTCTTATCCCGGGCACAGATAGTGCAGGCTCGCACAAAGTCCCCAACATCCGTCTCCAGAGTTGGCCACCAATAGAAGCGGGAGATGAGTTGCACAGATTTCTTGATGCCCGCATGACCTGCGAGATGGGAGGAGTGACCCCATTTGAGGATTCCGAGGCGTTGGCGTGGAGAAACAAAGGTCTTTCCTGGAGGAGTCTGTCTGATGGAGGCAGGAGAAGTGGAGATCAGGCAGTCAGGTGGAATGATGTGTTGCGGAGGGAGATCAACTTCTGAGGCATCCGAGGAACGAGAGAGAGCATCGGCTCTAATGTTCTTATCGGCAGGACGAAAGTGAATCTCAAAATTAAATCGGGCAAAGAACAGAGACCACCGGGCCTGGCGAGGATTCAGCCGTTGGGCCGACTGGAGGTAGGAGAGGTTCTTGTGGTCGGTGTAGATAATAACAGGAAATCTTGATCCCTCCAGCAGATGCCTCCATTCCTCAAGTGCTAATTTAATGGCTAGAAGTTCTCGATCCCCGATGGAGTAGTTCCTCTCCGCTGGAGAGAAGGTCCTAGAGAAAAAACCACAAGTGACAGCATGCCCGGAAGGATTTTTTTGTAGAAGAACAGCTCCAGCTCCTACTGAGGAGGCATCAACCTCCAATAGGAAGGGTTTGGAAGGGTCAGGTCTGGAGAGCACGGGAGCCGAAGAAAAGGCAGACTTGAGTTGTTTAAAGGAGTCTTCTGCTTGAGGAGGCCAGGACTTGGGATCAGCATTTTTCTTGGTTAAAGCCACGATAGGAGCCACAATGGTAGAAAAATGTGGAATAAATTGCCTGTAATAATTGGCGAACCCCAAAAAGCGTTGGATAGCACGGAGTCCGGAGGGGCGTGGCCAATTTAAGACGGCAGAGAGTTTGTCTGGATCCATCTGTAGTCCCTGGCCAGAGACCAAATATCCTAGAAAAGGAAGAGATTGGCATTCAAACAGACATTTCTCAATTTTGGCATAGAGTTGGTTGTCACGAAGTCTCTGAAGAACCATACGGACATGCCGGCGGTGTTCCTCTAGATTGGCAGAAAAAATTAGGATATCGTCCAGATATACCACAACACAGGAGTATAATAGATCACGAAAAATTTCATTGACAAAGTCTTGGAAGACGGCAGGGGCATTGCACAGTCCAAAGGGCATGACCAGATACTCAAAGTGTCCATCTCTGGTGTTAAATGCCGTTTTCCACTCGTCCCCCTCTCTGATGCGGATGAGGTTATAGGCGCCTCTTAAGTCCAATTTAGTGAAGATGTGGGCACCTTGGAGGCGATCAAAGAGTTCAGAGATGAGGGGTAAGGGGTAGCGGTTCTTAACCGTGATTTTATTAAGACCGCGGTAGTCAATGCAAGGACGTAGGGAGCCATCTTTTTTGGAGACAAAGAAAAATCCGGCTCCGGCAGGAGAGGAGGATTTACGGATAAAGCCCCTTTTTAGATTCTCCTGGACGTATTCGGACATGGCAAGAGTCTCTGGGGCAGAGAGAGGATAAATTCTGCCCCGGGGTGGAGTAGTACCCGGGAGGAGGTCGATAGGGCAATCATAAGGCCTGTGAGGAGGTAGAGTCTCAGCTTGTTTTTTGCAGAAAACATCTGCGAAGTCCATATAGGCCTTGGGGAGACCGGTTACTGGAGGAACCACAGAGTTACGGCAAGGGTTACTGGGAACCGGTTTTAGACAGTTCTTGGAACAAGAGGACCCCCAACTCTTGATCTCCCCAGTGGACCAATCCAGGGTTGGGGAATGAAGTTGAAGCCAGGGAAGTCCAAGGAGAATCTCCGAGGTGCAATTGGGGAGGACCAAAAGTTCAATCCTCTCATGATGAGATCCGATGCTCATAAGAAGGGGCTCCGTGCGGAAACGTATGGTACAGTCCAATCCTTCATTATTTACACAATTGATGTAGAGGGGTCTGGCGAGACTGGTCACTGGGATGTTGAACCTGTTGACGAGAGAGGCCAAAATAAAATTTCCTGCAGAACCAGAGTCCAAGAAGGCCACTGTAGAGAAGGAGAAGGCAGAAGCAGACATCCGCACAGGCACAGTAAGACGTGGAGAAGCAGAGTAGACATCAAGGACTGTCTCACCTTTGTGCGGAGACAGCGTACGTCTTTCCAGGCGGGGAGGACGGATAGGACAATCCCTCAGGAAGTGTTCGGTACTAGCACAGTACAGGCAGAGGTTCTCCATACGGCGTCGTGTCCTCTCTTGAGGTGTCAGGCGAGACCGGTCGACCTGCATAGCCTCCACGGCGGGAGGCACAGGAACAGATTGCAGGGGACCAGAGGAGAGAGGAGCCGAGGAGACGAAACGCCTCGTGCGAACAGAGTCCATATCTTGGCGGAGTTCCTGACGCCTTTCAGAAAAACGCATGTCAATGCGAGTGGCTAGGTGAATAAGTTCATGTAGATTAGCAGGAATTTCTCGTGCGGCCAGAACATCTTTAATGTTGCTGGATAGGCCTTTTTTGAAGGTCGCGCAGAGGGCCTCATTATTCCAGGACAATTCTGAAGCAAGTGTACGGAATTGTACGGCATACTCGCCAACGGAAGAATTACCCTGGACCAGGTTCAACAGGGCAGTCTCAGCAGAAGAGGCTCGGGCAGGTTCCTCAAAGACACTTCGGATTTCCGAGAAGAAGGAGTGTACTGAGGCAGTGACGGGGTCATTGCGGTCCCAGAGCGGTGTGGCCCATGACAGGGCTTTTCCGGACAGAAGACTGACTACGAAAGCCACCTTAGACCTTTCAGTGGGAAACAGGTCCGACATCATCTCCAGATGCAGGGAACATTGGGAAAGGAAGCCACGGCAAAACTTAGAGTCCCCATCAAACTTATCCGGCAAGGATAAGCGTATCCCAGGAGCGGCCACTCGCTGCGGAGGAGGTGCAGGAGCTGGCGGAGGAGATGACTGCTGAAGCTGTGGTAGCAACTGTTGTAGCATAACGGTCAGTTGAGACAGCTGTTGGCCTTGTTGCGCAATCTGTTGTGACTGCTGGGCGACCACCGTGGTGAGGTCAGCGACAACTGGCAGAGGAACTTCAGCGGGATCCATGGCCGGATCTACTGTCACGATGCCGGCTGGCAGGTAGTGGACCCTCTGTGCCAGAGAGGGATTGGCGTGGACCGTGCTAGTGGACCGGTTCTAAGCCACTACTGGTTTTCACCAGAGCCCGCCGCAAAGCGGGATGGTCTTGCTGCGGCGGTAGTGACCAGGTCGTATCCACTAGCAACGGCTCACCTCTCTGGCTGCTGAAGATAGGCGCGGTACAAGGGAGTAGGCAGAAGCAAGGTCGGACGTAGCAGAAGGTCGGGGCAGGCAGCAAGGATCGTAGTCAGGGGCAACGGCAGAAGGTCTGGAAACACTGGCAAGGGACACACAAGGAACGCTTTCACTGGCACTAAGGCAACAAGATCCGGCAAGGGAGTGCAAGGGAAGTGAGGTAATATAGGGAGTGCACAGGTGATAACTCTAATTGGAACCACTGCGCCAATCAGCGGCGCAGTGGCCCTTTAAATCGCAGAGACCCGGCGCGCGCGCGCCCTAGGGAGCGGGGCCGCGCGCGCCGGGACAGAACAGACGGGGAGCGAGTCAGGTAGGAGAGCCGGGGTGCGCATCGCGAGCGGGCGCTACCCGCATCGCGAATCGCATCCCGGCTAGCAGCAGGATCGCAGCGCCCCGGGTCAGAGGACGTGACCGGGGCGCTGCAGCGGAGGAGGTGAAGCGAGCGCTCCGGGGAGGAGCGGGAACCCGGAGCGCTCGGCGTAACAGCTGCCTTCCATGCAAAAGATCAATGTTTTCTAGCCAGGGTACCTCCAGCTTTTCCAAAAATACAATTAGTTGCAGAATGATCTCTCTGCCTTCCTCTGGATCAACACAGTAGGGTTTTAGGTTGAACTCGATTGTCTATATTTCAACCTTACAAACTATCTAATAAGGGGACCCACAGCTCCAGAAAAGCCAGCCGAGGTCATCAATGTTCCTGCCTTGGCTGGTGATGAGTGGCAGTGTGATGTAATGGGTCTGGGCACCAGGAAGGAGGCTGTTACATCACACTGCGGCTCAGTGTGTCCGTGGCCAAGGTGGGACATCACTGCGGATGATTAGCTGAGTGCAAAATGTTGAATACCAAAAGGAGGAGGAAGATGAGAGGAAGATCGGAAGGTATGTTAAAGTTTATTATTTTAGTTCCGGCAGCCCTGGCATAATAGCAAAATAAAAAATGTAAAAAAGCTTTGTTATGGGGATTTGCTTTTGCTCTGGACAGTTCCTGACATGGACGGAGGTGTCAGCAGAGAGCACTGGGGTCAGACAGAAAAGAAATGTAAAAATAAAAGAACTTCCTGTGGATCATACAGTAGCTGATAAGTACTGGCAGAATTAATATTTTTAAATAGAAATAATTTACAAATCTGTTACATTTTTTGGCACCAGTTGATTTAAAACATTTTTTTTTTACCGCTTTAAAGAATGAGTTTGTCGCTGAGGCCTTATTATGTGAGAATTCATGGCTTGGCTTCCCCATGGATATCCTCAGTATTTCATATAAACAGGGCTTTGCTTGGTATCTGCTCATTTCCTGAAGTCGGATTGTTGCAGTAATTACAGGACGCACTTCACCGTATGCGAGATGTTAATGACCGCGGTAATTCGCCCTGTCCAGAACTAATCAGCAACAGATAGGAAGACCGTTCAGTGCTGAGCATGATACTACACAGAGCATGGCAGATAAAAGATTGCTGACATATGAGTTATTGAGCAGCGGGGGTCCTTGTTAGGATCTCAAATTATAATATGAGTGGGATACATTATGCAGTTCCGCTGTCCTTCCGTATTTGATCAACAGAGCTGCCTGGTACCCTGATATTCCAATGAATCACATTAAAATGTGCTTTTCTTTTCCAATACATATGCAACTATGTAGCAGAGCTAAGTTTATATCAAAGTCTGTCTTCATTATAAATTTAGAACAATATATGTAGGTAAGCACATTTATATTTGGATTACAGTAAACACAATTTACCAGAGATTTTGCTTAAAGGGGTACTCCGGTGGAAATATATATTTTTTTAAATCAACTGGTGCCAGAAAGTTAAAGGAAAACTGTCAGCTTTCTCCCCCCGCACTAACCAGCGGTACTGGCTGGTAGTGCGGGGGATGCTAATCAGGTTAAAGGTTTCCGTGCCCGGATCCACCGCGCCGTTCGGGCGCAATCTTCTATTTTCAGTATATGCTAATTAGGTGCTAACTTGCATCGGCTGGGCTAACTGGCACTCTGACGTCAGCGTTTCTGGCCGTCCCAGCTCATCAATATTCCTCCCCTCTCTCTTCATTACAGAGTGGGGAGAAGAGGGAGAGGCGGAGGGAGGGGAGGAATATTGATGAGCTGGGCGGCGCTGCGGCCAGAAACGCTGACATCAGAGTGCAAGTTAGCACTTAATTAGCATATACCGAAAATAGAAGATTACATCCGAGCGGCACGGCGGATCCGGGCACGGTAAGAGTCAAACTGATTAGCGTCCCCCGCACTACCAGCCAGTACCGCTGGTTAGTGCGGGGGGGGAGCAAGCTGACTGTTTATCTTTAAACAGATTTCTAAATGACTTCTATTAAAAAATCTTTATCCTTCCAGTACTTTTTAGCAGCTGTATGCTACAGAGGAAATTCTTTCCTTTTTGAATTTCTTTTTTGTCTTGTCCACAGTGCTCTCTGCTGACACCTGATGCCTGTAACAGGAACTGTCCAGAGCAGGAGAAAATCCCCATAGCAAACCTATGCTACTCTGGACAGTTCCTGACAAGGACAGAGGTGTCAGCAGAGAGCACTGTGGACAAGAAAAAAAAAAGATTCAAAAAGCAAAGAATTTCCTCTGTAGCATACAGCTCCTAATAAGTACTGGAAGGATAAAGATTTTTTTAATAGAAGTAATTTACAAATCTGTTTAACTTTCTGGCATCAGTTCATAAAAAAAAAAAAAAAAAAAAAAACGTTTTCCACCAGAGTACCCCTTTAATGACCAATCACTATCTATAACAGTGTTTCCCAATGGGCTGCCTCCAGCTGTTGCAAAACTACAACTCCCAGCATGCCCGGACAGCCGAAGGCTGTCTGGGCATGCTGGGAGATGTAGTTTTGCAACAGCTGGAGGCATACTAATCTATGACATCCATTTCCCCATATTGTCCTGTTTCATGTACATAGATTTATAATCTTGTGAATTTCCTAAGCGTCGGACATTCTATCACTTCTAGCATTTGCCGTCATGTATGTATCTACCTCTAATTCCATCGGTAGGACAAATAGTTTAGTAGCAGCACGAAAAACGTTCATCACTATCTGGAATAACTGTTGCCCGCCCTTTGCCTAGTATAACCCCAGAACATAAAATCAATCAGAAGAACAAATTCTAGCGGGTCCAATAACACTGACTACAAGTATATACGAGTCTGCAGGAGACGGCGCATATCTAGCGGAA